>NW_020954569.1:68667632-68897535 GCF_900497805.2 Vombatus ursinus | reverse complement strand
GGAAGGAAGGAAGGAAGGAAGGAAGGAAGGAAGGAAGGAAGGAAGGAGAGAAGGAACTCTCAATCACTAGTGCCTTCCCTCTGAGATTACTTTCCATCTACTCTCTCTATATATCTTGTATGTATAGTTGTTTCCACATTGTTTCCCCCATTAGGATGTGAATTATTCAAAGGCAGGGATCGTTAATTTTCCTTTCTTTGCATCTCCCATCTTTAGCACAGTGCTTGGCACATAGCAAGCACTTATTAAAAATTTGCTGAATGACTGGTCTGATTGAAGGAAAGCTCTGATGCTGGGATCTAATTGGAGGAATATAATCCTTTGATGTTTGAAGAGCTAACTAGGGAAAGGCTGGTTTGTTCTATAGGGCATCTTCAGTTTGAGAGAGGGAAAACTCCTCAGAGGCTTACCTACGTTGACCTTTGCTGTCCTCCATGACACAAAAGAGCACAGCTAAAAAGCTTTGCCAATGCCAGGACTAAGGGAACTACTTTTTACTGAAAGTGCATAATTCTGTCTCAGTGCCTAGTCAAGGGGAGAAGATATCAAACAGCTCTGTAGATCCCAGATTTCATGTTCTATTTGTTAAAAGAGCTTAATATTGTTTAGTAGCCAAAGATTTTCAGAGAAGTGTCTTCATTCAGGAGGGCAAAGGGGCCCCTAAGAGGAATGGTCCTTGCTAGCAAGCAATGTACGATGCAAACTATCCCCTAAGAAAATCACAGACATCAAGGCTTGTGCTCTTGGGTTGTGAGTTGACCTAAGCACATGAGTTTCCTTAGCTACTTGCCTCACTGACAGATGTCTTTAAACTTGTGCTCACTTTTCACCATTGACATTGTGTGTAGTGTGGGAAAGAGTAAACCAGATATACAGGTGAACTGCTACATTATGCAATTATTTTTGTAGTTTTGCCTTCTATTAGTAAATGTTCCATGATTAAGAGTTAATGGTATTGTCTGATTTACTTTTAAATGAGAAGCACACCATTGGGGGCTCAGGAGCTACAGTTATTGATGCGGTTCAGGGATTCAGGGGTGCTGGGACTCCAAAATCACAACACGAGGGTCCTGCCCAAAAGAATTCGACCCAAGCCTTCTTGCAGCCAAAAACAAAGTTTATTAGAACATCCATCATATTGGGCAGACTCTTAAGGAGTCTGAACAGGGGTAAGCAGTGGTTAGATTATAAGAATCTAAGCAGTGGCTAGATTTTAGGAATCTGAGCATCTTAATAGAGACAAGATGGACCTTATATACAGAAAGACTGTGGGAAGGATCTAGGAGTGGCCAAGTAGTTTGGGGTGACGGGAGGAAGGGCCTAAGGAGATCTGGATAGGAGCGACCAGTAAACTGGGGTGAACAGAACTCCTGGGACCTGGACAATGGAGCCTAGCTAGGATTAAGTGTGGGAAATGGCCAGAGGGCATAGGGAGATAAAACAATGGAGGGGGCATTGGGTGTAGCCACAATGAAAGGCCAGTTGATGGGATTATAGCCTCAGGTGATCGCCAGGGATTTGGCCGTGTGGGAAAGTCCAGGGTTTTTCCTTTTCCAGGGGGCCCAGATTCCAACCCCATCATTATGAGTAGTAAATGCATATTTTCTCCCCACTAGAGTCATCTACCAGGATCCTGAGAGTGAATTGCAACAATATGGCCACTCCCTCAAGGAACACCTCGACCTGGCAGGATGTGTGCAGGTAAAGTCTAGGAATAGTTCTAGACTAGGAAGAGAGAGCTTGGAGAGAATTGGGGCATTGGGGTCACACCCACCCATGCTACATAAGCATTTACAAAATACAGAACAAAGAGAAAGCAGTTTGGAGAAAGAAGGCACCAGCATTTGGAGGGAGGGGCAGGATCTGGAAAGGTTTCACGTGTAAAAGGTGGCCCTTAAGTTTCAGAGCAAACCAGTAATTCCAAGAGGCAGAAGAAAGATCAAGAGGCAAGTTCTCTCTGGGCAAGTGAAATGTAAGCCCTCAGACACAAATCTCATTGCAACTTCTAATTTGTACAGTTCTGACCCAGAGCATGGTGTGAACCCTGAGAGTTTCCCAGCTGTAGGAAGCCAAGAAAGACTCAGACTGAATGAGAGCCACAAAGGTTTTGTAAGGTATCTTTCCCATTAAAATAGATTTTCTGTGGTGGTTCTTTCAGCACAGCAGTCCACATAAGGGAAATCTTTGCCTGGGAAGCTTATGCATGAAGGGAAAAATAATGCCTCCACAGTCTTTTAAAGTGTCACTCAGTGCCTGACCTTCAGAAAAGGAGCAACAGAAGGTAACCGATGAGGGTAGGCCTTCTGATCAAAATGATTCCACTCTATAACATCTATGAAGGAAATCATTTTCATTACTCCTCTAACTCTTCTCCCCTTAGCATCTGAATGACACACAGTTTTCCCGCATGGGGGAGAATCAAACTCATTGTCATTACTGGAGGAGGTGGCAGAGAGGAAGGCAAAGGACTGGAATGTCAGGATAGCTGGGTTTTAGTCACAGCTCTGTTGCTAAGTAGCTAGCTGTGTGACCTTGGCCAAGTCACTTCCACATTTCTGGGGTTGTTGACTCATCTGAAAAATGAGGATAAAATCATTTGTTTCAGAAGAATTTAACATGCTACCCATCCTACCACCTTCTCCCCTCCCCCTGTCCCCACCTCTGCCACCATCAATTCTTCCCATGTTTCCACATGTCAGGAGTCTTGGTTTCTCTCAGTCACACTTGCCAGTCTGGACTCCAACTCCCATTACAGACCATGGTTCTGTGTTGCCTGGCCTAGTTAAATAATGAGCACCCCAGAGCAATTCAGGATCAGTGAACTATCTTATACTGGAAGAATTCTGTGAACTGGGGAGTTAGGAGGGCAAGCGGATAGGACTGGGGAGAAGATGAGAGAAGGACTCTTAGAGGGACAGGTAGGCTTAGGAACAAGGGAGCAAGGTAAAAGTAGAAGTTGAGGAGTGAGGAGGGATAGGGTAAACAAGGTGAGAAGGATAGTGAGGAAAAATAGGAGGGAGGAAAATACACAAGCGATTATAGCTTAGAATGTGAATGGGATGAATTTAACCATAAAACAGAAAGGGATAGCAGATTAACAAATTTGAATTCAACAATATGTTGCTTTCAGGGAATACAATAAAAATGAGAGATACACACAAAGATAAAATAAAAGTTAGGAGTAGAATTTATTATGTTAAAAAAAAAAAGCAGGGGATGTTATCATGACCTCAGACAAAATTAAAGCTAAAATAGACAATCAAAAGAGAAAAATAGGGAAACTACACTGTCAACAATATTATTCAATAATGTTTTAGGCCATTTAAAATAACTAGACAGTATAAAATACCCAAGAGTATATCCGCCAAAACAGACACAGGAACTATAGGAACATAAACATAAAACACTTTTTATACAGATAAACTCAGATCTAAATAATTGAAGTAATATTTATTGTTCATGGGTAGGTAAAGCCAATATAATCTATTTTAATGACAATTTTACCTAACCAATCCATTTATTCAATGCCATCCCAATTAAATTACTAAAAAATTATCTTACTAAGTTAGAAAAAATAATAGCAAAGATCATTTGGAAGAACAAAAGGTCAGGAATTTAAAAATAAACAGGGAAAAAAGATATAAAGGAAGGAGATTCAGCAGTATCAGACCTTAAACTATAAGGTGAGAGCATTGTTGAAGAGTAAAATGGATAATTTCAATTATTTTAAATTAAAATTTCCTTGCATAAATAAAACCAATGTAGCCAAGAATAGAAGGAATGTAGAACATTAGAGCGGAAAAAAACCTTCACAGACAATCTCTCAGATAGGATGAGATCATATTAAAATACTGCTGTAGCATAGGAAATGATGAACTGGTTGATTTTGAAAAACATGGGAAGACTTGGACCCGTGAAGGAAGATGCTATCCACATTCAGAGAAAGAGATTACAAGTGGAAATATGCATAGTACACTCCTAGATATGTATATACGTGTATGTTTATAGATATTTATGCATGCATATATATATATATACATATACACACATATCCATGTTTAACTGTAGCTCTCTTGGGGCGGGGGTGGGGGTTGGGGGGAGAAGTTAAAGTGAAAAGTGCACATCAGAGAACAAAAGAAAACCTGCAACAAAGCAAAGAAAAGCTGGGCAGCTTTGGAAACAATGTGTAGAATTCATTATATAGGCTTTCTTAAAATGGAAATTTATTGTTTTATATTGAATTATCTCATGTTCTGCTGTGTACATAGCAATGTTCTTTTTTTTCTTTTTTCGTTTTGTATTTAAGTTTAAAATGAATTTTAAAATTTACCAAAAAAAAATAAGAAAGAAAGAAAGAAAGAAAAGAAAGAAAGAAAGAACTGGGGAACTATAAATGTAGAAATGGTAACCAGTAGAGAACGGGTCCTACTCTGCTGACTCTTACAGTGAGTGCTGCACTGTGAGTGTAGGCAGGCACTGCTCTCCTACGTGCAGGTTTCCTGGACCCGCTGCCAGAATTCAGGAATGTGAACTGTTGCCACGTGGCTGACTGATCCAGAGAGCCCAAAGGTGGGCAGCAGCTGAGCAACTGACCCCCAGGCTTACTGGAGCTGCTGCCTGAAGCACTGACACCTGACTTGCCTATTTCAAAAGGTCGCTTTAAGTAAAAGTCCAAGTGAATTGCCACAGCTTTACAGAGACAATACATTGATGGTTTTGTCAGACTAGCCTACATGGTCTGTAGAGGACTGTTGTGAGAATCAAGAGAGAACAATATGTGAAAGTAACCAAAAAGTGCTACGTGATTTCAGCTATTACTAATAGTAGTGGTAATACTTAGCAATTGTTACACATAGTAACAATAACCATAATACAAGAGGGTTGTCCTTGGCTTACTAGGGGGGAATAAGCCCAAGAGCAGGGATCCTTCTATTGTTTTCTTGTGGGGGAGGGACTGTCCTCCAGTACCTAGTACAGTGCCTTCCTTTCTCATGGCTGGGTATTTAATAAATAATCCTCAAATTGCATTTGACTTACTTGATTAAAGCATAACCCTGGGAATAGCTGTGGATTTGAATCCCTGACTCACTCATTAACTCACATTAACCTTGCGCTTACTTCTCTCCATCATAGTTTTCTTATTAGCAAAGACCATAGATAATAATCCAGGGGCTTTGGGTAGAATACCTCATTGTAGATCATGTGCTTTAGGAAAAAACACTTTGAAAAAACTCTGGTTCCCTGAATTGCAGCAAGAAGACCAACCAAGTTCCTTCAGTAGAGACCCTTTCATCCTCCCAGACATTACAGAGCAGGGAAGTGGGAACATGCCTCCAATGCTGAATACCCTCATATATTATTGATGTTACTGCAGAGTGAGGCAGGCAATGAACATAAGCATCCAACTTGTGCTCTGAAAGTAGCCCTCTCTGAAAAAAGCTGGACTGGATTTTTCCTCATTTCTTTTCTTCGTATTTGAAGAGACAAGGTTATTATTTGGCAAAAGAGCAGCAGGAATATGAGGTCCAGACTCATTTAGACCATTATTAGTGCTTACTTTTTCACTTAGAATCATAAGTCTCCAAGCTGGAAGGAATGTCCAAATTCATCTAATCCTACCTGTTCTCACAGATGAGGAAAATGAAGCCAAAAGAGGGGAAATAATTTGCCTAAAATTACATATCTAGGGAGGACAAGGATTTTGGTTACTGGGGGTGGCAGGAGTTACACAAAAGTCATCAACTTCACCCAGTACTTTTAAGGCTTGGTCCCAAGCTGATTTAAATGGCAACCAGGGACATTGCAGACTCTCCCTGCTCTTCCCTGCCCCTCCCCCCCCCAGCTTTACCCAGCTCCTTTGTAGTGGAGTCCCCAGGATGATTTAAAAAGAAACCTGACTAGTGAATGACTCAATAGTATGATAGGGGTTTAAAGGAATTTCTGAACTTAATTCAGAAAAGACTCTGGACTTAAGGAATCTGAGCAGGGGAAAGGACAATTCCATAGACAGACTTACATGCCTAAAGGCTTTTCTAACTAGCTGGCTGATTGTAGTTAACTAAATCTCAAAAGAGCTGACATGACTGTTGGAGTGCTGCGTCTGGAGTCAGGAAGACTCATCTTTCTGAATTCAAATCTGGCCTCAGACGTTAGCTGTGTGACCCTGGACAAGTCACTTAACTCTGCCTCATTTTCCTTATCTGTAAAATACACTGGAGAAGGAAATGGCTCTGCTTACTTCACTTTGCATCAGTTCAAGTAAGTCTTTCCAAGTTTTTCTGAAGTCATCCTGCTTGTCATTCCTTATAGCATAATAATATTCCATCACAATCATATACCACAACTTGTTTAGTCATTCCCCAATTGATAGGCATCCTCTCAATTTCCAACTCTTACCTACCACAAAACAAGCTGCTATAAATATTTTTGTACAGATAGGCCTTTTTCCTTTTTTTTTTTTTAAATATCTTTGGGATATAGACCTAGTACTGGTATTGTTGGATCAACGGGTATGTATAGTTTCATAATCCTTTGGGCATAGTTCCAAATTGAATGGGGAATTGTAAGGGACCACAGGCCCAGTATGACCTCTGGAAAATTACTAGGTTGCAGTTGTCAAGGCCTCCTTGTGATAAGAACAAATTACTACCTCTTCCTGGAATACCCCTATACCTTTGGTGGTCCTTGTGATAAGAACAAATTATGGACAAAGCTGTACCTCTTCCTGGAATACCCCGCCCCTATACCGGTGATGGAACTCCCCCACTCCCTCTTACGGTGTGTATAACTACCCTGAGCTAGCCTTCAATAAATGAGACTTGATCAGAAAGCCTGTCTTGTCTCCATTTCCTGTGTCCCCTGCTCCCCTCCTTCTTTTACAGGTCCGGACCTCCGTTGATGTCCCGCGGGACGGGACAGGGAATGGCTAATAAAACTGTGGTATATGATTATGATGGAATAGTACTGTGCTGTAAGAAATGACAAGGAGGATGACTTCAGAAAAACCTGGAAAGACTTATATGAACCGATGCAAAGTGAAGTTAACAGAACCAGGAGAACATTGTACTCAGTAACAGCAATATTTTAAGATGAATTGTGAATGACTTAGGTAATCTCAGCAACACAATGATCCAAGAAATCCCAAAGCACTCATGATGAAGCATATTATCAGCCTCTAGCGAAAGAACTGATACTGTCTAAATACAGACTGAAGTGTGCTATTTTTCACTTTCTTTCATTCTTTTTTTTTTCATTGGAGTCTTCTTGTACAAAATTATTAATATGGAAATGTTTTACATGATTTCACATGTATAAACTATATTGGATTGCTTATAGTCTTGGGGAGTGGGGAGGGGAAAAAGGGAGGGAGGGATCGAATTTGGAACACAAAACTTTTTTTAAAATGTTAAAAATTGTTTTAATGTGTAATTGGGGGAGGAATGAAATATTATAAAGTGAGAAAAAAAGAAGGAAATGGCAAACCACTCCAATATATTTGCCAAGATAACCCCAAATGGGGTCAGAAAGAGTCAGACACATTTGAAAAATGACTGAATAACAACAACCTAACACTAAGCCTTTCAGAGCTAAGACTCCAGCAGCAGCTCAATGAATGTACTGCTTATCAGAAAGTAATAGCAGCAGCTCAGTTGCATGACGTGAGAGACCCAACATGGCATGCCCACATCAAAGAAGGCGCTGTGCTCTATGAGGGAAGCAGAATTATAGTAGCTCAAAAGAAGATACACAAATTTAGAGACGTCTCCACTCCAAATGTTCACATGGTCTATTTCTGCCCAGCCTGTGGTAGTGTGTTCCAAACTTGAATTTGCCGGATCAGCCACAATCACACAGCACCTTGACCCAACATAGTGATGTCATTCTGGTCCTCTGAGAACCAGTCACAGCAGCTCAGTAAAAGACGCTGCATCTCACCTGAAGACCAGAGGAGGCAGCAGAGATTAGCACGTGTCTCAGGACACATGCCCTGCGGAGAATGGTGTGATTATCGTTGTCAAAGGCATGAGTTGCCTTGCCATTGATATACCCAGTTACATATGTTCACTGGATGTCCCCAACCCTACACCATGGGTAACTTACTGCCATTAATTGGCCTAATAAATGAAGTCTATCAGTGAGGGCTTGCAAGCTATGGTTTTTAATATATGTTAATCCACAGAGTACCATTTTGAGGGGTCCACATATTGGGGGAAGAATTTGTTATACATAATTAGTCACTGTCAGGTTTCCTGACTCCCGAGCCAGTGTTTTCTTTTAAGCACTTCCATTCAACATCTTCTGTAGAGGACACAAAAATTTTCCTCACAGGGTTGTGATGAGAAAGAATAGCTGTTAACAAGTCCTATGTGAGGGGCAGCTAGGTGGGACAGTGGATAGAGCACTTCCCCTGAAGTCAGGAGGACCTGAGTTCAAATCCGGCTCAGACCAAACACTTGACACTTACTAGCTGTGTGACCCCGGGCTTCACTTAACCCCAATTGCCCCCCCCAAAAAAAGAAAAAAAAATGCTATGTGCAGCTAGGTGGCGCCATAGTGCAAAGCGTGCCTGGCCTGTAGTCAGGAAGACTAATCTTCATGAGTTCAAATTTGGCCTCAGACACTTATTAGCTCTGTGACCCTGGGCAAGTCACTTAACCCTATTTGCCTCAGTTTCCTTATCTGTAAAATGAGCTAGTGAAGGAAATGGCAAACCACTCTAGTATGTTTGCCCAAAAAAAACCCCAGATGGGTCATGAAGAGTTGAAAGCAACTGAAATGACTGAGCAACAGTAGATGTACTTTGTGATTAATACTAAGATGACAATTGCGCTAATTCTGATAAATTCTATTATTTAGAGAAGGCTTGGTGGGATGAGAGAAGATACAAGTGGATTATATAGAATAAAGGATAAAAATAAAGCTTCTTTGTGTGGGGTTTGGTTTTTTTTTTCTTTTAGAAATTAGTTTGGGGTAGGGAAAGGAAAGGGTGAATTTACCCATTTGGTACCACCCAGATCATCCTCACACAAAGGATTTTTTAATCTCTTCAGCCTGAAAGGAATGGGTGGGGTTAGGGGACCAGCTGGCTTTGTAATCCCCCCAGGGCTTATATTATGCTCTCTAAGGATTCGTGCTTCTTTCCAAGCCAACAGGCCAAACCTAATCTAGCTTTATAGGATTGGGGCAGTATGGAAAAGAGGGTGCTTTCTCTAGCTAGGCCCTGCCTATGGAGACAAGTAGCAGACTTGGAATAAAGAAGATCACTCCACCCAGCTGGTGCTTTTTAAAAAATCATCCTCCCAATTTAATTCCACAAACATTTGGCCAAGGGGATGAAATAGGATTCTCCTTACCTCTTCACCTCATCACCAGGCAGCCCTCTGGTTACTCTTTGGTTACTTCTAAAACTTGTTTTTATTATTCATTTCAGCCTGATATAAACAAATGAGGGTGGGGGGAAGATTATATGTAATTATTCACTTTGTTTCCAGAGGCTGCCCTTTCCTTCCACTGGCTCCCTCCCTCCATGGTTCTGATTAACTCATCCATGCCTGTCTTTAGTTCCAAACCCTTTGAAAACCAGGCTACCCCAAATGAAGAGAGGTTCAACAGTCCTCACGGAATCCGAAGCAGAGTTTATAGGGGCAGGGTCTGGTTGTCTGTTCCTCTGCTTTGTCACCCAAAGCCCCTCAAGGGTTCCTTCATTGGTGCCTGGGATTTGGAAAACTACAGCTGACAGCTCTGCCTGCCTGGGCCCTTCCGTCATCTCTCACAGATTAAGCAGCAGGTGCGTTGGCTGCTGGGAAGTCACCAAGAGAAACTCCCACAGTGCTTCCCACCAAGCTCCCCCAGTTAGCTCACAGAGCCTCTCCTGGCAGGCCGGCCGGTTCTTCAGAGATCTCTGCAGCAGGCCAGCAGGCCCGCCTCTACTGTGAAGAAGGCGGATGTGTGAGCACATGGAGGTTTTTAAATGGATACGGTAAAAAGGGAACCACTTGAATGTTCCCTCATGACAGAAGCTCTGACACAGTCCACCTACTCCTTCAGTCCTCATCCCTCAAAAGCCAGAACATACCATTCTAATGGGTGACTGTCTCCTCCTGCCAAAGCACCTGGCTTTGCCTCCCTATCATCTGGTATGTGTGGAGCCACCACCACCAACTAGGGGTTGGGCCAAGGATAAAGCCCCACTCTCACTTGCTGCCACCAAAAATAGCTGCTTCTACAGCCTCTGAACTCTTCTAGCCAAAGAACAGTATTTTGCTTTCATAAAAACCTCTTAATTGGCACAGAGCACAGACCATCAGTTATCATGAGTTACCTTTTTATGTACTTTTGCTTTTTCTTACCACCTAGATTGCAACCTCTTTGAGGTACCTAGCCTTCTACCTCTTTTGAATCCCCAACAATTCTTAGCATGCTAAACTTGCACATAGCAGGTGTTTGATAAATGCATATTGACTAATTATCTAAGGGCTCATGGGGTCTTCCTCATCCCTTTCTCAGCAATTGAGCCAGCTAAGAAGAGAATAAGGCACCAGCTCCAGAAATATGGAACTCAATGATGGTTAACCCTCCAAAAACACCTTGTCTACCATTCCCTTCAGTATTACATGAAGAGAGTGATTCTTGGTCTAATCTTGAGGATTTTAACTGTCCATTCATTCTCTCAGAAGAAATATCTAAAAGAGTGCCTTTTAAAAAGAATAACCTGGGCTATAAAACAGTTACTTGCCCCTACCTTTGAGGCCAGTCATGCTTTATGATGGTGAAAGAAGAAGGAATGATCATTTTGTTAATTCTGCTATCCATATAACATGACTTATATGGTTTATGAATGGGGCCCACCAAATAATTTTTTGTTTTGGTGAGAAGACAAATTTAGGGTACTTACCTAAAAAACAGGTTAAAACTGGGAACTACAGTGACTGATGTTTGTAAGATGGGGAGACTTGGGCATGGAACAAAGAATGTTCAAATGACCAAACAATATTGTGGCCTTATTTATTTAATTTATTTGCAGGTACATCATGTAAAATGCCACGCTGGACAAATCAAGGTTGCCTAGGAGAAATATCAACGATCTCAGATATGTAGATGATACCACTCTGACAGCAGAAAGTGAAGAAGAATTAAGAAGCTCTTGATGAAAGGGAAAGAGGAGAGTATAAAAGCTGGCTTGAAGCTTAACATCAAGAACACTAAGATTATGGCAACTGGTTCCATCACTTCCTGGCAAATAGAGGAAGAAGAAATGGAAGCCGTGTCAGATTTTATATTCACAGGCTTAAAGATCACTGCAGACAGCAACTGCAGTCATGAAATTAAAAGACACTTGCTCCTTGGAAAGAAAGCCATGGCAAATCTGCACAGCTTACTGAAAAGCAGATACATCACCTTGCTAACAATGGTTTATATAGTCAAAGCCATAGTTTTTCCAATAGCAATGTATGGTTGTGAGAGTTGGACTATAAGGAAAGCTAAGTGCTGCAGAATCAATGCTTTTGAATAATGGTGCTGGAGAAGACTTATGAGAGTCCCTTAGACAGCAAAGAAGTCAAATCAGTCAATATTTAAAGAAATTAATTTGGGATTTTCACTGGAAGGCCAGATACTGAAGCTTAAATACTTTGGCCACATAATGAGAAGACAGGACTCATTGGAAAAGACCCTGATGCTGGGGAAGATTGAAGGCAAAAGGAAAAGGTAACAGCAAAGGATGAGATATTGTTATGGAAACAATGAATATGAACTTGGACAGACCTTGAGAGATAGTGGAGTACAGCAGCACTTAGTGTGCTAAGGTCCACGGGGTCACAAAGAGACAAACACGCTGAACAACAACAGATAACATAGAATGCAGCTGACTGATGTACAAGTGAATTTGTGCTTGAGCTCCCCAATTACTCAGGTAATGAGAAGGGCTGCATGAGGACTGGCTGTATTATCTAAGATACAGAGTGGTTTGACATACAAACAATCCTTTGCAATGACTGACAGTAAACCAACTGGAAGTTCATACCAGCTTTGAAGCAGATTCTGAGCCATTTGGTGGTTTATTGACCTTCAAGAGACATGCTTATCTTCAGAGATTCCCTTAATTGTTGGTTATGGAGCTCTCCTACACATCCTGTTTTACATCCTCTTATTTTATTGTCTGTACCCAAGACTTCAACAATGGACTGCTTATCACCAAAAATGTCTTCTGATTTGTATATCAAAAAGCCACAGCTCAGACATCTGGAATTCCTCCTTGATCTTCCCCCCCCCACCTCAGGAATGGGGCACCCTGACTCATTCCTTTCTAGGATTTCTTGCCTTTTCTCCCCATTTCCCTGCTTTCCTTTATTTGAAAAGTATATATACCATTCCCATACATTACTTGGCAGGCTGTCAGCATAGGATGACAGTCCCCATGAGCATGTTTTGCTTCCCTGCTTAACAAAAACCTTTCTTTAATTTCACAGGCATCATCTTCCTCTGGCTTTCTTCCCTTTAGGGAAAAGGGGCATTTGGATCTTGAGAACTGACCTTTGCATTTTCCAGGTATCTTTCCCCTTTGGTGGAAAGAGAGATCTAAATTCCCTCAAGAGAGAGTCTACCTCAGTTTACGTTATGAAATGACTTTGCTGGATCCCAGAGCTGTGAATTACCTGAGGGCAATCAAAAGCAATTGAAAGGAAAACTCTGGAAACCAGCTAAAAAAAGAAACACCTACCACCACCACCATCACAACCTTCTGACTCAATAGGATGTTGCCACTCCCCAGCCTACCCCAGCCTTCTCCATGGACTTTTGGTTGTTATGCAAAACAACACTTTCCCAGTCTGTTTTCTCCCGTTGAACTGAATTTAACCCTGACTCCCTCTCCCCTTCTTGGGCACTCCAGTCCTTTGAGGCTTCTTGGTGGCTCCTGTTGTAATTCCTTTATCGATATTTTTCAATTGAATTTCTTAAAGGCATAGCCAAGAGAGGGTGGGAGGACATCCTGATACTAAACTAATTGACAAGCAGATGAAAGATGGCTTTTACATCTTGCATCATTTGCTAATGGACAAGCATTAATTTCACACTTTGCAGGACAATTTACCAGTTTGAGGTTGAGTGAGCAGAGTTCTTATTGCCCCCAGGAAGAAAAGCATTAAGTGCATTGAACAAATCTAACTACATATAGTTCTTTCACTTGCAAATTAACATGTTGGTTCTAAATGAGTTTCTTCCTTCCATTTCCCCCAAGAATGTGGCACAGAGAAGAATCCAGCATCTGTCCACTGGGCAAAAAGAAAGTGATGTTATTATAGAACACCAAACTTCAGTCCACTAAAGAGGCTCACGAAATACCGTGGTACGTTAAAAGTTGCCTGCATCAAAAAGTCTCCTGTTAAGACTGGAGGAAAAAAGGCAAAATAAAGGGCATGGGGAAGGAACTCACTCAGACAACTATATGTGTTTCTGAAAATGAAGGCAGTGTGGTATGGGGTGAAGAGAGCCTAGGATGGTGAAAGGAGCAAAAGAACGAGAGTCAAGAGGCAAGGCTTGAGTCCGGGCTCTTGTTCTAGATCTGTGACTTTGGACAAGTCATTTCCCTTCTCTGGTCTCGATTTCTCATCCATAAAATGAAAGGATCGGAGTAGATGATCACTAAGCTCTTTTGTAAGCCTTAAAAATTATTATGCTGATCTAGTTCAGTGTGGAACACTGGTAAGAACTTTGGGCTCACATTCCAACTTTTCAATCTACCTCTACCTATATTTTCTTGAGCCACAGACTTGGCAGCTAGGTAGCACAGAGGATAGAATGTTGGAGTTGGAGTCAGGAAGATGTGATTTCAAATTCTGCTTCAGTCACTTACTACAATTATTATCTGGGTGACACCAAGGAAGTCTCAACTTCTCTGGGCCTCAGTTTCTTCAGCTGTAAAGCAGTAGGGTTGGATTCTAAGGCCTCTAAGGTTGAACTTACTGTTCTTACTGAACATTCTTACAAATGTTACTCATTTGTAAACTCATTAGACCAGATGATCTCTGGGATCCTTTCTAGTTTTAACATTATATAATCTCATGATGTTACTTCTGTCCCTATTCCCTTTCCTCTGCCAATTGACCTTCAAAGGGGTTCTCAACCCTGGAATTTTCACCAATTGTTTCCACACTTATCACTATCCTTATTAGTGAAAACGTAGCTTCTGCAGTGGAACACCCAGAGTTTAAGGGAAGAAAAGGAGTGACATGTCTTTTAAAAATGTTCTCCTATAGCAGCTTTTACTGTGGTGGCAGAGAATCGGAAATTGAGGGAATGCCCGTTAATTGGGGAATGGCTAAACAAGTTGTGGTACATGAATGTAATGGAATACTATCATGCCATAAGAAGTGATGAGCAGGCAGACTTCAGAAAAACCTAGAAAGACTTGTATGGACTGATGCTGAGTGAAGTGAGCAGAACCAGGAGAAATTTATACACAATAACAGCCACATTGTACAATGACTAACTTTGATTGACTTAGCTCTTCTCAACAATGCAAGGATCTAAGACATCTCCAAAAGTCTCATGATGGAAAATGCTATCCACATTCAGAGAAAGAACTATGGAGTCTGAATACAGCTCGAGGGATACTGTGCCGGTCGCGCCATGCACTCTCCTCCTATAAGGAGCAGGCTGCCAGAGTCATACTTATCAGTCTTTGGTGCCCACCCGGGTAAACACAGAGACGAGCCCGATCAGGAGGTGCAAACACTCGAGCTTTATTCAGAGGCCATCACAGCAAGGCCAAGCAGGAAGGCCAGAGCAAGAGAGCAGGAGCAAGAGAGAGCGAGCTCCGATTCCTACCGTTCCTTAAGTACCTACTTAGCCCCTCCTCCTCAGCCCGCCTACTAGTCATTGATTGTAGGATCAGATACCGGAAGGGGATGTCTGGGTTTAGCGCACCAAGGGAGAGGAAGTGACGCAGGAGGCTAGGACCGGATACAGGAAGGAGGTGTCTGGGGTCAGTGCTACACAAAGGGAAAGTACGTGACCCAGGAAGTCAGGTTTGGACACAGGAAGGAGGCGTCTGGGGTTAGCGTTGTACCTGGGGAGGGGGCTAGACAAAGGGAGCTCGTTCTCTGCCGTCCCACTCCCACGTGGCACAGCCCCCTGCCTCAGGAGTATGTGCTCCGGCTACTTCCTTGTATTCTGTTCCTTCCCCAGCTATCACAGCTCCACATAGCACTGCCCACTGCCTCAGGAGCATGAGCTCTGGTTACTTCTCCATATCCAGTTCCCATCCCAGTTCACCACAACTCCGCCTAGCACAGCTCCTGCCTCGGGAGCGTGAGCTCCGGTTACTTCATAATACCCAGTTCCTACCCCAACTTGCCACAACTTTTACTTGGCAGTAGTCAACATCAGACAGTCCCTCACAGCATACTATTTGCTCCTTTTTTTTTTTCTGCTGTTTTGTTTTGTTTCTTCTTTCTTGTGGTTCCTCTTATTGGTTCTAATTCTTCTTTACAACATGACTAATGTGAAAATATGTTTAATAGGAATGTATATGTAGAGCCTATATCAGACTGCATGCCATCTTGGAGAAAGAGGAGTGGAGGGAGGGGGAGAAAATTTAAAACTCAAAAGCTTATGAGAGTGAATGTTGAAAATTAAAAATAAATCAAGTAATTAAAAATGATCTCCTACCTGCAACCTCTTTCTTTCAAGTCTGGAAGTTCATGTTAATTTGGGCAGTTGGACCCTCGAGGATCATTTCCTTTATTGTACCTTATCCAACTTTCAGCATATTATTTTTGAGTCTTCATTGATGCCTGAAATACCCATAGATGTAATTAATGTTCAACTCACTTCTTTTTTTCCAGCTCATTAAAGTTAGATACAGTTGGGCCAAACAATAATATTTCTGGAACTTTCTAGGATGTCACCAGCCAACTTGATTTATATGGTCAGTTCTGCTACAAAGCTTGTTTTGAAAAACTCAAATTTGTTCCAATGCAATTGATATATTAGGGAAAAATTTGAGCAAGCAAATTTCAGATTTGCTTATACCTGATTTTGTCCACAAGAAATCATAAGAATGTAGAAAACTGTATCCAGCTGATCTGAGGTACATAGGAATGTACAATACACAAAACACACATACATACCTTGAACATCTACCTGCTACCTTATTTCATTGTGTATGTTATCCTACAAGGTTATGTTTTGCTATTCTTTCACATTTCTGAACTTTTCTATACTAAAAAACCAAAACACTTGTTTAACATCTCAAGTTGAATAAGTCCTGGAGTTGCTGTCCACCAAGGCTGTACTCTTCTAATAACATTAACATTGCCAGTCTGGATCTCGTGGGAACAGGTACAGGCTGAGCAGCAGCCTGAGACCCCAGATGCTGTCACTATTTATTGTAGTACTTGTGTATTTCATAACTATTTAACATGTATAAAACTGTGCCACTATTTTCATTAAGATGGTCCTTTCTTCTATCTTTTTTTTTTTGTCACAGATGAAGTTTTTTAGTACTGCATCCCTAATCCCATTCTCCCCATAAGTCCTGTGCTTTTTATTGAGCAATTTTACATAGCACAGTGGTTTTTAGGAAAGCATATGTTGAGTTATAGTAGAACTGACTGTAGTCTTTTTTTTAATTTTTATTTTCTTTTTCTTTGTCATCTGTAAAATGTGGAAATGGAAGAGTTAATGACTTTACTAACCACCTTGATCTACTTGAGCTCCCAACTATCTAGAGGAGGCCAGACTAACTTGGGAGTCAGAACCAGCCAATTAGGAGGCAAATTGAGCATCCCTCTAGCTTGACATACCTGAGATCCTTTGCAGTGTTTGCTTGCTGAACCTGGAACTCCCTCTGCTATGCCAAGGACCATAGCTGGTTCACACCATCTCAAACAGGCAGAACTAGCATGAGCATCCTAGTTCCAGGACCTTGGGGACCTTTTCTTTTAGTCTGACCCTCTTCCTTGTTCCATGTAGGCATCTCTGTGAAATGCACCCCCACCCCAGGAAACAGAAACTGAACCCAAGGGACTATGGCAGTACCCAAATGGACCATGACACGACAGGGAAATTCAAACCCACAGTGGCAATACCCAACTGGGTCGTGACACAGTCATTCCCACCCAGCTTTGTCTTTATAATTTGTGCAGCCTAACCTCAAAAGGAGCTTAGTTCTGACTGCAGCTCTCATGCATATATGTCAGCCACTTACAGAGAAAATAAAACACACATACAACCTAATTCTGTTTATCTTTCTCAGATCAAACTCTGGAGGTGGACAAAAATGACCTGGAGAAGGAAATGACAAACCACTTCAGTATCTTTGTCAAGAAAACCCCAGATTGCGGTCACAAAGAGTCAGACATGACTGAAACAATTGATCAACAACCACCACAATTAATGAATGTTAATGAATGAAGTCAATCAATAAACATTTCTTAAGTGCCCATGATATCCCTGACACTGGGAAGAAGGATTCAAAGAACTGACATGTAAGTTCAAGAAACATCTAATATTCCTTATATCTGAGACCTCAACTAAAGTCTTGCTGACTCCAAGTCCAAGGCTTCAGCCATGCAGACACCATTGCTGCAGGGTCCTTCTAACTCTGAAAGTTCCATAGTTCTGTGTAGTATCTGATATATCACTAATGGCCACAAAAGCTTTATTAGTGCTTCCTTAATACAAATATGTAATTAGCCAAATTGTATGTCCATCCTCACTCTGTAAATGCTTCTAATACTTCTAATTCATAGATCTTCCCATGTCCAAAAGGCAGAAAACTTAGAGATGCTTTGAGGAAGGTTTCTTGAAGTATATGAAATAACAAAATTCATTTCCTTTTGGCTAAGAAGGTTAATCATTTCTATGGTTCAAATCAGCCAAATTGACATTATGCTGAACAGCTGCCTCTTTGCAGGAGCTAACACACAAACACACACACAAACACACACACACACACACACACACACACACACCAGTCAGTTGTTAATTGAAGTGTTGTCTTTAAAGCCCCATCAGCTCTTTGGAGACTGGAGTGTCTGCATCTCTGTTTACGAAGCATGAATAAGTGATGATTTGCTGTCTGAAAAAGGCATTTGAAAACAGTCCCTCCATACTAGCTGCCTCTTGCCCTCAGCATTGTCCCCTAGCTGGCAAAGCCTAGTTCCCCTTCAGGGGGATCACAGAGCTTTGTCAACACCTGCAAAAGTTAAATGAAAACAAAAGCCACTTTAAAGAGGAAAAATGTTTTTGAAGCAAGGAACCTGAAGAGATTCCCCTTTTAATAGTTTCCAGAGCTCAGAAGTAACCCTTTTCCTCTCTTCTCCCTCCTATAAAAGAATGCTGGGCTTGGCTGTGAAGAGCCCAGCTGCAAGCCCAAACAGGACTCTTAGCAGGTTACCTTTAATCTGCTCTTCTAATCCCAAACCCAAAGCCACCATGCCTGGAGCCTCATTTGGGCAGTTAGGTGGACATTACTCTATCTGGGGACCTTGCCAGAGGCCCTAGCTGGAAATCACTCCCCACACACATACTGCCAACGTGTGTTTATGTTTATGTGCTCTATCCCCCAACCCCCAACCATTTCTGGAGCCTATTACCATAGAATTCATGCAGGCAGCTAGGGTGACCCCCACGTGGAACCTCTTTTAGCAAAGACTCAGGACATAGGCCCAAAGCCAGCTGCAAAGTAAGTGCTCGGAAACCAGCCTGGGGCAGCAGGAGAGGCCACCCAAACACTGAGCTTGGTTGATAAAGCACAGGACGGCAGAAATGCAATAGTTGAACAAAGGCCAAAGCTCCCCTTTGTCAAGAATAATAATAAAAAATGTGTAGCATGTCATTGACAGTGGTTCTCAGTGTAAGGCAGCTAAGTTGAAATACAAAATCCTGCACTCCCTGAGGATAAATCATCGCATTCACCTTCTCTGAGAATATCGCTTTGCTGTTGCCAGCAGGGTAGTTTACTTTTCCATTACTATGAGCTGTTTTCATGTTACCAAAGCGTGTCTTTCCTTTCTTTAAAAATGTCAGCTTAGCTTTTCTTTCCCTTTCTTATGTGTTCTTACTGCCACTATTCCAGGGCACCTCAATCCTATAGAGGGTAAGTCATGGGCAGAGTACTATGCCAAGTGGAGGAAGGGAAAGGTCACAACAGACTGAGAAGATTGTGGAAAGTTCATTGGGAGGTAGTCTTTAAAATGGACCTTAAAAGCTGGGTAGGATTATAACTGGGCAGCAAAGTGGCATAGTTGATAGAATACCAGTTCTGGAGTCAGAAGACTCATCTTCCTGAGTTCAACTCTGGCCTCAAACACTTACTCGCTATGTGATACCAGACAAGTCACTTAACTATGCTTGCCTCAGTTTCTTCATCTGGCAAATAAGCTGGAGAAGGAAATGGCAAACCCCTCCAGTATCTTTGCCAAGAAAACTCCAAATGGGATCACGAAAAGTCAGATATGACTGAAATGACTGAACAACAACAAGAAGAATTATAACTGGTAGAGGTAGGGAGTGGGGAAAACTTGACTATTCTCCCTGACTGTCCATTCCCAATTTATCCTATATACCAAGGCCAGCTCCAACCAGATCACTTCCCTTCTTTAAAATAAACAGTGGTTCCCTGCAACCTAATGCTCAGAGTTCCATCTCCAGCCATACTCTCTTTCCTGAACTCTAGTCCCACATCATCAACTGCCTATTGAATATTTTGAACTAGGTGTCCTGCAAGCATCTTAAACCCAACATATCCAGAGTAAAGCTCATTATCTTTCCCTATCAAACCCATTCCTCTTCCAAACTTCCTTATTTCTGTTGAGGGTGTGACCATCCTTCTAATCACTCAGGTTAAAAAATCTTTACTTTCATCCTTGACTTCTCCCTCTTGTTAACCCCACATAGCTGATCAGTTGCTAAATCTTGGCATTTTTACCTCAGTAAAGACTCTCGTAGTGGATAGAGCACCAGTGAAGTGAGGAGGATCTGAATTCAAACCTGGCCTCAGACACTTACTAGCTGTGTGATCTTGGGCATGTCACCTAACCTCAATTGCCTTCCTCCCCCAAAAAATAAATAAATAAAGGCTCTTTCACCCTTCCCTTCTTTCTATCCATACAACAGCTACTCTAGTGGTGATCATCACCAGATCCATTCTCATATATGCTTATCAAAGTCATTTTCCTAAAATGTGGGTCCAATTATGTCACTCTATTTTTCAATAAACTTCAGTGGCTCCATATTACTGCTAGTATTAAATATAAACTCTGGCATTTAAAGCCTTTCATAACCTATTTCCAATCTACCTTTCCAGTCTTATTATAGTATTATCCCCCTTCATCCACCCTGAAGGTCAATCAAGTCAGCCCTCTTATGTTCTTCATGCAAAGTGCTCCATTTCCCATCTCTGTGCCTAGAATGCACTCCTTCCTTACCTTGATCTCTTGGAAACCCTCCTCTCCTTCAAAACTCAGTTAAAGCTTACCTTCTACATAAGGTTTTTCATGATCTGTCCAGCAGCCAGTGCCTTCTCCATGAAAATCGTGTGTGTGTGGGTGTGTGCATGTGGGTGGGTGTGTATAAGTGCCATCTCCTTTAATTGAATATAAGATCCCAGAGGGCAGGAACTTGTGCTGTCCTGTCCTTGGTCCCTGTTAAGCACTAGGCACTCAACAAATGGTTGCCATTTGATTGATTGATGACCTTTCCAATCAACTTCAAATGCCTCAGACAGGTTTTCAAGGTCCTCTACAACACGGCCTCACCCTGCTTACCAAACCTTATTTCCCTCCAGTCCCCAGAGGTACCCTTGATTCCAGGGTGGTCAGTGTCTTCACCGTCCTGACATACACCATGCCCCCTCTTGTCTTCTGGCTTTGCCCAAGCTCTCCTCCACCCATCTTGCCCAGAATGCTCTCCTTTCTTTCAGTACCTATCCAGATTTTACTCATTCTTCAAGACCAAGCACAAATTCCACTACCCTGTGAACTCTTTCCCCAGCTACTGCAGTTCACACAGACTGAACTCCTATTGAAATGGTAGTCACTACAATGTGGTTCCACACTTGTTATAATTGTTCCCTTCTTGAACCTACAGGTGAGAAGTGAGTGCAAGGTAGACACCAAAAGTGGATGAGTAGCCCTGAAAAGGGTTCAGCAAGCTCTCACACCCGAACACCCCATACACCAGATGACTTTGTGCAACTCTGCCTCACTTAAATCCAATTCATGTACCAGTCAAGACATCAATCACCCTGTAACGTCATTGGTCCTCTTTGAAAACGAAGGACAAACAACAACAACAATTGTTCCCTTACTCAGCTTCAACTTCAACCAACAATTACTAAGCACCTACTTGATGCAAAGTACTGTGCTATGGTGGAAATAAGTAGAAACATAACGACAACAGCAACAACAGCAATAACAACAACAAACACTGGAGAAGCAGCATAAAAGATATTAGTAGATCTGTGGCTAGAAAAAGGGGGAGGATAGCTGGTCATGCAAGAACAATGAGGGATAAGTGAAGGACAGTCTAGAGGCAGCATGGCATCAAAGAGCTCACACTTGGGAGACTGACGAGTTGGGTTCAAATCCTACCTCTGAGGCTTACTGCCTGTGTGATCTTGGGTAAGTCATTTACCTCCCCTGGGCCTTAGTTTCCAAATATGAACGGGTTAGGTTAGATGAGCTCTGAAGTCCCTTTTAGCTCTTTCTCTTCAATCCTACAAGCTTAAACTCCGTCGGTACTTTGTCTTTTGGGTTCAGCTTCTATTCTTTCCTAGATTAATTCAGAAAGGGCTCTCAAAGCATTTTAGTCCCCTAAAACATTCCAGTAAATCCAATTCACATATCTCTATGGTATTTTTGTGGGGAGACACCTCTGAAATAAGTTTGGGGGCACAGGAACCCCCAATCAGAAATTATGAAGGTACATGTGATGCCTACCCCTAAGTTCTATCAGAGATAGGGGCCTTGGTGACTAGGATAATTAGGTTAAAAAACAGATTTAAGCTCAATGGCATTAGTAAACTATGTTCCCAAGGGGCTTGGCATGTGGTTGAGAAATCTTCTACAAAGGAAATATCCATTCCAGTCAAAGTTCAGAGAAACAGACCCCATACTGAAGAAAATCCATAAAAGAATTTTTCCCTGGTCTGAGAACTAAATATGTCTAAATAATCCTTCTTATGTATTCCATATATGTATCTATTCTCCCACTAGTAGATGGAATATATGTTTATTATATATGGGTGTGCTTATATACATATGTGTATAGTATATGTGTGTGTGTGAGCATGTGCTCCAGATTTATGGAGGGAAATGTTTTATTGTTTTTTTTTCTTACTATGTTATTTTATTAATTTTTTCTACAAATTTAATAAAAATACTTTGAGCAAATTATATTCTCTGACTAACTAGAAAAGGTGAAAACAATGGTGGAGGTATATGAGCTATAGTTTTGAATGGCTATAGAACCACAGAGTACCTTAAACTTTAAGAAACCTGATATATTAGACTGGCTTGGAATTGCACCCAGGTGCTACTTGTAGAAAATACTGTGCTAGGTGATACAAAGCTGAAAAACAAACAAAAAAAAAATCTTTGCCCTCATGGAGCTTACAAGGGAGCATTCTAAGGAGATAACACCTTCTGACACCATCTGTAGATATTACTTCACTCTAGAATGTTAATTAGACCTTGAGACTAAATTAATCTCCAAGATTTTTCCATTGATACTTCCCCTGTCCTACAGTTAGCAAATTCCTATCTCTGGATTTTCCAACCCCTATAATTTAGAACAGGTTAGACAAAAACTCTTCTTTCACAGTATTGTATTTTATAGTTTTATCTGCCCTTTTTCTCCATCTCCTTTCAACTTTCTTTGTTAGTGATGTCCTCAACCCCCTCCCTCCAACTTTTCTCAATCTTCTTTCTGGTAAAAGTTTATTACCACTGGAAGCCAGTGAACTCTTCTCACTGAGTTGTTTAGTAAATATTTGGCAAAATTTAATTATGGAATTCAAGGGAGGATTCTATAGGAGGGGTGTGGGGATGCTAGACTTTTCTGATCTGGCTGGGCCAGAGAAAATTAACCTAGTATGTGCTAGTAGAAGACTATCTAACTTAGACTGAATTGCACAGAACTACAAACATGTGACTTGGGAAAGAGACCTAGCTCTGAACTCCAAGGACCTAAGTTCAAATCCCACCCCTAAAGTGATCTTGGGCAAGTCATTAACATACATAAATCTCAATTTCTTAATCTGTAAAATGAAGAGTTAAACTAGATAGCTAAGATCCTTTCCAACTTGAGATCGATGATTATATGATCTATGACCCTTTGCCTACTACCTCTCCTTGTACTCTCTACCCTTGGGGCAGTGAAGGTGAGGAGGGGAGTGAGGAAGGGAATAAGCATTTATTAAGCACCATGTGCCAGGTGGGGCAGCTAGGTGGCAGAGTGGATAGAGCACTGGGCCTGGAGTCAGGAAGACCTGAGTTCAAATTTGACCTCAGACACTTACTAGCTGCGTGACCTTGAGCAAGTCACTTAACCCTGTCTGCCTCAGTTTCCTCATCTGTAAAAGAAGCTGGAGAAGGAAATAGCCAACTACTATAGTATCCTTGCCAAGAAAACCCTAAATGGGATCACAAAGAGTCAGACGTGACTGAACAATACAACTAATCTCACCATTCCACTCTGTTCCTCACAGTCTTTCCTTCAGTCTAAAGCCTAAAGAGTCAAGTTATCCAGTTCAATGTTATACCATTGTCTTCTCTTTGATCGTTTGTCACTTAGTCCTTCCACAATTCACACCTTGCCAATTCTCAACCCTGGATAACTCCCAGTCACTTCTCAAGCTGCTAAATTATTCTAGAAGCCACAAAATTGTATAATTTGAATACACTGTAAACGCTTACTTTCTAATCTCAACTGGGTTCTTACAGCGGGATGGTAATCTTCATTTATCCCTGATTGACTCCATCTCTTCTTTCTTTCTTTGTCTCTGTCTCTCTCTCTTTCTCTCTCAGAATCTCTTTCACTCAGTCTCTCTCCCCCAACCCCTGTCTCTCTGTCTTTCTGTTTCTGTCTCTCTTTCACACACACACACACACACACACACACACACACACACACACCTTTCTGCAGTGGCTTATGGACATTAGCTCCTATGGAGTATGTAGTCATAATGTATAATTATGAGTAATTTTTTTTTCTAAACTCTGAAAGTATAGCTACTGCATCTATTGATGCTGCTACCCAGTAGCAATTTTAGGTATTTAGCATGCTCCCCTAATCCATTCTCAATAGAATCACTTATTTGTGAGATGGAAAAATATATTTAGATGGCACTCTACCTGAAAAAAGGAACAGAGCTCTCTCTGCATTCAAAGTTCTGGCTTGATATCACTATTACTATTCTTGCCACCTCCATAAAATCACTTCTCTAGAATTCTTTAAGCTAAGAAGGTTAGTTCTGTTCTGGTGACACTTTCGTGTATCTCAGGCTTCAGCACAAACTGTTTCCCTGTCTTCCTCTGATATATTTATTCTTTTTCACTCTTTGTTCTGAGCTTATGATTCTCTTTAGATGTTCGTTTAAAGGTAGAGCTATATGGATATGTGTAAATAAACATTAGAGGAGATATGAGGAAGGATATAAAGCTTCATATACAACATGTACAGAGGAACATAATAACGTACGGATATATGCACATTCACATCCACCCACACATGCCTGAGATGTTGCCATGGGATTTCTTCGAAAATAAAAAACTCCTATCTCAACATGATTGTTCTTACAGAAATCCTTTTGCCTCTGGAAAGTCTGTTCAAATGTCAGACCCTAACATGAGGCACATAACTATTTTTGTATTCCCTCTTTCCATAGCAGAACAACCCCACCAGTTAATCAGCTGGGCTTGTAAAAGCATTCAAAGACATTGTTCATTCATAAGATATTGAGGATTCTATGATGGTTATTCACTTACTCTTTAGACATCTCACTCCCCAAAGTGAATAGATTTCTTTAAAAGGAGAAGTCAGATGCTTGCCAAATATCCATTAGTTAAGCTATCAGGACCAACAAAATTAAAGAGAGAGGTAAGGAAACACTGGTCACGTATGATAGGAATGCTAATAGTTGAGGTATATCATGAGCAGCTAGTACAAATTGCATTCCATGTAACTCTCCCTAATTAGGTAGTAAAAATGTTCATCAAGAGATGCAGCTAGTGTTCATGGGATGTGACTAGCTCAGAAATATTTTTTTTCCTTTTTATAGCATTTACCCATTGTACTCAGGTTGGAAAAACCGGTGAATTTTCCTATAAATCACTCAAAAAAGAGGCATGTTTAAAACTCCTTAAATTTATTTCCTACCAATCTAGAGTGGGGAGGAGTAGGATGAGTGGAAGCAGTTTGTTCAATAACCAACTATATGTCAGCTTTTAGTTGAAATCACATGGTCTCGTCTCACAAAGAATTAGGAAATTATTAGAAATAGCTCATTTTTCACATCTGAACACAAGACTGAGCAGACACCAGGGAAGATCAACAGCCCTAAGGTCCAACACTGGCTCTTTTGCTACAGGACTGACCTAAGACAAAGTAAAGATTTGTATAAAGACCAGCACAATTCTTCATCGATGATGTTGCAGTTGTCAGATGGTTAGTCTAGCTATACTAAGGCTTTGCATTGTGATTTTAAGAGATTTGGGTAATTTAAAAAAAACTTTTTTTTAAAATTTATCTCCTTTGCAATCTATTTTCTCTTTCTTTTTAATTTTGAACTTAAATATCCAAAAAAAAGAGAGCATTTCCACACATAGCAAAACACAAAAAGAGAATTCTATTTGTAGCTCTGAATCTTCATTTCATACTATTTGATTTAAAATATACACATGTAGAAATATATATACATACATACATAATTATTATTTTTACTTCCTTTTAAAATATATTTTTATTTATGTCATTAGATATTTCCCAATTACATTTTTAAAATTGTTTAACATTTACTTTCTAAAATTTTGGCTTCCAAATTCTCTCCCTGCCTTCTGCCTCTCCACCACTCCTTAAGAAGGCAAGCAATATAATATCAATTATAAATCACATGCCTTACTTTCAAAACTGCCCTGATTGTCTGTGTTTCCTTCAAAATGCAATAATATTTTTTTTAATACCGAAAGGTAATTGGCAGAGAGCCACACAGGCTTAATTTGGATCGACAAAAGATACTTAAAATCCAGTGAAGTTTGTTTTAGGGATTGTGGTCAAAGACATTTTTGTGGTTGTTGTTAAAAATATAATTTCTTTTACAACAGGAAAGAACTCTGGGAGAGGAGTCAGGAGAACTGGATTCTGGATCTAACTGGACCACCAACTACCTATTTTACCATTAATTAGCTGTGTGTTCAGAAGAGAATGACTTAAGATGGTAAGGAGATTAAAAATGTCATTTGAGGAAAAACTGAAGGAAATGATGAGACTGGTCCAGGAAGAGGGAGCAGCATTCAGCCAGACTTCAAGTTTTATAGAGTTGGACACCAATAGCTACAGCTCTTAGGTCACATGGTCATAGAATTTAGAACTGTAAGGGACCTTTTTAGACAGAATACAATCCAGTAACCTCATTTTACACTTCTCCCTCCCCCATTACTCTGCCTTTCTCCTTGGCATATATAATGGGAAAGGAATTCACTTAGGGCATGCCAGCTGTAGCAGGAGGAAGAAGAGACTGAGGACTGGAAAGAGGAGTCAGGATCATCTGGGGATGTGAGACTGCTTTTGGAAGGGGAGAAGACAGAACAAAATGGCCATCATCATGGAAGCAATCTGTTTCCTGTCATGTAAGCCATATTTTGTGATAAGATTTAAACTTTTATTTTTTTAATATTAAGAAACTACTCCTGGGAGTACAGAGGTTAAGTTACCCATCTTTTCCTGTCCTGTGCCTTGCCATGTAGTTGTAGACTGGGTTCAATGTTTGGAGAGCTTTTCTCTAAGTGGAATAATTAGGCCCCTTTTTCTCATACTTATTTTCTCCATAACAAACCCTACCGTATGTCCTGGGGACTATGCTAATAATAATAATAAATGTTAAGTCTCATGCTTGAGTCTCCCTAAAGGAGAAAGCAAAAGAGGTAATCAATGTACAACATGGTACAGATAATTCATTAAGTCAAACAATTAACTAGCATTGTTAAGCACCATATGCCAGAGAGTGTGTACAACTTGCTTAGGATACAAAGAAAGGCAAAAAACCCAGGCTCTGCCGTCAAGAAGTTCACATTCTAATGGGGGAAAAAAGTATGTATATATCTAGGAACAGAGAAGATATATGGAGTAGATGAGAGGCGGAGGCAGAGGCAGCTAGGTGACACAAGGGCCTGGAGTCAGGAAAACAAGTTGAAATCTAAACCCAGACACTCGTTAGCTTTGCTACCCTGAGTAAATTACTTTACCTTTCAATGTCTCAGTTTCCTCATGATAAAATGGGGATATTAACAGCACTTCTACCCCAAAGTTACTGTGAGGATCAAATAGGATTATATTTGTAAAGCACTTTGAAAACATAAAGTGATATGTAAGGTTTTTTTTAAGTGTTACATAAAAGATAGTTATGAGATAGTCTGGGGAGATAAGGAAAAGCTTTATGAAAATGAGATTTGAGCTGGGATCTGCAGGAAGGCAGAGAAGCCAGGAGGCAGAGATGAGGGGGCAGGACACTGCAGGCTTGGAGGCCACCTGTGCTCAATGGTTCAAAATTTATCAAGTAAGTCAACCAGGGTAGTAGCTAGATACTAGTGTTTAGAGGGGACTAAAGTATAACGTGCTAGAAGAAGGAAGGGACCAGATAGTGAAGAGCTTTAAATGGCAGACTGAACACTTTGTATTTTCGCTGGAGTAATAGAGAGTCACTAGAATTCACTGAGTAGGGGAGAGTGACATGGGCAGATATATACATTTGATAATCACTTTAGCAATTGAGCAGACTCTGGGGTAGGGAGACCAGTTAGAAAACTATTGAAGCATGTGTGTGTGTGTGTGTGTGTGTGTGTGTAATAAAAAAGAGAAGAAAGAAAAAAAAGAAAACTATTAAAGCACTCCAGACAAGAGATAATAAGGGTCTGAATTTGAATAGTAGCTGTATGAATGGAGACATAAAAATAATAAGATTTAGCAATGGATTGGATATGCCGGGTAAGTGGGAGTGGGAAGCAGGGCATGACACTGAGATTTGGAGTGTGGGTGACTGGGAAATTGTGCCCTTGAAAATATCGGGGAAGTTCTGAAAAGGGTATGGGTTTTTTGGGGAGAGAAGGGGGAATAATGAGTTCTATTTTGGACATACTGAATTTGAGATGCCTGTGACATACAGTTGGAGATGTCCATGCATGTCTGGCTCAGCAAACAGAAGTATAGATTTAAAAAAACAAGGGCAGAGCCTTGGGGGACACCCATAATTAGGCAATCTGACCTAGATGAAGATCCAGAAAAAGAGCCTGAGAAGGAAAAATCAGACAGGTAGAAGGAGAACCAGGAGAGAGAAGTGACATGAAAACCTAGAGAGAGGAGGGCATCCAGAAAGAGGTGGTACATGATATCTGTTTTCAATTGTTAAAGATTATCATGTGAAAAAGGGATTAAGTTTGTTTTTGCTGGTTCTAAAGGGTAGAACTAAGACCAAATGGTACAAATTGTGATGAAATATTTCAGCACAATATAAGGAAGAATTTCCCAATAATTATTCAGAAGTGAATGAGGTTACCTTAGAGGTAGTCACTATGTATGTATATTGTTCTCCTGCTTCTGCTTTTTTCCCTCCGCATCAGTTCCTACAAATCTTCCTGTGTTTCTCTGAATTCCTCATATTCATCATTTCTTACTGCATAGTAATATTCTATTATGTTCATATACCATAGCTTTTTTTTCAGTCATTCTGTAATTGATAGGTACTCATTCTGTTTCCAATTCTTTGCTACCCCAAACAATGTTTCTATGAGTACTTTGTTATTTATTAAACTTTTATTCTAGTATTTAATTTTCTTGGCATATAACAGGCTTAGTATTGGGATTGTTGGATAAAAGAACATGGTTTTCTTATAGTTTAAAAAAACTTAAATCTCTAAACAAGCATTATTATTAAAGGTTATATGTTAAATAAAAATTCCAATGCAATTACCTTTTAAAGAAAAGCCAAGAATAAAATAAAGGGACAGAAGTACCTAGATCTCCAAGCGCCATAGAGAGCTTGTTACACAAGGGTGTCCTCTGGTGTTAGGTAGAGCAAATAACAACTAGGGATAAATGGCAATATTCTGTTCCACACTCATTGAGTTTTAAATCCATCCTTAAATGCTGTTACAGAGTCAAGAGCAATGAACTCCTTCCAACCTTAATTTTATCACAGATCTCAATTGGAATGGTTCTTGGCAGGGAGGGTTTCATGGAGGAGGTGGCAATTGAAGTGTCCTTGAAGGATGGACAGATAGACACAAAGGGAGGTAAAGAGAAGAGGAACTGGAGAAGAGGACATAAAAATCTGTCAACAGCTTTTCGCTTTTGTTCAGAGTATCTTCTGGCTTCTCCAAAATAATATTAATAAAGTCTTTCATTTACTCTACCTCCCCATATACAGCAAAACCTGAATAAGAAGTAGGACAGAGTAATAAAAAGAAATCTAAACTGAAGCACAAATCAACTATTTTCTAATCCTCATTTTATCATTATCTAATTACTTAATCTCTCTCAGCCTAAATTTTTTCACCTGTTAAATTAAAATTATCTAGATTACATATAAGGTACCTTTGATCTCCAAAATTCTATGACATTCTATTTTAAAAAGCTTGTATCTCTATCAAAACAAAAAAAATTTTTTAAGAACATTTGCACACACACACACACACACACACACACACACACATGTACACCACCACCACTTTAAGGTGGTTCCATCTTCTCCATGACTAGATTCTGACCACTAGCTGCTTAATTTTTTCTACAAATGGATTAAGCTCATCAGAGCTGGGAAACAGTCATGGAACGCTATGACTCAGAGCCAGAAGAGAAGTTCCGACTCTTAATCATGATCATTGATCTCTTCCTCTCACATCCCTTCCATTTTCTGGTGTTCGATAAGTACCCTCTCGTAGGCCGCTTGCTCCAGTCATTGTATTTCCGGACACCCAGGGCCAGGAGAGGAAGAGTCGGCACGTCATTTGCTCCCTATTGCCCCCTTCAAGCCCTCCTCTCTTTGCCACCCACTCAGAAATCATGTCTCCTCCTTTAAAATTCTCTCTATCTTCTCCAAGTCCTTGTTGCCATCATTTACAGGCCTTCCGTTTCCAGAACCCTATCGCACAGTCTTCAGACCACTCTGCATCCTCCTCCATAGTCCAGATTTTGAGTTGTTGGATTTATAACCTTCGAGGTTATCTAGTACAATCCCTTCATTTAACAGACGAAAAAACTGAGGCATAGAGCAGTTATGTGACTTGCCCAAGGCCACATAGTAAATGGCCAAGGCTGGATTTGAACCAAGGCCCTCTGACTTCAAATCCAAAGCTCTTTCCACATACCACAGCTTTATATTTGTCCTCAAGACATGCAAATCAAGAAGTGAATCAATTTGTCTAAGTCTGATATGCATCAGTAGCTTGTGACTGGTTCTTCAGGTTTCTATTTCCATCATCTCAGGCTGATCTTATGAAAAACAGTAAAAGAAACCAAAATTGCCTCACTTGTTTTTACTTCTAAGACAGAATTCTTCCTCAGGAAATAGAGTGTGCTAGACGACCTCTAAGGGCCCTCCCTGCCAGGTGTGGAAATATGGAATTTAATTACAACAGTAATGTGATTATAACAACCATCACAATAAGTCTGATTTTAGGCGAAGAGGAGAGAGCAAAGTACCCCGGGAATCACAGCCAGTTGAGTGAATTGAATGAGCCCAACCAGAACAGCAGGGCACCACTTAGGCCCAGGAAACACTAATTTACAAAGTGCTTCCAATTGTCCTTGACCTTTATGCTCTGACAATTGATTGAAAACCCGTGAAGTGTGTAGAACTGGAGTCTTTACAGCTGTGGCTAGACAAGGTCCCTCCAGAAATGAGTAGCCTCGTGGAGAAATTACTGGGACACGATATGACGTTAAAAACAGTTCTGCTTCTCCTCATGAAATGAATGTTCTATGTAAAGATGTTTGTAAGAGAAGTCAATTTCCCATTGGTTTTCACTATAATTTTTCATATGTGTGTCTCATCATTTTCTTTATTTGTACAAAACAGAGAACAATGTTGCCCTCGCCAAGACTAACTATGGTTCAGTGCAGGGGTGGGGAACCTGCAGACTCGAGGCCACATGTGGCCCTTTAGGTCCTCAAGTGCAGCCCTTTGACTGAATCCAAACCTCACAGAACAAATCCCCTTAATAAAAGGATTTGTTCTATAAAACTTGGACTCAGTCAAAAGGCCTCACCCAAAGACCTAGAAGGCCACATGTGACCTCAAGGCCACGAGTTCCTCATCCCTGGTTTAGGCCTTAACATGAAACCTTGGGTTTCAACCCTCAGGGTTGATATTTAATGACCTTGAGGTCAATGAGCTTGGTAGGTTCGGTGACCTTAAGGGTCAGTGTATTTTGTGGTAATGCTGCGCTCTGTGTAACTTCCCCAAGGTCACAGCAGCAGTGTTAGTTTGATGATCTTACCTTAGCCGGAAGACCTTAACTTTAGCATCTCACGGCTAAAGGCCTTGAGAGCTTTTGCCTGGGCAAGGAAGGTTTTAACGTAGTTAGCCTTAGTCATTTTCAGTGGCAACCCCAAAAGGAACTACACAGAGACTACTGCTCCCCAGTGCTGCCCATGTCAGGTTCCAAACACAATACACCCAGTCCCTTCTCACTCTTGGGCTCAGTGCAGAGCCTTGGCCTGCTAGCCTCCATCCTAGCTTCACTTTTGACTTTGTATCCTCACTAGCACAGTACCTGACACATAGTAGGTACTTCACAAATGCTTGTTGATAGATTGATTTCTCGTATACAGAATCACCCCTAGCTAGCCCCAAGGCCCTAGACACTCTTTCATTCTCTCTCAGACACAGTCATACCAAAACTCCAAACTCCTGGACAAATCAACTCATTTGTGCTGTCACTTTCTCTCTCACATTTCTGTTCTCCCTCCTCCTGAATCAGTCTTTCCTTTTACCAATTCAGTTTGTTTCTTGAAACTTCGGGCACTAACTTGACAAAATTAGGGGTTCATGTCCAGCTGTAGGCCTTTTCTAACAGCACATTGAGGATGCCCCTGAAACTAGCCAGATAATTCAAAGATAATTAACATTTGCAGGCATCGGTGTGCCTCTGAAGCCTCCAGGGCACAGCTGACTCTCATTTTTTGGCATCACTAGGCTTACACTGAATAACATAAAGTTGGGAAGAGCAGCTGAACTCAAGCAAATACATACAGGGGAAAAAAAATTCTGCTCTCAGGGTGAAACAGTTTAAAAGACACTCAGTGATTGATTTTTGAAATATCTCAAAGAGGGGAAGATATACAAAATAAAAGAAACTTTTTAACAACAAAAAGTCAAACTACATAATCTATGTATTAGCAACTACGGGCTCATGTGTAAAGATGTTCTGGTAAAACAACCAGCTTGGGGAGGGGGAGGAAGGAAGGGAAGTAATCAAGATACACTTTTAAATTTAAGACACACTTTTAAAATGGCTTTATTAACATTTCCCCCCTCACTTTCTTAAGTCTAGACAATCAACAAAACAATAAATTAAGCCCTTATTTTATAGTTTGCCAATTTCCAAGGTATAAATGTTGACACTGAAAATTTAACAATTAGCTCAGTTTAAGATGGCTCCAATACACCCCTGTCCATATGTCTATTTTCTAATTTCTATAAAATACTTATGAATTTGGTCCATAGAACTTCATGTTACTGTTTGTTGATTTCTAAAAAGTACTTGACTTAGTAGGACAAAATGCACTCTTAAAGGTTCTCCTCAAACAATATCCCTTTCATGAATACAGTAAGATAATATAAGATTTAATGACAGATGCAACCATGGAGGTAATTTTGTTCAACTATCTGCTGAATACTGGCATCAAATAAAGCATAAACCAGGGAAGCATATGATAACCTACAGACATGGAAGATATCAAGGGCAAAGTCCAAATAGAAGAAGGATCCACTATGAATACAGAGATTCTACTGATGTTTCTTATCATGAACAATATCATGGTCATTCTATTGGAATTGTAATCACTGCAGTGCCTTCATAATAAGATTCATGCTTATTCAAAAGAGAATGGCCCAGTCATGTACATGAGAAGAACATATACAAAAACATCCTTTGACCATTTTTCAATTGGAAAATGACTTGTATTTTTATAAATTTGACTCAGTTCTTTATATATTTGAGAAATAAGGCCTTTATTAGAGACACCTGTGAAAAATTTTTCCCAGTTTTCTGTTTTCCTTATAATTTTAGTTGCATTTGTTTTGTTTGTGCAATTACTAAAGTTTTTATATAATCAAAATGATCAATTCTACATTTTGTAATGCTCTCTATCTCTTGTTTGGTCATAAATTCTTCCATTATACATAGATCTGACAGATAAACTATTCCATGCTTTCCTAATTTGCTTATGGTATCACCCTTTATGTGTAAATCATGTACCCATTTTGACTTTATCTTGGTATACAGTGTGAGATGTTGGTCTATACCTAGTTTCTGCCATATTGCTTTCCAGTTTTCCCAGCAGTTTTTGTCAAATAATGAGTTTTTGTTCCAAAAGCTTAGATCTTTGGGTTTATCATATACCAGATTACTATGGTCGTTAACTATAATGTAATTTGTACTTAATCTATTCCACCGATCCACCACTCTATTTCTTAGACAGTATCAGATTGTTTTGATAATTACCACTTTATAATACAGTTTAAGATCTGGTATGGCTAGACTGCCTTCCTTCACATTTTTTTCCATTGATTCCCTTGATATCTTTAAACTTTTGTTCGTCCAAAGGGATTTTGTTATTATTTTTTCTAGTTCTATAAAATAACTTTTTTAATAGTTTGATTGGTATGGCACTGAATAGATCGATTAATTTTGGTAGAACTGTCATTTATTATATTATAATATATTATATATTTTATTATGTATTATATTGTATTTCAATATATTAAATATATTATATTTTAATATATTATATTTATTACGATGAGCAATTAATATTTTTTCCAGTTGTTTAGATCTGATTTTAGTTGTGTGAAAAGTGTTTTATAGTTGTGTTCATATAGTTCCTGGGTTTGTCTATGATGTTCCTGGAAGTTTTCATTTTGGGATCTCTTTCAGGTGGTGATTAGTGAATTCTTTCAACTTCTATTTTGCCCCCTGGTTTGATAATTTCTTGAAATATGTTGTCCAGGTTTGTTTCTTTATTTTATTACGAATTTCAGGTAGTCCAATAACTTAAATTAATCTCTCCCGGATCTGTTTTCTAGGTCAGTTGTTTTTCCAATAAGAAACTTCACATTTTCTTCTCCTTTTTTACTTTTTTTATTTTGCTTTACCGTATCTTGATGTCTCATGGAGTCATTAGCTTTCACTTGTTCACTTCTAATTTTTAAGGAATTATTTTCTTCAGTGAGCTTTTGTACTTCCTTTTCTATTTGGCCAAATCTATTTTTAAAAGAGTTATTTTCTTCAGTGAGTTTTTGTATATCTTTTTGCACACTGTTAGTTCTTTTTTCATGATTCTCTTGCAATGCTCTCATTTTTTTCCCAATTTTTCTTCTAGTTCTCTAATTTGCCCTAGGGGGGTGGGTCCTCCCTGTTGACCTTCCTAGGGTGTGGGGTTTCTCTGCTGGCCTGCCCCAGGGGCAGGGTCTTGCTGTTGGCCCACCCAGGGGTGGAGCCTCACTACTGGTCAGCAAAGGGGTCAAGGCCTGGCTAGTGGCTTGTGCTGGGGCTGGGGCCACTGGGGTGGGGCCTTGCTGTGCTGCAGAAACTGCTAACTTGTCTAAGGGGCTGCTGGTTTTCAGGAGGGCTGTGCTTTGCTGGTGGATTGCCCCAGGATTGGGGCCTTGCTTCAGGCTCCCTGATGTGAGGCTGGCTGCCCCAACTCTTGGACTTCACTCCCTTTCCACCCAATGAGACAGGCCTTTCCTCTTGTGCTAGTAAACTGCTTCTCTGCTCCTTGATCAGTTCTGAGGCAGTTTTCAAGTTGTTTGGAGAGGAATTTGGAAGGGCATCAGAGAGTTCCTTCCTCACTCTGCCATCTTGGCACTAGAAATTCAACATTTAAATTTCAAAGTTGTCCTGTTTGCCTTTGTTTCCTTCTGGCTGTCCTTCTGTTGTCCTTAAAAGTGCCTGGATAATTCCTCTTTCTTTCTCTTTCTTTTGTTCTTTTAATCCTATAGCTACCCCCTTCCTAACTACCCACACTTAAATGGAAAAAAAGAAAGAAAAGCAAAATACTTGTAACAAATATGCACAATCAAACAAAACAAATTACTACACTGGATGTGTTAAAAAAGGTATGTCTCATTCTGCAGCTCTCTGTCATGAGGTAAGTAACATGCTTCATCACTAGCCCAACTCTCCTTTTTTTCTCATCAACCATGTTTCTCTTTTTGTCTGCAGAATTTTCTTCCAAGATCTTTCCATCCTTCCTGGGCTGACTATCCCTTATAGAATTTTTAATCCATGAGATCCTATATATTTTTCCTCTGAAGCCCTTGAAATGTGCTTTCCCAAAATCTAGGGTACAGACCAAGATATTCCTAGCTCTTTATTTCTCCTCCATCATAAATTCTAAAGGGAGTGGCCATTTCCCATCATTTCTAGCCCACCAACCAGTTCTTCGTTGTTACTGAGAATCAGACCTAGAATAAAATGTCCCTTTGCTGGATCCTCCAATTTTTGTAGGATTTAAGAATCATTAAGACAAATCAAGAAATTATTAGCTATTCTGCTTTTGACGCAGAGCTTCAGAAGATATTGGGGCACCTGAAGTCCACCATGCTACCTGATCATGTTTTTGTGTCTGATTTGTGATCTACTTCCTGAACTCATCTGCATCCTCATTTTATCTTTATAAACTGAAGCAGATGCTTCTCTTTGGAGAATTTGGATCTCCCTTTCACCCAAAGGGGAAGAAATCAGGAGAATGCAAAGACCAGTTCTCAAGAATCAAATCCCCCTTTTCCCTAAAGGGAAGAAAACCAGAGAAAGATGATGCCTGTGAAGTTAAAGATTTTTATTAAGCAGGGAAGTAAAGCATGCACATAGGAGCAGGCAGCCTAATGTGCTTAGCTAAGTAATGGAAGTGAAGGATATACATACATATATATGTGTGTGTGTGTGTGTGTGTGTGTGTGTATACTTTTTAAACAAAGGAAGGCAGGGAATTGGGGGAGAAAGGAAGGAACTGGGCAGGTACTAGAAAGGAATGAGGCAGGGAGCCCCATTCCCAAGGGGAGGAAGAGATCCAGGAAACAGGGAGAATGAGGAATTCCAGGTGTCACAGCTGAGGCTCCTTGATACACAAATCAGAAGGCATTCCTGGTGATAAGCAGGCCTGGCAATTAAAGGCTTCAGCACAAACAATAAGATGCAGGGATGTCTCCAAAAATCATAAAACAAAATGTGTCCAAGAGCCCCATAGCCAAAATTTAGGGAAGTCTTTGAAGATAAGGATGTCTCTTAAAAGTCCATAAACCACCTAATGGCTTAAGGTCTGCTTCAAGGCTGTTATGAGTTTAATTGGCTTCAGGGTTGCTAATTTTCTGCATGTCCAACTGAGTTTACTCTTGGGCACCACAAAGGATTATTGCTATGTCAAGCTATGCTGTATCTTAGTTAATACAGCCAGTCCTCATATAGCTCTTCTCAGTTACCTGGATAATTGGGGAGCTCAAGCAAGTCAAGGTAGTTAGTCTACTCATTTACAAAGTCACTCACACATCTTTTTATTTACAAGCTGTTTTAACATTTAATGTTGGTAAATTAAGATAAACCACAAATACCATTCAGTTTTTATTTGAGAAAATAAGTATTCCTTCTACCAGAGTCCTACTCTGAGGTCATATCATGATGTACAGCAGGAAAGTCTCACTATCTCTGTCGTAGACCCTTTGGGGAATCTGGTAAAGCTTAGGGGCCCCTTCTCAAACTAATGTTTTTAAATGCATGAAATAAAATATAGAGGATTACAAAGGAAAACAAAAGTTACAGAAAATAAAGATGCAGTTTTTTCCCATTGAAACTTAAAGGCTCCTTGAAATCTATCCACAGACACCATATTAGGAACCCCTGATGTAGGAGCCTGTCCTTGGATTCTCAAAAGCTATGGTAGTAGAATGCAAACTCTGATCAAGCCACAAAGGCTTCCAACATAAGCCAGCAGGTAGGTTTCAGTAAACTTTGTATTTACCCTTCAAGATTTGCCTGAAAGACCAGAAGGCTGGCCACCACCTAATGTATTTGGGGTTTGTTTTGTTTGTTTTTGTTTTTTGGCCACTACCTTCTGAAGATCAGCTGCTGAAGCTACAAGAAGCCTTCTATGATCCCCAGCTGTGAGTGCTCTTTCCCTCTTCAGATTACTTGTACTTTGTATTCACGTCTCTGTACACATACTGTATGTTCCAGTAGAATGGAAACTCTATGAGGGCAGAAATTGTTTTGTTCAGTCTTCTGATCCCCAGAGACTAATGCAGTGCTTTGTACATACTAGGTGCTCATTGAATGTCTGTCAAATGGAGTGAAAATTAATTAAAGCAACACAAATTGGGGGGTGGGAAATAAAGGTTCTGGTTGAATCTACAGAGATTCATTACCAAGACAAATGACAAGGTTTCAACTTTGGCAAAAAGTTCTCTTTCTTTTCCAGACTCAATGTTCCTGCTGTGGGACCCTGAACATCTTTATGCAGCCACCTGCACTCCAAGTTTTTCTCTGAATTTCCCTTGGCTGCATAGCTCCTAACACCATCCTTATTGTTGAGCTCTAAAGGAATAGGTCTAAAAGCTCAATAGATTATAAACACCTTGAGACTAAGAGTTTATCTAAATTGGATCTAAAACCAAGTCTCTCAGGAAGCTTTTTATTGAACTAGTTTTTTAAGCCCAGTTAGAGCAGCTTCCTGACCATGCATTTGCACTGGTCTATAATCTTTTTGCTAATTCAATCAGTAATTGCTCACTCCATACCATTTTTGGCTTCATAAACTGTCTAGTTTTAAACACCTTGCTTTTTATTTAATCAGGAGTTGATCTTTCAATAGTCAATAAATATGTATTTAAGTTCCTACTGTGTACTAGGCATTGTACTAAAGTCTGGGAATATGAATATAAAAAAACCCCAAATACAGTGCCTGTCCTCAAAGAGCTTACATTCTAACAGGGGAAGACAAAACACAAAAGGAAGATGAAAGGGGCTGGGGGAGTGGTAGAAGGGGGTGCTAGGTAATCAGTACCTAGTTGGGCATAGTGGAGAAATTCCAAAGTCGTGCCCGGCAGGTGAGGAATGAGATGATCTGAGGTGAGATCTCTCCTTAAGTGGAGGTTTAGAGTTCACAGCCCCACCCTCTAGTCAGAGAGGTAGAGGGTAGTGATAAGGTGGAGGTGTCCCAAGACTGATGAGATAAGCCTCATGGGGCTCATGTAGAAGTCAGCTAGAGAAGTCCCAAAGTAGCATAGCCAGGTACAAAATGAGATGTCTGAGCTGAAGTCTCTCCTTAAATGGAGGTTTCAATAATGTTTCCCTCCAAAGCATAGATTTCTCTGAATACAGGCCACCTTGGCTTCATGTTGAAAATTACAATCAACTCAATGGGGTATAGTGGTGCTCAGTGGTCTACATAATCCTATTTGGCATAGGATTGTTTTGGTAGTTTCTTTCTAGATTTATCTTCCTGATCATAGTACTCACTTAATAGATATTTGTTGATTATTTTTTATTTGGCTAATATTAAAATTAGGTTACATTCCCTAGGTGCATATCAACAAAATGGAAGTGATCCATGAGTGACAGAAGCAATAGGGGAAAAACCAATCCAGGATTTAAAACTTTAAAGCACTATGTAAATGTCAGTCTTTTCCATTATCAAGGAGGTGAAATTTGTGCTCTACCAGCTCATCTTTCACCATTCACCACTTCCCCAACAAAAAATCAAAATTTATATCTTCTGCTCCATATTCTTTTCTCTGAAACTGAACAAGCCAGTTCTACTGAGGTGTTAATTAATAGTTCTTCACAACATACCTAGAGAGCCCCAAGTAATACTTACACACTAACAGGAACTTCCTAGATGTACTAGCAAATCTCATAATAAGCATTCAATAACCTCTTGCTGCTTGATTGAAGGAGTAATAGCAGAAATTCTTGTACCCTGTAAATCATATCAAGTAAACAGCTGTCTAGTCTCCTTAGGCCCTAAGGTAAAGGCTAGCCCTGTAGAGGGCCCTGGGAATGGAAATTTATATCCAATTAAAGGGGAGGAAAGGTTTTCTAGCATGCTGGGGGTCAAGAACATACTTGGCTGATAGAACCTTACAGCCGTGCAGCTGGAGATCTCACCTTGGACCTGGCCTAATCTAACCTGACCTAATCTAACGCCCTCATTTTACTGATGTGTAAAGAAAGCTGGGTCTCCTGATTCTTTGGTCAATGTGCTTTACATTTTCACCACAATTTGCTACAAGATTCATAGCTATATATAGTCCAACTATTGAAATTTTTCAAAGCAGAGAATTAATATTGACCTTCTAACTTACTGTCTTGCCATAACATTATTAGTTATTTTTTAATATAATATTTAGCTCTCTGGGGTTGAAGAAAACTGAAAATCAAATTAACAGCTTCAGAGAAAACAATAACATTTGGCTCTTTTGCCTTAAAATTCTAAAGGATTTCTACATCAAGTATGTAGTTACGCATAAGTTTTCATGTATCAATATCATTAACCAATACATCTTAATAACAATGCAAGTAGCAAAGAGCTAAATCCTCACATGGTACACTGGTCAGAGTTCTGAATTTAGAATTCAAGGACTTGTTTCAAATCTTCTCTTTGTCACTCATGGCTCTTACGACCATGGGCAAGTCCCTTTTGTTCTCTGAGCCTCAGTTTCCTCATTGGTTAAAAAAGAAATGGTGTGGATTAGATACCCTGTAAGGTAACTTCCTTCCCTAAATTTATGATTTTACAAAATAGTGAGAAAAGAGACACCAAAGAATAAACAACACTAAAGGGGTTAAGACATAAAAGAGAAATCCAAAAAACTCTTTTCATAACATGACTAGAATTTGGGTGTGTAATTTCATTTGAAAAACTTATTAAAAATCATTAGTTTCCCAGAGGGGAATATGTTAAATTATTTAAGCTGCTAAAGTGCATAGCACAAATATTCTAACCTAAGGAGTCATCCCCATCCAGACATGGTAATGAATTTGGAGTTATAATAAAAATGAATATTTTTATGATACTCCCATTATGAAATAAGATTATATGGCAAAGCATCATTCCAAAGCATGGCTATTTTAGTTATCTCTGAAGATTAGGCATTTTTTAAAACATAATTTATGATGGTTTGCTGTGTGTATGTATGTGTTTTTAAACTACAAAATGCTTAAATAACCAATACTATTCTTGGTGTACGGGGTTCTGTCTTCCTGAGTCACAACTGCCCATGAAGTATATTAAATATCTACAGAATTAGATTACAAATTTTAAAAAGCAATTTTCTTTTAATTACTTCTCATGTTATATAATAAAGGAACTTTTAATGATGCATCATGTTTATAATTATGTGAATCTAATATCTGTGACTTTTAATTATATTTATTCAAGATGTATGGAACCCCAGGAAATGAATTGACAACCAATGGTGAAGTAATTTTAAAAATCTAAATTGAAAACTTCAATTTAAAACAGCAACAACAACAACAACAACAACAAAACTCCATAATGTTCGTTCCTTTCTTACAGTTTTCTATACTTCATACAGTTGTAAAAGCAAAACTCTCTAGTGTTTAGCCTGTTGTTGCTTTCTGGATTGGTAGATCCTGACTCTAGCTTGAGGAAAAGGATTATTCTTTTCAAGGCTGCAATTAAATTGGCCAATTATTCAGAGATTATGTACAGTAAATATCATTATATATTTCAAAATATAGAATTAAAAATTATTTATAATTTTATTTCCAACTTAGAAGGGTCACAAGTTCTTTCTTCTTTTTTTTTTTTTTTTTGGTGAGGCAATTGGGGTTAAGTGACTTACCCAGAGTCACATAGTTAATTAGTGAGTATAATGTGTCTGAGGCCGGATTTGAACTCATGTGCTCCTGACTCCAGGGCCGGTGCTCTATCCACTGCACCACCTAGCTATCTCTAGATCATAAGTTCTAAATGAAAAATTTAGAAGAACACAAAAACCTTTCATAGCTACAAAAAACAAAAAATTATTTTTCAAAACTTTGATTAGTCCATAGCTTACGTACAGATACTAAAGATGTACAATGAGCTAGGTCCAGGATTGAACTGAAGGAAAAAAGTAGGCTGGATTGTATTTGGAAAATCATTCAGTACTTTCAATAGTATCAATGTGCTTCCTGAAACAAAAGGCCAGAAATTGAAAAAAAAAGTATTATTTATTTTTAACATTCATTTTAATAAATTTTTTTGAATTCCAAATTCTCTATCTCCCTCTAGTCCCTCCCATAACCATTGAGAAGGCAAACAATATATCAATCATACGTGTGAAAGCATGCAAAAATATTTCCATATTAGCCATGTTACAAATTTTAAAAAGCAAGAAAAATGAAAGAAGTTGGAACAGGCCTCAGAGGACTGAATCATGGGCAGCTGTGGCCATTTCCAGACTTCTCAACCCACAAATGCTAAAGACAATGTAGAAGGTTGGTAGGAAAAATCTGCGACCATGGTGAGAGAGAAGCTTGGTCCCAGCCCCAGTCCCAGCTGCAGCCCCAGGGTGGCAGCTGCTTCCAGAGCTTCCAGCCCACAAACTGAGGGGGAATTGGGTGGCTGATCAGAGGGGGATTGCGGGGATCACTTTGTTGGTGCTGAGGCAGGATTCTCTTGCTTTGCCTGTGCTTGGATCTGGGTCACAGTTCTGGGTGGCAATCCTGGGGCAAGGAGGAGCGCTGGCATGGTGGAGCTTGTAGTGGTGGTGAAGAGGGAATCCTCCTCACAGTTCCAAGACAGAAAAGAGGGCTTGTGGTCACTCATGACCAGAACACAGGCCAGGAAAGGAGTAAACACCTCACCCTTGATCATACCACCCTGGAAGGACTGAAAACTTACAGGTCCCTAGAAGTATCTCTGAAAACAGCTACACAAAACCCCTGAAGCTTGGGATAGTATATTGTCCACACTGGAAGTAGACCTCTACCTTAACAAAGAGTTTAAAACTCAAGAAATTGGCTGGGATCACGAGTAAACTGTGCAAAAAAAGTCAGACCATAGAATCTTTCTTTGGTGACAAAGTAGATCAAAACATACAACCAGAAGAAGACAACAAAGTCAAAGTTCCTACATCCAAAGCCTCCAAGAAAAATATGAATTGGACCCAGGCCATGGAAAAGCTTAAAAAGGATTTTGAGAAGTATATAAGAGAAGTAGAGGAAAAACTGGGAAGAGAAATGAGAGTGATGCAAGAAAATTACGAAAAACTAGTCAATAGCTTGCTAAAGGAGACCCAAAAAAATTCTGAAGAAGATAATACCTTAAAAATCAGCTTAACCCAAATGGCAAAAGAGGTCCAAAAAGCCAATGAGGAGAAGAATGCCTTAAAAAGCAAAATTGGCCAAATGGAAAAGGAAGTCCAAAAGCTCACTGAAGAAAATACTTCCTTAAAAATTAGAATGGAGCAATTTTAAACTAGTAACTTTATGAAAAATCAAGACATTGTAAAATAAAACCAAAAGAATGAAAAAATAAAAGACAATGTGAAATATCTCATTGGAAAAACAACTGACCTGGAAAATAGATCTGGGAGAGATAATTTAAAAATTATTGAACTATCTGAAAGCCATCATCAAAAAAAGAGCCTAGACATCATCTTTCTTGTCCATTTTATGTGAGATAATTTACCTCATTCTACCTCTCCCTTTTTCCTTCTCCCAGTATAATCCTCTCATGCCTTAATTTTAGTCTCCAGATATTATCCCTTCATCTTCAACTCACTCTGTGACCTCAATCTATCTATTTATCTATCTATCTATCTATCTATCTATCTATCTATCTATCTATCTATCTATCTATCTATCTATCTATCTATCTATCTATTTTTTCCCTCCAACTACCCTAATACTGACAAAGGTCTCTTGAGTTAGAAATATCATCTTTCCATGTAGGAATGTAAACAGTTCAACCTTAATAAGTCCCTTATGATTTTTCTTTCCTGTTTACCTCTTCATACTTCTCTTGAGTCTTGTATTTGAAAGTCAAATTTTCTATTCAGCTCTGGTCTTTTCATCAAGAATGCTTGAAAGTCCTCTATTTCAAGAAATTATCAAGGAAAACTGCTCTGATATTCTAGAACCAAAGGGCAAAATGTCTATTTTTTCTCCTGAAGGATTATGCTCAGTTTTGCTGGGTAGGTGATTCTTGGTTGTAGTCAATGAGGGTGGGTGGGGAGGGAGGAAGGGAGAAAATTTGGAACCCAAAGTTTTAAAAACAAATGTTAAAAAATTGTTTTCACATGCAACTGGGAAATAAGATATAAAGGCAATGGGGTATAGAAATCTCTCCTGCCCTACAGAAAAATAGAAGGGGAAGGGGATAAGGGAAGGGAGGAAGATAGAAGAGAAGGCAGATTAAGGGAAAGAATATTCAGAATGCATGCTGTCTTGGGGTTGGGGGAGGGACGAGATGGGGAGAAAATTTGGAACCCACAATCTTGTGGAAGTGAATGTTGAAAACTAAAAATAAATAAATCAATGAATCTTTAAAAAATAAAATAAAATAAAAGCAAGAAAAATAAAGGAAAGTGAATAAAATTATACTTCAATTTGCACTCACACATGTGGATGCTCAGGCAATTGGTGCATATATGCTTAATGTTGATATTACTTCATTGTATATGGCACCTTTTTTTTTTAAAGCAAAATGCAGTTTCCCTGATAATTTCTTTTAATTAGGTCTATTTTTGCTTTTGCTTTGTCTCAGACTATGATTACTACCCCTGCTTTTTTTTTACCTCAGCTGAAGCATAGTATGCTGTTCCCGCCCCTTATTTTACCTCTGTGCTTGTTTCTCTATTTCAAATGTGTTTCTTGTAAACAACATATTATTGGATTTTAGTTTCCCTTCCACTATAAAAGCTCACATCTCTTTTATGTGAGATTATTTTCCCCATTCTTCCTCTCCTTTCCCACTTCTCCCAGTACATTTCTATTTCTCACCCCTTCATATTTTTTTTAAATCATCCCCATATCATCAACTCATATCCATGCCCTCTGTCTATGTAGCCCTCTTCTAACTGCCCTAATAATGATAAAATTCTTATGAGTTACATGTATCATCTTTCCATATAGAAGGATATATAGTTTAACTTTATTAAGCCCCTTATGATTTCTCTTTCATGTTTAGTTTTTTAGATTTCTCTTGAGTCTTACATTTGAATGACAAATTTTCTATTCAGCTCTGGTCTTTTCATCAGAAATGCTTAAAAATCCTCTATTTCATTAAATATTCATTTTCCTTCCCAAAGGATTATACTCAGTTTTGCTGGGTAGGATTGCTAGGCAATCCTAGCTCTTTTGCCTTCCAAATAACATATTCCAGGGGGCAGCTAGGTGGTGCAGTGAATACAGCACTGGCCCTGAAGTCAGGAGGACCTGAGTTCAAATCTGGCCTCAGACCAAACACTTGACACTAGCTGTGTGTCCCTGGCCAAGTCACTTAACCCCAATTGCCTAAAAAAAAAAAAAAAAAAAAGAGGCAAGCCAAAATAATATAGTCTAAGTCCCCTACTCCTTTAACATGGAAGTTGCTAAATCTTGTGTAATCCTGAATGTGGCTCCACAATATTTGAATGGTTTCTTTCTGGATGCTTGCAATATTTTCTTCTTGATCTGGGAGTTCTGGAATTTGGCTATAATATTCCTTGAAGTTTTCATTTGGGATCTCTTTCTTGAGGTAATCAGTGGCATCTTTCAATTTTTATTTTACCATCTGGATCTAAGATATTGGGGAAGTTTTCCTTTATAATTTCTTGACATATGATGTCTAGGCTTTTTTTTTAAATCATTGCTTTCAGGTAGCCCTTAATAATTCTTAAACTATATCTCCTCAATCTATTTTCCAGGTCAGTTATTTTTCTGATGAGATATTTCACATTTTCCCCCCACATTTTCATTCTTTTGACTTCATTTTACTGTTTCTTGATGTTTTGTGGGGTCATTCACTTCCACTTGCCCAATTCTAATTTTTTTATTGAAAGTAGCAATTTTATTTGAGTCAAAATTATATACAAAAACCCAAGGACATACTTTGTGAAACTGGTACAAACTATTTTTTCCTGCTGTTGGCTTTTGCTCCAAAGATCACAGCTGAGAAATACTGTGTTAAAAAAAAAACAGGATTGGATTCAGAAAAGTACTCTCCTGTTCTAATTTCCAACTGATAGTATTTATAGAAATATTTGCAATGAAAAAAAGTTACACCAAAATTTTAGTTAATTTGCATGTCAGTCTCAAGGACCCTTGAATGCAGAGTTCTCTGAGGGTTCCAAACACAAAAGTATACTACAGTTCAAAGGTGACCACTTCACCCTACTCTCCTCATCCAATTTGACATCTTTATCAGTGCTTGACAATTGGTTATTATATTTTTAAAAGACTGTTAAACACTGAGGTAAATCAGTTCCCACTCAAAACAATTACCAGTGTAACAGAGACATGGAGTTAGTCCTGATTTTCTTCATTATTTCTCCCAATTCTAATTTTTTTTTTTTTTTAGTGAGGCAATCGGGGTTAAGTGACTTGCCCAAGGTCACACAGCTAGTACAGGTCAAGTGTTTGGTCTGAGGCCAGATTTGAACTCAGGTCCTCCTGACTTCAGGGCTGGTACTCTATCCACTGTGCCACCTAGCTGCCCCTCCCAATTCTAATTATTAAGGAATTATTTTCTTTAGTGAGATTTTTGTACCTCTTTTTCCATTTAGCCAATTCTGTTTTTTAAAGAGTTCTCTTCTTCAGTGAATTTTTGTACCTCTTTTACCATTTGGTCTAGTCTATTATTTAAGGTGTTATTTTCTTCAATTTTTTGTGCCTCTTTTACCAAGCTATTAATTCTCTTTTCATAATTTTCTGGTCTCACTCTCATTTCTTTTCTCAATTTTTCCTCTACCACTCATGTTTTTAATCTTCTGCAAGCAGTTCTTGTTGAGCTTGTGTCCAATTTGACTTTTTCTTTGAGGCTTTGCTTGTAGCTGTTTTCATTTTGTTGTTTTCTTCTGAGTTTATATCTTGATGTTCTCTGTCACCATAGTAGATTTTTATGATCTGGTTCTTTTTTCATCATTTGCTTATTTTCCCAGCCTATTTCTTGGCTTTGTCTTTATGTTAAAGTTGGGCTCTGCTCACTCAGAGGGGGACACTGATCCAAGCTTCAGGATTTTCATGCTGCCGTCTTCAGAACTCGTCCTGGAGGTAAGTTTTTGGTGTTTCCAAGGTCATGTTATCCTGGGAAAGCTGTGGTCACTGTTTTCCCAGTCTGTGCTCTGGTCTTCACAGAAAGGGCTTCTGATCCCCTGTAACCACAAGCATTAGTGCTCCTCTTTGCCCTGCAACATCTCTGGGCCGAGAATTCACAAAGGTACTGCTGCTGCTGCTGTCACAGTCACCTCCAAGGTCCACCACTGGTGTCTCTGGCCCCAAACCCAGTGTCACAGACTTCTTCATACTTTCTAAATTGTATTGGGCTGAAAAATGTCTCACATCGACCTTTTGTTGGCTACGCCACTACAAAATTCAATTTGATGGTTATTTTAAAGCTGTTTGAAAGGAAATATTCAGAGAGTTTGGCTGGGTTGCTGCCTTTACTCCATGATCTTGGTTCTGCTATCTTAAAACCCAGCAATTTAATAGTAATATTTTCTCTGTGATGCTAAATGCTACATGTCATGGAACACTACACTCTCCAAAGAATCACAATTGTAGGTGATACAGAGAGAAATGGAGAGACAAATTGCCTCTGAATCTAGATTCCTGCCTCATCATTCAACTGCAAGTGTTCACTTCAGTGATCTCTCAATTACCTTATCTAATGGCCTATTTCAATCCTCAACCATCTTTACCTTTATGCAGCCTTTGACACTATTAATCACCTGCCCCTTGAGGTACTCTCTCCCATTTCTCATTCTTTCTGTCTGACAGTTCCTTCCAGAGTCTCCTTTGCTAGATCTTCATCCACGTCATGCCGATTAACTGTGGGTGTCTCACGAGGCTCTGTCTTGGGCCCCCTGCACCTTTTACTTTATAATTTCTCTCTTGATAATTCTATTAGTTCCCATGGGTTCAATTATCATCTCTCTATGGATGAGTCTCAGATCTATAAACAAAGTTCTAGCCTCCCTCTTGAGCTCCAGTTATAGATCACCAACTACCATTTAGATCAGATTCCCAAACTTATCTGGCCTCCTGCTCCCTTTTCAAAAAAAAAAAAAAATCGCTCAGCACTCCCCTCCAAGTCTACTTTCTTTAACCCTTTACTGGTTGCTTTTTTTTTTATTTGCATCATTTCAAAAAAAATTAAAATATTTTTAAATGACGCATCTTAAATTTAATAATTTATTGTAAATTTGTGGGTTTTTTCCCTGCATTGAAATTTTGATGATGCAATATTATATCATATAATCATATAGTTTCATATTGTAAACAAGTCATTGCACACACATATTTATGCCAATGCCTGCTGGACTTCCTAACAATGCATGACACACTCTCCTGCCAACACTTGCTTGTTAAGACCCATTAGCAGACTTGACCACTAATGGGTTATAACTTGCATTTTGTGTGTTTATTTGGAAAATAATGTAATCACTACAACTTGAACTCTGTTACACAGCAGATGAAACACATATGAATGGTTTTTCAAAATTTTCTTATCTTCTCTTCTTTCCTTATGCTTCCACTGCCCCCTTATTTTTATTCAACACCCGCCAATTGCACCTGAGCTAATACCACCCCACCTCCATTGTTTCGGCACCCCCCAGGGGGTGGTATTGCCCACTTTGGGAACCTATAATGAGATATTTCAAACTAGATGACATTTTATATGTGATATGTACAAAATTGAATTCATTATCTATTCCCCAAAACCTTCCCTTATTAAGGTCAAGGTCACCACTATCCTTCTGGTGAACCATGCTCCAAACCTCAGTTCCATGCCTGACTCCTCACACTCATGCTCCCCACACATTCAATCTATTACCAAATCCTGGTGTTTCCACCTCCACAACATCCTTCATATGCCTATAAACTCTTTTTTCTCTCCTCACAGAGCCACCATCCCAGTTCAGGCCCTCATCACGTCTCACCTGGACTATTGGAATGGCCTCCTCATTGATGTCCATTTCTCAAGTTTCTCCTTTCTTCAATCCATTCTTCACACAACTGCAAGAGTGATTTTCCTAAAGTACAGTCCAATGTGACATTGGACTAACATTGGAGTTAGCAAACTCCAATGACTCCTTATTACCACCAGGACAAAATTTTTTTTAAAGTCTTTTTTTTTCTTTAGCATTTAAAACTCTTCACAAATTATGTTGTGAACTTCTTATGACCTTCACAACCTCTGTCACCTCCCTATTAAACCATGACTCTCTATTACTCCCAGAATAAAATATAAAGTCTCTTTGTATTTAAAGTGTTTCATAATCAGCCCCTTTCCTCTCTCTTCAGTCTCCTAACACCCAGTTCTCTCTCTCTGAACTCTAGAACCAGCTACACCATCTCCTTACCCTTGCATTGGCTGCTCTCAATGCTTGGAATACTCACTCCTCACTTCCACTTCTTAGTTTTCATGACTGCCTTCAAGCCTCAGCTCAAATCCTGCCTTCTGCAAGAGCCCTTTGCCAGTCTCCCATAACCTGCCCCACCCCAGCCTTTCCTTCTGAGATCATCTTCCATCTTCCGTGTATATATTTTGTATGTATCTAGTTATTTGCATATGGCTTCATCCATTAGAATGTGAGCTCCTTGAGAGCAGAAACTGTTTTTGACCTTTATAGCACTTAGCAAAGTGCCCAGCACATAGAAAGTATATCATAAATGGTGGTATAATGTTGGTCGTACATAAGCTGCAGCATAGCACTAATAACGACTTGCTTGTAAGGATGTTAGTCTGGAAATGTATGATCAGAAAAGGATGTGGGCTAGTTATATAGAGACAGAAAGGGATGAGGCATGGTTAACTCAGGTACTCTACTAGGACCCACAGAATGTCAAGACCTGAAAGATAGCTTCCAATGTGTTGATTTGATCCTTTAGAAAGGATTCATGTGAAAACTTAGATTATAGAGGATGATAAGCTGTGAATGGATTGCCATCATCATCATAGGAGGAAAGACCTACATGATAAGACTGTGGGTTCATCGAAATATTGAGATAGGGGCAGGCTACCCAACAATAGCACCAATAGGCCTATACCACAAAGAGATCAGAGAAAGAGGAAAAGAAGTCGTAAGTACAGAAGTACTTAGAGCAGCCTTTTTTTTTTTACTATGATTTTTGTTGTAGCAAAAAACTGGAAAGTAAGGGAATGCTTATAAATTGGGAAATGGTTGAACAAATTATGGTATATGAATATAATGTATTACTATTGTACTGTAAAAAATGATCAAAGAGACAGTTTCTGAGTAATCTGGGAAGATTTTTATGAATTGATGCCAAATGAAATGAGCATAATCAGAACAACAAGTTGCTCAATAACATTATAAATATAAACAACTTTGAAGGCCTTAATAACTGACCAAAGGAATGACCAACCACAATTGCAGAGAAAGGATGCAGAAGTGTACTGCTCACCTCTTCACAGAGAAGTGATGAAATCAGGGTACTGAATGATATATGTATATATGTATATATATATATATATATGTATGTATGTATGCATATATATGTATATATATAAATGTATTTTTATATATTTATACACACACATATTTGGCACAGCCAATGTGGGGATTTGTTTTGCATGATTATGTACTTTTGCAAAAAGGCTTTTTGTTTTTTTTTTTTATGGAGGAAGGTAGAGTGCAAGGAAAAGAAAGCAAATTTTTACTAATTGGAAAACAAAATTAAAAATTAAAACTAAAAGCTTAATTGATATCATCTGGTTGATAAATACTGATGAAATCTCATGTGTGATAGTGTTAAAAACAAAAAACCCAGAACTCTCAGGGTTATCCAATGATAAAACTATGAGAGGAAAAGTTATCAACTGCCCTCTGGGCCCCAGCTTGCCTGTGTGAGCAGAAATTTGGAAAGTAGTCCAAAGGAGTTGCTATATTTATTCATGGAGTTGGCATCTTTTATTGCATCACTCCTAAAAACAGCCCTTCCCATGGAGAACTTTAGAAGACATAGGGGCCCCTCCACATTTACCTGTAACTGAGTAGTCTCTTCTCAGTAAAAAGAATCACTGCTTTCAAAGAGAAGTAGATCCCATCTTGTCTCCTCTTGCTTTAAACTTATGATCCCACTACCTCCAACAACCAAAAGGAACAGATTCATTTATTTTCAGTCCACTGAGACCAACAATTGCTACAAATAACATGTGAGCAAGAGAGCAGAGAAGCCTGGACATTCTTACAACCATTCATTAATTTATTGAGTTGGGTTGCTGTCATACAAGGTATCCTATGAACTAGTTTGTTGTGGTTATAAGCATTTAAAAAAACTGTGTGTATTTTTATTTATTTTCTGTTCTACAATCCATTCTCTTTTCCCCCCTCCAAAATCCAGTTTCTCTTTCTGAAAATAAACCTGGTGTAGAAAAAAAGTAAAACGTCTCTCGTTTTGTAATTTGTATTCTTGAGTTTATCAAACCTTAGGTTGCTGTGTTAATTTGCTTCTAGGTTTTGCTTAACTAGCCTAATTTCATTTGCATACTTTTCTAGTTTTTAAGCAATTCTGCTTTGTAACATAGCATGATTCTACATCTGGTAATTCTAGGCTTTCTTCATTTTTATTTTTTTTTATTATTTCCTTTGAAATTCTTGACCTTTTGTTCCTTCAAATGAATTTCATTATTATTTTATCTATTTTAGAAAGCCTTGGTAGCTTAAACAGTGTGGCACTAAATTGGTAGATTAAATTAGATGATACTGTCATTTTTATTCTACCAGTGCAGCCCAAAGACATTCAACATTGATCCATGAGTGTGTTAAAATTGTATCTTGTTCTGGTTCCCCAACCACTTTCTCCCCATCCTCTTCCCCAGGGCTGCCTACTTTCCTTCACCATGTCATCCCTGTCCCCACGCTGTCTACCTCTGCACCCCTTTCACCATTTGGTTCTGCACCTTCTGTGCCATTCACCCCTATGCCCTCTGTGCTTTATTAAAGTGGGATTACAGTCAAACTCCCCACTGCCATCATGGTTTTTTTCAGTGAGTATCCAAACAACTGGGCATGCCTGCCCCATTTCATAAACTAATTAGCAATTCAATACAATGATTTAGGTCTATATTTCTGTAAAGGCTGACTGTGTGTGTGTGTGTGTGTGTGTGTGTGTGTGTAGAGTGGGGGTGGTCTTCCTGACATTTTAATGAAGCTTATTATTGTTATTCAGTCATTTTTCAGTTGTGTCCGACTCTTTGTGACCCCATTTGGGGTTTTCTTGGCAAAGATACTGGAGTGGTTTGCCATTTCCTTCTCCAGTTCATTTTACAGATGAGGAAACTGAAGCAAACATAGTTAAGTGACTTGCCTGGGATCACATAGCTAGTAAGTATCTGAAGACAGATTTGAACTCATGAAGATAAGTCTTTCTGACTTCAGGCCAGGGCATTCCACTGTGCCCCCTATCTCCTGTCTCAATTACATTGTTTACTAATTCTAAACAACCTGCTATATTATTGGCAAAGGAGGATACTTTTGCCTTCTCTTTGTCAATGTTCATCCCCTTATTTGTTTCTTTTTTCACGTACATATTATTAAAGAAGACTCATTCATACCTATGCTTTTTAGAGTTTTAAACATAAACACTGTATTTTGCAAAGGCTTTTTCTCTACCTATTGATATAATATTTATTTTATTTATTCTGATAATTATATTCCTTATTCTTTAACCATCCTTGCACAACTGACATAATTATATTTTGGTCATGATGTATCACAACTATAGTTTTGCTTTGGATATATTTAATAAATATCCCATCAATATTCAATACTGACGTTGATTATAGTTCTCTTGCTCTACTTTATCCTTCCTTGGTTTGAGTATCTACACCAAATTTGTCTTATAAGAAGTTTGACAGTTAGCGCTGTCTTTCTCTGTTATTGAGGGGGAAAGTATATAGTATATCCAGCATTGCTTATTTAAAGTTTGGTAAAATTCACTTACAAATTCCATTTAGGACAGAGGGTTTTCCCCCTTTTTGATAGTTAATTTATGGCTAGCTGGATTTCTCTTTCTGAGATAAGACTCTTCTGGATATCTATTTCCTGCTTTATTAATGTGGGCATTCTACATCTTTTAATTTGAAAGACCCAGATGTAATACTTGTGAATAAGGGAGTACAAGTATTATTACTGTCATTTAACAGAAAACAAAATTGAGACTTATAGAGGGGATGTGATCTGTTTATTTTCACACTGTTAATCAGTAAATATTATAGTTGGGACTTCATCCTGGGTCTTCTGATCGCAAGTACAGGGCTTATTCTACTACAGATGCTTCCACAAGAAATTTTAAGTTCTGTTTTTGAAGATTCAATTTTATTCCTCCAAGTGTTTAACTCAATTTTTTTCATGACATATTCTTTCTCTGGTTTTTATTATATGCCCTTAACTTCAGTGAAAAGCATGTAATTATTTAAAATGAAAATTATTTCCTATGAGGAAAGAAAGATACTCAATCTTTTATAAATAATCTCTGCTTTTTACACTTTAAATTGGCATTATATATCTATGAAACAAATGGTAATGCTTCACAAATAAAACCATTATTTCTTCATTTGACAAGATGAAAGTTGGACACAACATCATTATCCTCTGATCATTGCATTACTTTCATTTTTATTAGAAATAATGTGTTTACAAGTTGTTGAAATCTCCTCAGCTATACTTAATAAGCTAAATAAATTAGAAAATCTAAGACTGTTGCTGAAATTTTATGCAAAGACCATTGGTACAATCACTACTTTGTTCTTATCACTTAATTAGTAATTTAGATTTGTTATATTTATTGATGCCTAATATGATGGAATTTTCTTCTTTGGCTAATAATAACTAACACTTACATAGCTTTTAAGTTACAAAGTGCTTTCATGTACATTATATACTTTGAGTCTTATAACAACTCAGCCAAAGAAATAGAATAACTATTATTTATCCGCAATTTCCAAATAAAAAAAAAATAGGTTCAGGGTGAAAGGGTGACTTACCCAAGGTCATACAAATAGCAAGTGACACAGCCAGGACTCCAGTCCATGTCTTCTGATGACAAGGCCAACACTTTTCCCACTAGATAATAGTACTTCAACCTGTGTATTTGTTACTATAAAACATTGGGATCTGTTTTGTTCATAGGGGATTTTATTTACAATCTAAGGATTATACAATAAAAAGAACTTTGGTATTGGGTTCAATAATATAAACTTTTCATTACTGCATTTAAATAAAATTATAGAAACTATAGAAAGTTGGAGCTGAATTAGACCACAGTGGGATGCAGTAGAGAGCTCACTGGACTGGGGAGTCAGAAAGCCTGGCTTATAGTTCCATTTTCATCACTAAGGAGCTTTGTAAGACCTCAGACAAGAATGGGACTCTGAATCCTGGAGATGAATGAGATAGGGGAGATCTTCAGGCCTTATCAGATCAGGGAGATCAGATAGTTCAGGCCTTACTTGAGTAGGAGTTCCCTCTACAATAGCATCCACGACCAGTGGTCCTACAGCATCTCTGAAGACTTTGGTGAGAAGGAACTCATTGTGCCCTGCACCTATCCAGAAGCTCACTGCCTTTTCTGGACAGGTCTAACTCTTAAGAAGTTTTTCCTGCTATCAAATTAACTGCCTGCCTACAATAGCTTCTAAGATCCCTTTTAGCTTGTTGTGATCACGTGACCCAATGACTTTCTATCCATTCTGCCCTTTGGAAACAAGTCTTCTAAAAAAGTGTAATTTATCTTCCTGTGTTAGCCTATTAGCCATCTATCATATCCCTGCTGAATCTTCCCTTCTCCATTAAAAAACAAAAAACATTCCCAGTTCCTTCAACTCATCTTCATATGCCATAGCTTTGAAACCCCTCCCAATCCCAGTTCCTCTCCTTTGGATGTGCTCCAGCATGCAAATTATCCTTCATAAATGTGTTACCACAAACTGAACACATTATTCCAGATGTGGTCTAACCAAGGCAGAGTTCAATGGAACTAGCACCTCACTCATTCTGGATGCTATAGTTCTATTTATTCAACTTAAGAAAATAGCAACTTTTTAAGCTGCCACATCATACTGTTGATTCATGCTGAGAATGCAGCCCACTAAAATCATTAAGTTTCATGTAAATTTTTGTCTAGCCTCATCTCCCCAGCCATGTACTTCAGTAGTTGATTTTTTAAAACTCAAATATTATTTCAAATTTCACTGAATTAGATTTATCCTATATTAGATTCTAGCCTGTCAAAATTTAGATACAAATTCTATCAACCAACACATTAGCTACCTCTCCTAGTTTCCTATCTGATTAGCATATGCCATCTCTGACTTTAACCAAGTCATTGATAGACAGTGAACAGAATGAGGGCAAGAGAAGGGTACACTGGCACTCCACTGAAGACCTTTTATACAAGGTAACATTAAACATTAACACTGGTCTTTGAGTCCAATCTTTGACAGGTTCCAAATCCACTTAATTACACTGCCTAGCCCACACAGCTTCCATCTTGTTCACAACAATGCTGTGAGAGACACGTTATCTTGTTCTACCAATCTAGTAACATTGCTAAATGAGGAACTGAAATTGGTTAGGGATGACTTGTTCTTGATGAACTGATGCTACCTTGCATTTCTCTTTTCCAGTGCTCACATAAATCTCAGTCAGTAAATAAAACTTTATTAAGGGAAACATGTAATGCCCCACCACACAAAGGTACGGTAAAAGATAGTTCTGGCTCTCAAGGAGCTCAGAATTTAATGGAGGAGACAACATGCAAAACAACCACATACAAAGAAGCTTTGAATGCCAGAGGATTTTGTATTTGATCCGGAAGCTGACAGTCACTGAAGTTTATTGAGTAGGGAGGTGACAGCTTCAAAGATCACTTTGACAGCTGAGCGGAGGACATACTGAAGAGGGGAGAGATTTGTGGTAGCAGACTAACCAGCAGACTACTGCAATGTCAAAGACGAGAAGGGGGCATATGCAAGAGATGTTAGGAAGGTAAAGGTGACGGGCCTTGATAACAGATTAAATATAAGGAATAAGAGATAATAAGGAGTGAAGGTTGCAAGCCTGGGGGATTGGGAAGATAGTGGTGTCCTTGGAAATAACATAGATGTTTCTAATGAGAAAAGATTTTGGGGGAAAGATTATTAGTTAAGTTTTGCACATGTCGAATTTAAGATGTCTATGGGAAATCTAGTTCAAAATGTCTGAAAGGTGGTTGGAAATGAGAGACTGGAAGTCAGCAGAGAGATTGGGGAAAGATAGGTAGATTTGAGAATCATCATCATAATAATTTAATAATCATCATAATTATCATAAAGATTATAATTAAATCTATGGTAGCTGATGAGATGACCAAGCAAAATAGAAGAGAAGAGAGCCCAGGACAGAGCCCTGGAAGACACATCTATGATTAGTAGGAAAGACCTAAATGAAGATCCAGCAAAGGAGACTAAGAAAGAATGGTGAGATAAGTAGCAAGAGAACGACGAGAGAGTAGTAATCAAATAAGATCAAATAAGATAATATGTGCAAAGCACCTACTAGGCATTTAATACATGCTGATTCCCTTCCCTTAGTATAATGGAAACCTAGAGAGAGGAGAATAACAAGGAAAAGGGGGTGATCAACAATGTCAATGGCTGCAGGGAGGTCAAGAGGATTGAGGAAAAAACATTAAATTTGGCAATTAAGAGATCATTAGTAACTTTGTAAAAAGTAGTTTTGGTAGAATGTTGACATCAGAAGACAAATTGTAGAGAGTTAAGAAGAGAGTAAGGGGAAAGGAAGTAGAGGCACCTATTTTAGATGACATTCTCAAGTAGTTTAGCCACAAAAGCAAGGAAAGGTATGAATGGATCAAGTAAGGGTAATTATGTTCTAGAATTTTCCCAGTAAATGGAATAAAATTCAATGACCTCTAAATTGAAGAACCCACATCCTTATACATTTTCAATATTGGAATGTTTGTTTATTTGTCTCCAGTTCTATAGTGTTGGTCATTTTATCTCTCGGGACTTTAGTTTACTCATTTGTAAAGTAAGAAAATTGCCCTGGCTGATCTCTAAAGTCTCTTCCAACTCTGACAGTCTATAATCTAGTTCAATTCCCTCATTTTACAGATAATGATACTAAGTCCCTAAATGAAAAGGAAGTTTCCTAAGGTCATATTGTGAGTTAGTGGCAGAGGAAGGATTAGAACCCAGGTCTATAGATTCCTACTTTCTCTCACTGTCACAAATGAGATGTTTTGGTCAAGAAAAAAAAATGGAGGCTCATTTCCAAGGAACAATCTGATTACTTCATCCAAACTAAACTATTAATAAAAAAACTGTGTTTTTAATAGTGCATAGCTAGCAATCACTTAGCCAACAAATCTCTCTAACCAGAACAGCTTGTGTTTATGAAGCAGAGTGCACTTGACTCCTATTTGGCTCATTGGATGGAAGGGAAATTTAATTATTGAGGTTTCTGAGCTGCTGCACTGATTCCAAATTTAAAATATTAATCTGTAATTGTACTACTGCTGTTCAATGAAAGGCAAAAGAAATATCCATTCACAATAATGATTCAGACCAGGATAGACATGAAAAATCTGTCTACATTGATCACTTTCAGAATTTGTTTCTACCTTAATTTATTTGAACACGATCTATTTTAAAATTCAGGCATTTTTGGCATACCAACTTAGGAATATAATGAAGATTATATCACTAAAGATTTTAATGATAAAACAAGTTACTTGGGTGAAATTCAAGCTAATAATAATAAAAAACATTCCTGTTTCATGTTAGGAAATATGCTAGGCACTGGAACTTCAAAGACAAAACAATCCCTGTCCTCAAGGAAATTTCATTCTACAGGGAAGGAATAACTATAGGATGTGAAAGGTCAATCACTAGCCCAATTCAAGGAGTAGAAAACTCCAAAGCATTGCATCAACACCATTGCATCATGCCCATAAAATACACTATTCAGGCTTAGCTATCCACTTCAGTGTAACACAGTCAGAGTTGGGAAGGACGAAATATTGGTGATGAATTTTTTTAATGAATGAATGGAATGACCAAGGATTAAACATTTAAAAAGTGATGAATATCCCTGAAATATAATTCCCATGACTCAATTCACCATACTTCTACATTCTTACCTTATAACTGTCTTCCTAAAATATTAATGATTTAATTGTGCATTTAACGTGTGCTGTAATGGAAGCAATATCCTAACCCTCCACTTCCATACAAATTAGGCTAGTGTTTCCTTAAAAGGCATTGAAACAATCCATGAGACTTAATTGACCCAGGGAACTAAACACTTGAGCTGCTGACATCACTTCTTGGTTACCTGGTACAAAATAGCTACAGAAAAAGCTTCAGAAGCTTTAAAATCCTTGGCTGTTGGATCATGATGGCAACTCAGCTAAATCAAATTGGGGTATTCTCAATGAATGTTGTTGTTGAATATCCTTCTCTTGCTAAGACTAACTATTCTCCTTTCATTATTGTTGAATGAACATACAAGTGTCCCATTTTGTTCCAATGTGGAACATAAACTACCAGAGAATTCTCCTGAGTCAGGCCCAGTTGAAAACATACCCTTAATATGAGTAGGCAACATGATATAGTAGAAAGCAGCCTGGACAGGGATTGATAAGACCTGGTTTCATGTCCCAACTCCATCACTTATTAGATGGTACAATCTGAGACATCTGTAAAATGGGTCAATAGTGCTTTCATTACTTTCAACTCCATATAGAGTTGTTCATAGGATCTTCAAATGAGTTAATGTATGAAGAATGTTTGAAATGATATAAAAGGGCTACCATCTTATAAGTTCCCAAGGGCCAGTTCCTACCTTAGAGCCTGATTTGACAGAGTATATACCATATAGATGATAATATTATCACAGAACTGTCAAACAACTCTTGTCCTGTTACCAGTCTCTATGCCTTAGGGGAAAAAAAAACACCATATCTCATGCATGGAATAGACTCCCCCTACCCCAACTCCCAAATTCATCATCTCTGCCTATTAAGATCATTTTCCTTTGATGATCAACTCAGGTGATACCTCTTCCATGAAACCTTTCCTGATATATCACAAATGTCCTTTCTTCTTTCCTTCCAACTCTAAGACCATTTTATGTGACCTCTCATCCAGTTAATCATTTTCTAATTTGTATTATAACTATTTGTATATGTGTCTAACCATACTACTAGATTGAAAAGTTTACACCCCTCGTGATCCTGGGCAAGTCACTTAACCCATTTCCCTTAGTTTCCTCAACTGTAAAATGGGAATAATAATAGCATTCACTTCCATGATAGCATAACAGCACTTCCATGATGGCATTTACTGTTGTGAGGATCAAATGAGATAATATCTTATAAAGTGCTTGGCACATAGTATGCACTTAATAAATGCTTGTTCCCTTCCCCACTTTGCATGGGGGAGAGGGAGAAAGAGACTTATATCCCTAGCATCTAACACAGTGTCCTGGATACAACAGCATGTCAGAGGGTACTGTGTTAGAACTATAATGGCAAAACATAAAATAATTTGTTGAATTAAAGTGAATTGAATAAAGTTGTCCTGTCCTATACCATGAGGCATAGGGATGAGCACTGGATCTTCAATGGTAAAGGAAATTTCCTTTACTAATACATATTGTCACTTTCTCTGAAATTTGTAGTTTTAGAGAGCTGTCTAAGGTGCTGAGAAGTTCAGTGACTTGCCCAGGGTCACACAAGGTCACAGAGCTGGTGTATGTCAGAGGCAGGATTTGACTAGGTCTTCCCACTCTGAGACCAGCTTCACTACCTGTCTTCCTCTCACTGCCTCTTGCCATGAAATATATGAACCTATAAATCACTAGAGAGAGTTATCAGTTTTATTTTTAAGGATCTCCAGGAATTAGATATTCCACAATTTACCTTGCTGGTTGTGTCAGTCTTTAATCACAGTCAAGAGGATGGCTAACCAAACTGTAATGAAACAACTAAGCCTATATCCTCTTAGAGAAAGAGAATATTACCCTCCACAAAATTATTTTAAATTACACTCATAAAGAGATTTTTAAAAACATAATATGGTGGTAGTTGTCCTTTTTGCTCAAAGAGGACCAAAATGACATCACTATGTTGGGGTTGAGGTACAGCGTATCCAACTGACTAATAAGATCAACACAAACATAGAAGGTTCTCCCATAGGCTGGGCACAAATAGTCTGTATGAACATCTGAAGTGGAGATGTTTCTGAATTTGTGCATCTCATGTTTCTTTTGAGTTACCTGCAATTCTGCTTTGCTCATAGAGCACATCTTCTTTGATGTGGGCACACCATGCTGGGCAGTCCTGTGCCACTGTCTCCCATGTCTCACAATCAATTCCAGAGTTCTTCAGAGAGACCTTGAGAGTGTCCTTTTATCACTTCTTCTGACCTCCATGTAAGAGCTTGCCTTGTGGAGTTGTCTGTAAACTAGTTTTTTAGGCAAACATATATTTGGCATTCAAACATGGCCAGACCACTGGATTTGTGCTCTCTGCAGTAGAGTTTGAACGCTTCAAAGTTTTAGCTCAAGAACGGACCTCAGTGTCCAGTACTTTATCTTGTCAGGTGATCTTCAGAATCTTCCAAAGACAATTCAAATGGAAGTGAGTCAGTTTTCAGCACCGTGAGGGTATTCTGTCCAGGTTTCCTAGGCATACAACAATGAGGTCAGCACAACAGCTCTGTAGACCTTCAGTCTGATAGGCAGTCTATTAACTCTTCTCTTCCACACTTTTCTTTGGAGTCTCCCAAGCATCCAGCTAGTTCTGGCAATGCATGTCAACCTCATTATCTGGACAGCGGAAATATACTTCCAAGGTAAGTGAACTTCTCCAGAGCATTCAAAATTTCTTCATGTGCTGTAACTGATGGTTCCATGTATAGATGATATGGTGCTGGCTGGTGGAAAACCTCTGTTTTCTTTGTGTTAACTGTTAGGCCAAAATTAGCACAAGCGGCAGAGAATCAATTCATTCTCTGTTGCATCTCAGTCTTAGAGGCTGCATTGAGGGCACAATCACCTGCAAACAAAAAAGTCTTGCACCAACTCTCCCTACGCTTCAGTTTTGGCTTGTAGCCTTTTCAAGTTAAGTAATTTACTGCAAGTGCAATAGCTGGAGTGGTTTGCCATTTCCTTCTCCAGCTTATTTTATGGATAAGGAAACAGGTAAACGGGTAGGTGATTTGCCCAGGGTCATACAGATGATTTGAACTCTGGTCTTCTTGACTCCAAGTCCACCACTCTATCCACTGTGCCACCTAGCTGCCCTTCAGAACGTAGATAAATGGATAATAGAGACTCCTATTCTGAATCTGATTCTCCCCAATAGGCAGAAATTGGTTGCTAGGGTGGAAATGAAGGGAACCAGTGAAGTGACCAAGGAAGAGTAAGAAGGGGAAAATAATCTGAGATGGTCAACACATTTGGAGAAAGAAAATTACAGAGGTTTTAGAGTAAAGGCAAGTCTTAGGGACTTAAATTTGATAAGAGGAGCCTGGTCAAGGAAGCCTTCAAGAATTCTGAAGACATAAAGAAAAAATTTCACCAAGAAGTAAAAAGGAAAGTTACCTTAAGAAACCAATGTGGAGAACTCACCTAAGTTAGATTTTGAAAGGATATGAGACATTTTTTCTGATATGGCAAATGTGTGAATGTTTTGCTTTACTATGCTTATTTATTGCAAGGGAGGTTTTTGTTTTTTTTAATTTGGGGAGAAACAGGAGGAGGAATGAGGGCAATGGGAGTGCCAAAAAAAAAAAAAAAGAAAAGAAAAAAATGGGTCACAAGTATTTTTAAATGCATAGAAGAGAATAGAAGGTTCAGAAAAAGACACAGACAAGCAGGACAGCTTTGAAACTAACATTTAATGAATTATATTCTTTACAATGCAAACTACGCACAAGTCTGGGTTTCCTGTACAATATTCTTTTTTTCTGTCCTTCTGTGGATATGGAAATTATCACGTTCAATGATTTTTTTCAAGTCCTGAACAACAACAACAAAAAATTAAATTTAAAAAAGATGTGCAAGGGCAGCTAGGTGGCAAAGTGAATAGAGCACTGGCGCTGGAGTCAGGAGGACCTGAGTTCAAATCCAGCCTCAGACACATAACACTTACTAGCTGTATGACCCTGGGCAAGTCACTTAACCCCACTGTCTAGCCAAAAAAAAAAAAAAAAAAAAAGATGTGCAGAAGAGTGAAGGAAAGGTGGTTTCTGGAGTGCTGATGCTCAGAATAATCTGATGCTATTGAGAGAAACTAAATACAACCAAAAGTTGGTGGTTTTGTTTGTTAGGTTTTTAGCTATGTTGGGCAAAAGAGGATAATTAAGAGGATGTTCAAATGGATGGGATGGTGATACCTGATGACAGAGAGAAAGCACAGCTCAATATTTACTTGCTTCTGTTTTCTTTGCCAAAGACAAAAACCTTTGGACTAAGATAGATTACTACTACTAATAATAATAATAATAATAATGCCAATAGGAAGACAAGAGAAAGAAAAAAGAAGAAAGCAGCAAAGACAGAAGAAAATTTAAGATATCTGATACCACAAACAATTGACCTGGAAAATAGGTCAAGGAGAATAATTATAGAATCGCTAGACTCCCTGAAAACCAAGGTTGAAGAAAAGAAAAAAGCCTATACACTCCATACACCAGATTTACACCAGATTTCAAGAAATCCTACATCTAAACTGCCCAGAAGTATTAAATAACCAGAAGGCAAAGTAAAAACAGAAAAAATCCACCGATCACCTCCTGGACGAAAGCACAAAAGAAAGACAGACACCAGCAAAGCCAAGGCTAGCAAAGGAAACAAGCCAGTGGGCAGCCTCTTAGCATGAAAAGATGGACCAGAAACATGTGTAGCCTGCTGGGGTCTGTGTCTGGAGCAGCAAAAACTCCCCCTCTGAGAAAGGCCCAGATTAGTCAGAAACCTACACGGTGGGGCTTAGAAGCCATACAGAAGACTCAAAGAAAAAGACGAATTTTCTACAAAGACAACATGAATACCTAGAAAAATGAAACAAGAGGTTAAAAAAAGAAAGAAAGAAACATCCTGTAGGGAAAAAGTAGAGAAAGGAGAATAAATAGTTTAGAAGAGAAAGTGGTAAAATTTACTCAAGAGACCCTCTGAAAACTAGAAAATTAATGGTTGCATGAGATAGCAAAGACAAAAAATTGAAAATTGTTTGTTAAAACAGCACAGAAAATACTGCCAAATTCCTTCTTTGATACAGATACAGTCTAGATATAGAAACCAGAGAGAACAAAAACCAAAACAAAAACTACAGACTGACATCCCTAACAAACATAAGTGTAAAATTTTAAATAAAATATTTGCAGAGAGGCTAAAACAACATATCACAAAGACTTTAACATAATGACCAGATTAGATGACCTTTCAGATGAAATTATTATATTTTTAATTTTACTTAATTGTTTTACTTTGGTATGAGAGACTTCTTATGAAGTGGGAGCAATCTTTAAATATTTGAAATGTAAAAACAAAACATATCAATAAAATAGTGTTAAAACAAGAAAAGAAAAATAGAAGAAAATATAAGATATCAATAACAGCGGATCTTAGAAAACAGGTCAAAGGGAGACAATTTAAGAATCATTAAACCCCCTGAAAACCATAATTTTTTTTTAAAGCCTGGACATTATATTTTAAGAAATTACAAATGAAAAGTGCCCAGCTCTATTAGAACCAGAGGACAAATTAAGACGAAATAACCCACTGATCACCCCACGGAAGAAACTCCAAAAGGAAAACTCTTAGGAATGTCACAATCAAAACCCAGAGTTCCCAAATCAAAGAAAAAATACTGCGAGCATCCAGAAACAATCTGACAGTTTCTACTACAAACAAGAAGAGATTTTGGAATATAATATTCCAAAATGCCAAAGATAGACTTACAACAACGAATGACTTATCCTGCAAAAATGAGTATAATAGTATAAAGGAAAAAAAATGTACTTTTATTGGGAGAACACTTTAAAACATTTCTGATAGAAAGACCAAAGCTAAACAGGAACTTCGAAATGCAAACACTTGAGTCCAGAGAAACTCACATAAGTAAATTTATTTCAGTAATGAAGGAGCTATATGCTGTTATAGTGCTAACTGTCTAATAGAGGAAAAGAAACAAGTGTCCCTTCACAACCTTAATGTCTTCAGAGATTAGTAAGGGAGTTAAATTTAAAACAAAAATTAAAAACAGAGGTTCTGAGAGTGATTGTTGTTGTTACGAGGATTTGAAGAGGAGAAAAGAGGATAAAAGGAATGCATTACTGTAAACAGGAAGAAGAAAGAACTTGCTACTTCTCATAATTAGAGTGGATGAAAAGAAATACCAAAATGGAGGAAGGTAAGGGAGTAGGCATCAGATGGAAATGGGGGAGGAGGAAATAAGAATTTATTCGGCATTTACTATGCACCAGGCACTGTTCTAAGTCCTTTACAAATATTTTCTCATTTGATCTTCACAACAACCCTAGGAAGTGGGTGCTATTTTATTCCCATTTTACAGCTGAGGAAATTGTAGCAGATGGAGGTTAAGTGACTGGCCCAAAGGTACACAACAGCCAGCAGGTGTCTGAGATCATATTTAAACCCAAGTCTTCTTGACTCCAGGCTCAGCACTCTATGATCTGTGCCTCTGAACACACACACACACACACACACACACACAGAGTTTGGTGTGGAAATACATCAAAGTCAATAGGCAAACAAAGGGATGGAAGGGGGGTATAGTTTAAGAGGGAGAATGATACTGAGGAAGGAATACATATAGTCATAAGCAAAACAAATTTCCTGATTCTGAAAGAGGAAGGGTGGAGGACAAAGAAAAGAACTAGAAACAGAAGGGGTGCATTCAGGGAATAAATGAACAAATTGTGATATGTAAATGTAATGGAATATTATTGCCCCACAAAAAAAGTCAAAGAGACTATCTCGAAGAATCCCGGGTAGTATGAATTGCCATAGAGTAAAGTAAACAAAACTAGGAAGACATTTTATACAAACAAGAACAACATTATAAAGAAATGAAGAACTTTGATCAAAGCAGTAAGAACTACAATCAAAGCGATGACCACCAATTTCTCCAGAGGACCCTATGTGAAACCTCTTACCCACCTCTTAACAGAGAAATGATGGACACAAGATACAAAAATACATGTTTTTGGTAAAGGCCACTATGTGTATTCTTTTCACCTAATTTGTTAATAGGGATTTTTTTTTTGGTCTTTCTACTGTTTTTTAATTGGGATGGTTAGCAACAGTGATGTTAAAAAAAAAAGAGGACACTGAAATATTCTTTTTTAATGCACAGAAGAAAACAGAAGTTCAAAACAGATAAGCAGGAAAGACAGTTTTAAAAGTGACATGTAGAATCTATTATGTATACTTTTTAAAAAATGGAGATTCATGGTTTCATACAGAATCATGTGTTCTGCTGTGTATGGAAATGAATCTTTAAATTCAGAAGCTTTTAAAACTTCACTAGACTGAGCCCCCTCAAACTATCACCCTATATTTTCCTCCCCTTCATGAACTCCTACAAAAAGGCATCATCTACCTCTCTTTCACTTCTCCATCCCTTATGATATATTGGCTTCCAACCCTACTACAAGATTGAAATCCCTCTCTTCAAGGTCACCAACAATCTCTGACATGCTAAACGTGTGGCTTTTTCTTAGACTTCAACCTTCTCTGTTTCTCTGTATAATTTTGACATTGCTGACCACCCACACTTTCTGTATACTCTCTCCTCCGTCTGGTTTCATGACACTGCTCTTTCCTGGTTCCCCTTCTACCTGTCCAATCACTCCTTAGTCTCCTTTGGTGGATCATTTCCTAGGTCTCACCCTTTAATTATAGCTAATTCCCAGACTCCATCCTGATCCCTTTTTTTCTTGACTCTGCATACTCTTTCTTTCAGCAATCTCATCAGCCTGCATGATTTCAATTATCATCTTTGTGCAGAGGATTTTCAGATCTACATATCTAGCTCTAATCTATCTCTAGAACTTCATTCCAATTTGATTAGCTGATTGGCTGTTCCATAATCATCTTAAATTCAGAATATCCTAAATGGAACTAATAATGTCTGTTCCCTTTTCCCAGTCTCTCCTCAACTAACTCCTCCTTCACACTTCTCTATTTCTATTGAGGGCACCAAAGTTCTTTCAGTCATTCAGTTCTATAACTTGTTATCCTCAACTCTTTTCACGATAACTCTTTCACTGTTCTCCCACATCCAATCGGTTGCCAGGTCTTCTCAATTTTACCTCCACAACATCTGCCCCCTTTTCTCTGAACACTTACTTGCTACAAAGCTTCCAACCCTCATCACTTCTCATTTGGACTATTAAAATACTTTAGACTTATACTTGTACCATTTCCAATCTACCACTCATACAGCTACCATATCACTTTCCTCCTCAGGAGTCTGTGGTGGCTCCATATTGCCTCTAAGACAAGGCATAAATTTCTTAGCTTAATATTGAAAGACCAACATGCCTTTCTAGAATTATTCCACATTACTCCACTTCATAAATTCTATATGCTAACCAGGAGTGGGGAATCTTCAGCCTCAAGACCACATATGGCCTCTTAGGTCCTTCGGTACGGCCTTCTGACTGAGTCCAAGTTTTACAGAACATAGCCTTTTATTAAGGGGATTTGTTCTGTGAAGTTTGGATTCAGTCAAAGCATCACACTTGAGGACCTAGAGGACCACATGTGGCCTCGAAGCTGCAGGTTCCCTTACCCCTGTTGTAACCCAATTAGCCCAATTAACCTCTGTCTTTGCACAAGTTATCCCACACACTTGTGATGTACTCCCTCTTCAACTCTACCTCCTAAAATCCTTACATTTTTCTAAGGTTCACCTCACATGCAACTTCCTACAGTAAGCCTTTCCTTATTCCTATTGTTAGCACACTCTATACAAATTATTATCTTATCCAGGGGTGTGGAACCAACGGCCTCAAGGCCACATGTGGCCATCTAGGTCCTCAAGCGCAGCCCTTTGACTGAATCCAAGCTTCACAGAACAAATTCCCTTAATAAAAGATTTGTTTTGTAAAACTTGGACTCAGTTAAAAGGCTGAACCCAAGGACCTAGAAGGCCACATGCGGCCCTAAGGCTGTAGGTTGCCCACCCCTGATCTCATCTATGTAAATGTTATATTTCCCCAGTAGAATGTAAGCTTCTGGATGGCTGGGGTCATTTTTTGTTTTGTCTTTGTAGTGGTTTTCATAAAGTTGGTGCCTAAATCCATGACTGAATGAATTGTTCAAGTCACTCAACTAAGACTTCCTCTATTGCCTAAGTTACCAGACACTATGAACATTCTTAATTGATACCAGTTGCCTGAAATCCATGGAATGACTCAAACAGGGACAGTGTAACAGAGTAAAGAAGGAAAGAACACAAACTATTTTTTAATGGCTACATTAAAAACTTTTAGCAAATTAAAGTTGAATATAAAATATAGTCTGTATTTGGCTTCTGCTTTTAAGGTGCTTAAGGTAAGTATAAAAGTCAGGTTAGTTACGAACCTATGATAAATCTAACCGAAGATGACATTTTTAAAAACAACTATAAGCAAAGGTATATTCTGTATAAAAACAAAACGAGGGTCATAGAAAGCTAAAGGTTAATAATAGACTATTTCATAGTTGCATATGGAGGGAGTTAATCTTTTTTTTAGATCATTTTACTGGTTAACTTCAACCTTGTTTTACCTTTTCCTTTTACTTTCTCATGTTATAAGACAGAAGGAACAGCAGGTAGGTATCACCAGCTGCTGGGCTAAACAGATGTCAAAACAGCAGTTGTTGCTGTAATTAGCACTATAACAGACAAAAATATAGCAAATTCTTAGTTGTGCTTAGTGTCCACTAAGAGGAAAAATAGACCACGGCAAAGGAGCAAGGATGCTATGTTCTTTTCAGGGTTCTGATACACGATATAGACCGTATCGTTAGCCCTTTATTGAGTGCCTGTTTAACTTATATTCTGATTCTAACATTTTTCTAACTATAAAAAAAAAACAAAACCCAGCTATTCTGAGTAAGATAGACAGAGGTAACGGAAGCCCATGACTGCAACTTTCCCATTTCCCTGTTGTAGAAGGAGGTGGTGGTCAAATAAAGCCACATATTGGGGCAGCTAAGTGGCGCAGTAGAAAGACCTCCAGCCTTGGAGTCAGGAAGACCTGAGTTCAAATCCTGCCTCAAGACACTTGACACTTAGTAGCTGTTACCCTGAGCAAATCACTTAATCCCGACTGCCTCACCAAAAAAAAAAAAAAAAAAGAGGGGCAGCTAGGTTGCACAGTGAATCTTTAAAGCACTGGCCCTGGAGTCAGGAGGACCCGAGTTCAAATTTGGTCTCAGATCAGACACTTAACATTTACTAGCTGCGTGACCCTGGGCAAGTCACTTAACCCCAATTGCCTTGCCAAATATAAAATAAAATAAAATAAAGCTACATATGAAACCTTTTTTTATTTTCCCAATTTCCACTGGTTCCAGAAAGAAGAAACCAATAACAATTGCCAGATCCAGGTATAATTCTCCTATCCTAACATGAACCAAAAATTAGCAAACCTTCACCTAAGTGGTAGCTAAGCCCATATTTTAGCCTAGAATGTTACCAAAATAACATAAAATACACATGTATGCCATTAGAGTAGACATTTTAGAATAGACATTGCATTACAAAAGAATTCTTCATTTTGTAAAAGAATTTGATATGGAACAATTAAACAGCACTTTCAGAGGAAAATTAGTATCATTCTATTTACAATGTTTAATTTGTACAATCTTCCTTATAAAGCAAGGTATACATGTATCAATTGATAAATAAGTATTAAGCACCTACTATGCATCAGGCTCTGTACTACGTACTGGAGATACAAAGACAAAAATTAGACCATTCTTGCCTACGTGGAGCTTCCATTCTGTTGAGACAGCATTCTTAAATAAGTAAATACTCTATAAATAGAGGATAATTGGAGGGTGGAGTGGAGAGGATGGATTCTGCAGCAGTTGGAGATCAGAAAAGGTTTCACATAGGAGACATGGGCTAAACTTTGAAGGAAAGTAGGAATCCTAAGAAGCAGAGATAAGAAGGGAGTGCATTCCAGGAATGGGCTGTGGGGTACTCATAGGTAGACTGTATAAAGGGACAGAAAAGAGGAGCTAGAGCTTTGTGTCTGAAGAACAGTACGAAGATCAACTGAATTGGACCATAGATAACAACATATTTCTATCATCTGGGGAATTTCTAATTTTTTCAGGACTCAATTTCCTGTCAAGCAATAAGAAATCATTTCTGGGCCCAAGGGACTGGGACATTGTACACGCTCCCTTCTCTCTAAAGAACCCCCGTGCCTTGGATAAAAGCACACAATCTGAATCAGATTGTTGGGGGGAGCCATACCTCTAATGCAAGCAGTTAGGCTTCCTTTTCTCACTCTTTTCAGCTCAGTAAGCCGTCATCCATATGGTTCAAGGATAAATCATTTATAGTTTAGGTTTTGCTCCTGTCTAGGGTCTCCCACCAAAGGTGAGGGATTAGGAAGGTATTCAACACACAAGATTAATTGGGTATGGTAAAGGTATTTATCTTCCTACATAAACACACATACATACACAAAGTGAAGACACAAAGACTCACAGCACTCATAAGTAGAAGTACTTAAAATAGGATTCAGTAACAATGTATAATTACTATTACAATCTCTCTGGATGCTGAGACTTTAGCTTCATCTAAACATGAAAACAGTTTGAGGGACTGTTGATTAGGCACTCTGCATTTCACCTGGTTCCATGAACTTAGTCTCCTTCAAAGTTCAGGTTTTCTAACAAGTAAGTCAGGGTTTGGACTCCTCCTCGTTAATACTTGTCTACTAAACGTCCTTTACTTTGAGCTGGCTTCTCTCACTCCACCCAGGACCTCTAGAATTTGCACGATATCACTAAGTTTGGACACTTCACCCTTAGAACAAGGTTATGTCACCTATTCAGGAAGGGAAGTAAAGCAAAAAAGGTAGCGAAATCTCCAGGTATAAGCATTTGTGCTAGAATCCATGGAAGGTGGAAGTAGTAACAGGATGACGAGAATAACAAACTCCTCACCCCCATCCCCTCTAGGAAGTCTAGAGACCAAGAGCATTACTTGCCACAAGACAAGATTCAACTACGAGACAGAGGCTTCTCTAGCTCAGCAGCCAATGATTTGATGGCATCGTCATCTGTTATGTATAGAGTCAGCAAAGACAACTATCCCACGTCACAGAGTGTTAAGATGCTACATCATATATTTATCAAGTGAGAAGACGTGTTGACTATCCACTAGGTGTAAACATGGCCTACATACCTCCCTGGGTGCCACATGAAGGGTATTCGATTGGCTAATGGATTTGGTGCCACCTTCTGGGTCCTGTAAAAAATAGCAAGCTACTTGAAACTGGAAAGCCAAGCGCTTGGCATTCAAGATGTATTCCAGCTAAACTCACGATAAGGAACTGGGGGATGGGGTAAGAGCACTCCTCAACATGGTTAAGAGTCTTGTAAGCTTCAATGGGTCTGAGGGATTTTGGACTCTTTTTGGCCCAGCAGCCTCTCCTTAATGGCTGATGGCAATGTCTGCACTAGATGTGATGAGGAACACAGATTCAACACTATACAAAGATCCCATCAGAAAAGCTACACTCTATCTAAGAGGAATCTCATGAGAACTCCATTAAAAGGACTTCCAAGAACTGAGTTACCACTTTGTCACATGTATTCTCTGAACTTCAGCATACTTTCACCTGGACTCTGTATGTACTAGTAGGACAGTGTGGGTCACAGACCTTTTAGGGGGAATGTTTGTACCAACCATACAATCTTAGTAAATATCCCTTTCGAGAAGCTAGTTACTATGTGACTATGGGCAAGTCACTTTCCATTTCTAAATCTGTGTCCTCACTTATAAAATGAGTTGATTGGACTTCATTTCCAACAGCTCTCCCAGCTCAGTCTTCCTATGATTCTCTGAACATCTACATAAAAATTAATAGAAATGCCAAATAGAACAGGGCCATGGACTTTCAGCAGACCTTACAAATCTCCCTTCCAAGACGTAACTGACCCAATCAATACTCTATAATTGCTCAACAAGCTTTGAATCCAATCATACAATTACCAAGCCCACATTTCATCTTGTCTACAAAGATATGATGGAGAATATCAATCAAACTCCTTGATTTACCAAATCCAAGTTGGATATTGAGTCACTAGGTGCTTTATACCTCCACTGTAGGCATAAGGAGATAGCCTGAGAGAGGACTTGAGGAAAAGCCAACTTCCCTCACCACTGGAAATTGGTAGTTGTTGTAGAGAGGTCTGTTTTAGTTGCCTCTGGTAGATAATTCAGACCCTGATGAACTTCCAGAACCAATTAAGTGTAGTTGAAATGCAGGAAATCGTAAGATTTACCTGAAGTAGGTATTGATTCTCCTCCCAGGCATTAAGCCCTGTGAAGATCAGAACCATATTTCCTTCCTCCAGGCATACTATGGCTTTGCTTTCTAGCTTTCCATTGGCTCATAGGTTATTCTCTTTAATATGTAGACAAGTTTGCGATTTCTTTCCAGAGACAGCCTTTGGTTACATCTTTATCTACTGTCTAAGACTTAGCCCCATCCAATCCTGGAATGGCTTAAGAGTCTTAGACCTAACACCAGTCTTATACTAACCCCATCAAAAAGTGGAGGGAAGTTAATCTGACATAACTAATTCTTTATGAATCCAGGCTGAAATTTTACTTTCTTCTATGGAGCTCACTTTATTTCTCCTTCTGAAAATCACTAAGCCATTTGCCTATCTCCAACTTTTTGAATGGAAGTTCAAATTTCCATTCTCCAAAATCCAATAAAAATGAAAAACTTACGATATCTGTAAGTTTTCTTAATATCTTTGGAACATGATTCATTTGGACCAGCAGTTCTAAATTCCATTAAGAATAGTTAAGTATTCTCATTATCATCAGGCCATAGTATTAAGCCTATCTTACTAATTTGATGAATACAAGTGATCATAACCAGAATGTCCTATCTTAGAACAGAAGACATGGCCACTTTCTCCTAAGGGTTCTTGTTCCTATACTAACTAGTTCTTCAATATTGTTAAGAATTTGGGCTAAAGTAATACCCTTCATACCCTTTTCCATGGAGAGATGAAAATGTAAGCAAAGAATGACAGGAATTTATAACTATTGCTTTTAGAATAGATTTTTCAGCAATTATCCAGGAAACTGAAGCTCCCCAAAACTATTTAAGATTTCTTGTGCCACAGACCAAAAACCCAAATCCCATTCTGACACAATTCACAAAACCTCTTCCCTTTTAGTCCTTGCTTTTCAAATGATCCAACTTTCAAGTAGAAGGTGTTTTGAAAATACCACCAATGTTCCAAGTCTATTTTATGGCCAACACTAAATATTTTCTTTCCAAATTTATTCTAGTGATATAAATTCCACTCAAAAAAAAAAAAAAAGAAATTATTAAATACCAAAGCAAAAAGCACCAAAGAAACAAAGACACAGAAAAAACAAAATAGCCCCTGCCCTCCAGGAGCTTACATTCTCCTGAAATCCAATCATCTTGGCATAAATAATATCAAAGAATAAGTTTAAGTTTTAATAGGGTCTCTAAATCCCAAATGTATGCCCCAGTAAGGCAATACTAATTCACCATTTCAGGTCTATACAGAAATCAATAACAATTGTTGAACAGCCACTATGTGCAAAATACTGTAAGATGTACTTTCAGGAGTTTTTTTAAATGTATGTGTGTGTGTGTGTACACACATGTAAATAGGCATATTGTGTACATATATATGCATAGGTGCACATATATACACACCACATATATACATGCACATACACATACATACATACATATTCTCACCTTTAAGGAAACTAGAAGGAAAAAACACATGGAAAAAAGAACAAAGACACCAGCCAAAATTAATATAACACAAATGGTACACTAAAGTAATTTGGTCTTAAAGTTTGGCAAACAACAAGTACAAGAGAAGGCTCAACAGGTAGAGTAGGCAAACTCATCCAATTCATAAAACCCATAACTTCATTTATCACTAACCAAATAGTTTTTTGGAAGGTTAGTTCTACAGCTCCAATCCTTGCAACACTTTAGCAATTCTAGACCCAAGCAGGAGAGATGCTGGGTCAGATAATCAAGTGTCATGTTGGTTAATAATAAGCTATCCTCACATAAGAAAAAGACACCACGAAACAAATGAATCAAGAGTGTATTAATGAATTGCTTTTAGGTAGTCGTAATGGTATATATTTTTACCTGGCTAGTCTCTGTTATGACCAACAGCATACTTATTAAGTGAAGAACAAACTAAAGTTTTATTAAGTGCTGAACAAATTAAAAAAGGTAATGAAAATACATTATGAAACAGGAATTACAAAACAATCTATACAACACCGTCAGTGAAAATGCCAAAACCTATCAGTTTATAACATAACGGACAAGTCCTCCTCCACGGACTTCTGACAGCCGTCGGCAGTGCCTTAAAATGTTCAGTATCACATGAAACCGCTTGTCAACTTTCAAATTGGTGAACTCTTTTATATCAGCTTCTACTACAAAGTATTGGCCTGAAAAGAGATTTATTTGTAAAAGGTTAACTTTACAGGTAGCAGTTAGCAATGCATAAACTGTAAATCTGTATTATATTATCATTTGCCAACATAAGGTGTCTAACTAGTATTCTTACAATGTTAAAAAAAATTTATCTAATAAAGTTGCGTAATATTTAATGTGGCAATTTAATAACATATGCATTAACATTACATCAGTGTCCTCTGAACAATTCACTTTTATTCTGAGAATAAAAGACTTAATGCTGGTCCTTAAGGGACAACAAATTTAAGAAGGGCCCTTACATCTAAAATAAGTTTTACTTTCTCATTTTTCACCTAGCTATATGGCTTTTGGACTTTTATGATTTCTCCACCATTCCCTTAAGAAGCTCATTATCATCATCCTGCAAGATTCCATCAGCCTTGGTACTCTACCTCATCACAACCCCCAGATCCTCTAATTGGAAAATTGAAGCCATGAACTCCAAATCCTCCATCAGAAGAGGGAGTTTAGCTCAGAACGTTTCCTTTCTTACCTGACTGAACTACTGGATTTCTCTGACTTCTTCTCCATGCTCCTGTGTCAGCAAGTACCTTCCCCAACCCTCTCCTCCTGTCCCCTCCAGCTTTTAAGCCTCCTTTGTCTTGTATGTTGTCTTCTTCCATTAGAATGTAAGCTCCTTCAAGGCAGGGAATATTTTTTTTTCTTTTGTATTTTTATCCTCAGTACTTAGCATAGTGCCTTGGCATACGGTAGGAGCTTAATAAATGTTCATTGACTACTGACCTCTGTGGTTGTATTTATATCAATTCTATCCATTAAAGTGTTCTTCCAATGCCTCATTGTGCCATAGAAAGGTTCCTCAAGGCTACAATGGCAGAATTTAAGCTCTGGCAGACCATACCACATTGAGAAGCCTCAGAATATGGATGACAGATTGTTAGCCTAAGTTGGGAAAGACTCATCATAAGAGGTTGGTCACCAGGTGATGATTTTTTTTTGTCCCTAGAACCTCATGAATATACATAATAAATATATATATAAACAAGGTAGAGTTCTGCATTAAGTACCCATACCAGTGCATATCACAGACTCCTTAAGAAGTTATACTAATGACAGCTGGAATAGACAGGTTTTCTCACTTACCTTTGGTATCTTTGGTTTCATCTTCAATGAACCTGTGATACAGATTTCTGATAGAAGAATTCATAGTTTTTTTGGGCAAATTTAGGATTCTATATTTACTAGCCACTGCCTTGTTGATTTCTTTAATAAAATCATTAATTTGACAGTATGTCAGACGAGATTTCATATACCTGAAAACAATTACAGAGATAAGAAAGTTTACATAAAGTACTTCCCCCCTCACAATTTTATTTTCTTTGAAAAAACTTTACATTAGATCACTGAATTTGAGTAGATTTTGAAGAAAGAATTTTCTCATTTCACACCACAGTCTCATTTTCAAAAACTGTGTGCCGCTTACAAAATGAAAGACCTATTCTCTAGTATTTTAAGATGAAAAGAAGATGGTAGCCTCTCAGTACCTATATTTCCTAATAAAAGTTTCTGTACATCAAATAGAAATGGTTCTACTCTTTACTTATAGACTTATTTTAAATTTTATTGTTTCTAAAAGGCAGATTAACCTGAATATAACATTTTATTTCTTTATAAATTTTTAAATGGTTACAGGGAAAGAAAATGGTTAACAGTAAGTGCTACACCACAGGCATCCAACTGTCTACAAACAGCAATGGAGGTTGTAAAAGAAAGGATAAGGAAAGAAGGGCAAAGGATACTTCTAAATTTAATGGTGTCCATAATTAGTTAGAAGAGCAGAAAAGAAGCAAAGGTTAAGGCTCTTCTCTGCCCTTGAGATTCCCCATTCCTTGAATCATTCTATCACTTTTTAACTTTTCTACTCTAACCTGCACTAATACGCTAAATCATAACTTGCCTTATTCATAACTCTTTTCCTACCCATCAAAGCTTGGTATTTTCTTTAGTTTCAAACAAGAATGTTTTATATTTTCAGTGAGTGTAACAAAAATATAACTTTCTGGTTTGCTTTTGATTATCTTCTTCAAAAGATATCAGTTTCATTCCCTCTGGTAAACAGTGAAAACTAGATACCTTGAATACACCTATTACCTATCTGCTAAATTAGTTTAAATATCCCTGACTGCTACACTTACTCTTCCAAATACCACATATGCTACCAGTACTCCTGTTGATTTCTCCCTTTTGTCTCTCCTTGGTTTATTAAAAAAGAGAAAAATAAGAGAAGGTACTATAATAAGTAAAAAGCCTCTGTTCCCATTATATTCATTAAACAAGTGATAAAATTATGTTTTATCTTCTAGAAAAGACCTTTATACCAACTAGCCATATGACCTTGAACAAGTTATTTGACCTTTTTAGGCCTCAGATTCCTAATCTATAAAAAGAAGAGACTAGATCAAGCACTCTTAACTTTTTTTGTGTTATAGAACCCTCTGGTGATCTAATGAAGTCTACAAGTACCCTTTTCAGAATAACATTTTTAAATGCATAAAGTAAAATATAAGGAATTACAAAGGAAACCAATTATACTGAAATACAATGAGGTGGTTGTTTTTGTTTTTTTTAAATCAAGTTCATGGAACCCAGGTTAAGAATCCCTAGCTAGATGATCTCCTGGGTCCCTTTCAGTACAATGGTCATATGGCTCAAGATTATGGAAAAACTGAGGTCACTTCTCAAAACATAAGTGAACTAAATTTGTAGAAAGACAACAAAATCAAAACAAAAACAAAATGTTAATAAAAAGAGAGTCTCTAGGATATCTGGTCCACACAAAAGAGGTATATTACAACTTCTGTATTGATAGGCTTTCTTATTTAAATAAAGATATAGTTTTTAAAATACAAAACTATCATAGATATCAATCATTTCACATTTACAAAATGAAAATTTAAAATTTTGTAACTTGTAACTGTTCCTTAATAAAAACAAAACAATAAGAGAACTATACAGGAGGAAATCCAGGAGATTTAAAACAAAACATATCAATAATATATATTTTTTTAAAACAACAAGCACCATTCTCCAACATAAGAGGTCAAAATACATGAAGTCATTTTCAAATGAAATGCACTGGAAATAAAATGGGTTCCCATCACTTGGGGAATGGCTGAACAAACTGGTATATAGATGCAGTGAAACATTATTATGCCATAAGGAATGATGAATATAAAATATTCAGAGAAAGCTGGGAAGACCTATATGAACCAATGGAGAGTGAAATGAGAACCAAAACAATTTATAGTAAGATCACAATTTGTTGTTCAGTTATGTCTGACTCTTCATGACCCCATAGATCACAGGTCCTTCTATCCTGCTCTATGTTCTGAAGTCTGTCCAAGCTTTTCCCAATAAGTCCTGTCTTCTATTACGTGGCCAAAGTATAAAGCTTCAGTATTTGACATTCCAATGAATAGTCTGAATTAATTTCTTAAATATTGACTGGTTTGACCTCCTCGCTTTCCAAGAGACTCTCAAAAGTCTTCTCTAGCACAATTCAAAAACACTGATTCTGCCATTCTCAGCTTTCCTTATAGTCAAGCTCTCATAGCCATACACTGCTACTGGAAAAACCACAGCTTTGACTATACGGACATTTGTCAGCAAGATGATGTCTTGCTTTTTAATATGCTGATCATCTGTCATTGTCCTTCATAATTGAAGAGGACCAAAATAACATCACGATGTTGGGGTGTACAGTGCATCTGACATAGCTGATCAGACCAATATGAGCTCAGAAGGCTCTACCACAGGTAGGGCTCAAAGAGTCCATATGAACACTTGGGAAGGATATGTCTGCCATCTCACATTTTTTTTAAACTATGGCAATTCTGCTTTGCTCACAAAACACAGCACCTCCTTTGATGCAGGCATGCCATACTAGACAGTCCTCTGCCATATCTCACAATTGATTCCAAAGTTCTTCGGAAAGACCTTGAGAGTATTCTTCTATCACTTCTCATCTCCTGTGAATGCTTACTTTGTGTGAATTCTCTGTGAAATAGTCTTTTAAGCAAATGTATGTTTTGCATCCCAACACCACGTCCAACCCATTGGAGTTGTGCTCTCTGCATTAGAGTCTGAATGCTTGTTAGTTCACCTCGAAAAAGGATCTGTGTCCAATACCTTATCTTGCCAGGTAATCTTCAGAATCTTTCTAAGACAATTCAAAAGGAAGCAGTTCAATTTTTTGGCATGGTGCTAAAATAATGTCCAGGTTTCACAGGCATACAACAATGATGTCACAGCACAATGGCTCTGTAGATGTTGTGTACAGAACTCTGATTTGCCAAAGCTTTCTTTCCAAGGAGCATCTTTTAATTTCAAGGCTGAAGTCACCATCTGAAATGATCTTTGAGCCAAGAATATAAAATCTGACACTGCTTCCGTTTCTTCCACCTGTATTTGCCAGGAAGTGATGGGACCAGTTGCCAAGAGCTTAGTTTTTTGGATGTTAAGCTTCAAGCCAGCTTTTACATTTGCCTTTTTCACTCTCATCAAGAGGCTTCTTAATCTTTACTTTCTCCCATCAGAGTGATATCATTTGCATATCTTAAATTGTTGACATTTCTCCCTGCAACCTTAATTCCAGCTTTTGATTCGCCCTGCCTGGCATTTTCCATGATGTACTCTGTACATAAGTTAAATAAATAAGGTGACAACATATAATCTTGTCATACTCCTTTTCCAATCTTAAACCTATCAGTTGTTCCTTGTTCAGTTCTAACTGTTGCTTCTTGGCTTGATTACAGGTTCCTCAGGAGACAAGTAGGATCTGGTACTCCCACACTTTTGAGGACTTGCCACATTTTGTTGGGATCCACAGTCAAAGGCTTTAGTGTAGTCAATGAAACAGAAGTAGGTATTTTTCTGGAACTCCTTTGCTTTCTCCATAATCCAGCAAATGTTGGCAATCTGGTCCCTAGTTCCTGTTTGAAAACCAGTCTGCCCCAACCCTCAAAAAGCAGTGGCGGGGAAGCTCAGTGGTGATATGGATAAAGTACCAGCCCTGGCCTTAGGCACTCACTAGATGTGTGACACTGGGCAAGTCACTTAACTCTGTCTGCTTCCAAAAAAAACCAAAAAGCCTGCTCTTCTGGCAAATCTCGGTTCACATGTTGCTGAAGCCTAGCTTGCAGAATCTTAAGCGTAACTTTGTTACTGGGTGAAATGAATGCAACTGTTCAGTAATTTGAACATTCTTTGGTATTGACCTTTAGGATGGATGTATACTTATCTTTTCCAATCCTGTGCCATTGTTAAGTTTTTCAAATTTGCTAGCAATTTTAGTGCAGCACTTTAACAGCATCATCTTTTAGGATTTTAAATAGCCCAGCTAGAATTCCCTAATCTCTACTAGCCTTGTTAGTAATGCTTCCTGAGGTCCACTTGACTTCATTTTCCAGGATGTATGGCTCTAGATCAGTAACACTATGGTTACTGGTAATGTTAAGCTCTTTCTTATATAGTTCTTATTTTTTTTTTTGTCACTGCTTCTTAATCTCTTCTACTTCTGTTAAGTCCCTATCATTTTTTTATTATGCCCATTTTTACAAGACATATTCCCTTGGTATCTCTTAATATTCTTTAAAAGATCTGTCTTTCCTATTCTACTGTTTTCTTCTATATCTTTGGATTGCTCACTTAAGAAAACCTCATCTCTCCTTGCTATTCTCTGGAATTCTGCATTCAACTGGGTATATATCTTTCCCTTTCTCCTTTACCTTTTGCTTTCTTTCTTTCCTCAGCCTCATCAGTCATTTCTTTTTCTTTGGAATGTTTTCTGTTGCTGCCTCCTAGACAATAATGTGATTCTTTGTCCATAATTCTTCAGGCACTCCAACTACAAAATCTAATTCCTTAAATCTATTCATCACTTCCACTTAATATTCATAGGGGATGTTATTTAGGTAATACTTAAAAAACAGTCTGACAATTTTCCCTACTTTCTTCAATTTAAGTCTGACTTTTGCAATAAGAAGGTCATGCTCTGAGCCACAGTCAACTCCAGGTCTTGTTTTAACTGACTGTTTAGAGCTTCTTGACCTTTGGCTGCAAAGTATATAATCAATCTGATTTTGATATTGACCATCTGGTGATGTCCATATGTAGAGTCTCCATTTGGGTTGTTGAAAAAGTATTTGCTATGCCCACTGTTATCGTGACAAAACTCTATTAGTCTCTGCCCCATTCATTCTGTACTCCGAGGCCAAACTTGTTATTTTAATTATCTTTTGATTTCCTACGTTAGCATTCCAATCCCCTATGATGAATGTGACATCTTTTTTTGGTATTATTTCTAGATGTAAGTCTTCACGGAACTGATCAGCTTTGGCCTCCTCAGCATCAGTAGTTAGTAGCCTTGTGTTACTGTGATGTTGAACAGTTTACCTTGAATTTGAACAGATATCACTGTCTTTTTTTGCAGTTATACCCCAGGACTGCTTTTTCTCACCCCTATATTTACTATTAGGCTTACTCCACACTATAAGGAAAACAATTTTGAAAAACTGTAGAATGTTAATGATGAAGCTTGCTTCCTATTCCTTGAAAGAAAAGGAATATAGACTAGAGCTAGATTCTTTAACCTTTTGTCATGGATGCTTTTGGTGGTCTGGTGAAGCCTATGGACTCTTTCTCAGAGATACATCTGTACATGCACAATACAAAATACAGAAAATTACCAAAAAAACCAATCATAACAAAAATTATCAAAATACTTTTTAAAAAAGATCATGGACCCCAAAATTAAGAACCCCTGGATTAAAGGTATATTTTCAGACATGGAGAGTATGTTGATGTGTTTTTATGACTAAACACATTTGTAAAATGCAAAAGTCTTGAGGAGAGATGGTTTAGTGGGTAGTATTAGAGAAACAAAAATAAATATGATAAAATTATAAAGGAAAATTAAAAAGTTTAGAGACACAAACAGAAAAATTTGCTATTATCTTATTAAATTTAATATATATTTAAAACCCTGTAAGCTTACATTTTCATATAGAATCTTTTTTGTTCTTTTCAGATTTGCTTGTTAATCAAATTCATAAAAAGAAAAACTAAAAAGATTCAAGCAATGTGACTCCAGCAGACATTATATTTGATATAATCAAATTTATAACTAAGTCAACTATATATAAATCCTTTATTAAAGAAAGTATTAAATAAAAAAATTCTTGCATACTTACCCAGGCACATTATCAAATTCATCAGAAGTTAATAGTAAAATTTCTTTAATTGGTTTTTGCTCTTTTGAGGGTTTCTTTGAGTGTTCAGATGCTGTAATTTTAACTTGTTCTTCAGGATTAGCATTTGGTTCCACCACACTATGGAATAAAGGCAGAAAGAACATGTATGAATCATGAAAAGTCAGCAGAAAACTAGAAAGTTTACAAAAGAATATGTGCAGATATGTGTAGTAAATAGGAATAAATTCCTCCTTTTATAACAAAATCCACAGAAATTGTTACATATATTTTTCTATTTCCATGGCTTTCCTGAAATCAAGAAAGGAATCACACAGCAGATGGCATTTCAGCTGGAGCTTAATGCAATTAAATTCTAGGAGGTAGAAGCGAACAGGAAGTGTATTTCAGTTGTGGGGGCCAGCCTGTACAAAGGCAAGGAGATAGAAGGTAGAATGTTATATATGAACAGCAGCAAGCAGATGAGTTTGGCTGGAACACAGTGTGTGTGAAGAGGAATAAGGTAGAATAAGAGAGGTGATTTTATTTTTTCTCTGAGCAAGAGAGTTAATGAAGATTCCCAAGCAGAGGCATGACTTGGTCAGACAATGCTTTAGGAATATCAAGCTGCTAGATATCTAGAGTTTGAATTAGAAAGGACAGGGGCTCAAGGAAGGGAAATCAAATAGATGGTTAAAATAGTCTGGGCAAGAGGTAGTAAGAGTTTGATGGAGGGTGGTGGTCATATTACGTGGAGAGACAGGGATGGATGTGAAAGACATTGCAAAGGTGGGATTTTCAAGATTTTTAAACCTGACTAGTAAGGGGGAGTGAAGAGTTGAGAATGACTCAAGTTATAAAGCTGAAATGAGTGGAAGGATGTTGGTACCTTCAACCAAGATAGGAAAGTTAGTAAGAGAGGTAACTTCTGGAAGAAGGTAACAGATTCTCTTTTGGACATGTTATATTTGAGATGCCAATGAGACACCAAATAAGAAATTTCCAGGAGACTGTCGGTTATGTGGGACTGGAATACAGAAGAGAGATGAAAAATAGATGTGTCCAGGAAGTTTGGTCAACAGTGTCAAACATTGCAAAGAGATCAAGAAAGTAAAGGATTTAGAAAAGATCAATGGCTTTTGCAATTAAATAATCCTTAGAATGTTGGCAAAAGCAATTTCATTTGATGACTGAGTAAAAAACTGTATTGGAAGAGAAGTGAAGAAATTCAGGGAAAGAGTGAGCTCTAAGCCTTAGACTGCTTCTTATTTTACAATTTTAAATACCAGGTAATAAGAATTTCTCAATAAGTAGAAATGTGCTTACCAGCTCTGGACTACTTTGGGCAAATGGGGAGGAATATTTTCCTTAAGGTTATGTATTTCTTTGTAATTTCCATCAAGGGATTCCTGTAACTCCTGAAGAAAAACAAGTTCTATATTTTTGTATTTGAAAAGTTATTTTAAATAGCAATCTACAAATATCTGCCACAATTAAAAATGTATTAGGCTAGTTAGGTAATATTCAAGTATGACCATGGCCTTGAATTTTCAGGAAGTAAATCATTTGTAAGCTGTTGGATGAATATAACCACCTAAGACTGGTCTGTATTCTAAAACTGTTCTTGGATTGTATTTTGTCTTTCCCCATTGGATTATTCATAGAACATTTCCTTTCGTTACATTAATAGTATATCATTTTTTAAAATTGAGTATTTTCCCCCTCAAAACTAGAACTGTCCTAAAATTTACCAGTAGAGAAAATTATACCTGGGAATTAAATGCTCCCCAATGCTACTCATAATTGCCAGGATCATAGTCCTAATGCATCAGTGTACTATTGTGAGAAAAAAAAAGTTATTCTTATAAATTCACATTTATGTAGTATTTAAAGTTTACAAAGTGCTTTCCTAAATATAATGCATATATTACTCTCATATTATACAGATGAGGAAACTGAGGCTAAGTTAAATAATTTACCCTTGTCAAATAGCTATTAAATGTCAGAGTGAAGATTCAACCCTGAAACTCCTAATACCAAGTCCAATGCTGTTTAATTTTCCATTTAAATTGCTTAACTATTCTCATTCTTTTAGGCTTACTTGATTCAACTTATGGCTGTGGCCTCATGTTCATTTACATAAGAAAATATACTGCTTCTTTGGATTCATGTCATCTATCTCCCAATAATGCCAACAGAAATTTCACAAGATAGGCATTTAATGCCAAGTTCAACATTTCCCACCTGAGATCTAGCCTTTAACCTATACATTATTGGCCTAAGGTATCTTTAAACTATTAAGGTTAGAATGTGTGAGACCACTAACCCAGACAACTATTTCTAATATGATAAAAAGGTATTTATTAAAAACTTATTAATCACTTACTATGTATAATATACTGTTAGGCACACAGCAGTTTTTTTCTGAAGAGATCAACAAGCTTTATAAGTGTTTCATTTATTCCCATGAACAATCCTGTAAGGTATGCACTGTTATTTCTATTTCCACAGGCTAAGAATCTTGATAAGAACACTTTCCCTGGCTGAATTTACTCAGTCCAATCCCCACCCTCTCATTTTCCTGATGAGGAAAGAGACTCAGTGAATGACACCACCAGTTATTGAAAGAAATGAAAATATAACCTAGCTCTCTCAAGTCCTAGTCTAGTCCTTTTCCTATTTACCTACTTCCTAGTTTATCTTTTGCCTTACAGAAAGAAGTTAAAAACAAAAGTTATTTACTTGGAGAATCAAAAAGTCCTTAAAAGCACAAGGTACAAAAGTATAAAATGAAGAACTGTCATAAGGAGAAAAAGAAATAGAATCCAGAAGCCCTTTAGTCTCTTATTTTAGAGATTTGCCTACCACAAGCAAGAGAGCCTGATTCCCACAGAGACTGCAAAAGTATGCAGTGCATCCCCTTGGACAGAATTTAAGAGTAGAGATAACCTTTTTACTTTCTCTATTTTGCCTCTTTGACTAGAGCATACAATATATTTCTAGATATAGGAGAAGGAAGTCCTATCTACTGTAGGGTCTGGAAGATTAATCTTTAATGAAGCCTGACACTAAGTGAAGCTGATGGGCTATGAACTTTGATACATTCTTTTGTCAGGCAGGGTGCAATAAAACAGAAAAGTAGGATCTGTTTTTAAAATTGGGTTTTCTTAACTCCCCAACCTGTTTGCCCCTCCTTGACAAGACAACCATAAAAGATGGTTGATGGGCACTTAAGGGAAAAATGATATGGACATACAGGATATGGAATTTATGAGTGCTGTTACATAAAAAAAAAGTCATTAAAGCTGAAAATTAATCTCCTTGCCTTCTAGGTGACCAAGAATAGGTCATGACATTGCTTTAAGTCTCAGATTCCTCACTGGTAAAATGAATGCGTTAAACTAGTTACAGTCTCTTACAATTATAACATTGTAATGGATTTTCTGGCTTTCAAAGCAAGGTTAGGTTGTATTAATTTATAAGCTTATCTGAATATATTCAAATAGCCCTCATTCCCACTAGTAAGTGAGCTGATACTTTTTGGAAAATTTTTAAAAAGATAAAGTTCTAACACTTGGTTTAACTTTGTATAATTTTAATTCAGTAAGTCTTACACCATTTTCCCATGGAAAATTGTAAACAAAGTTCTTACATTTAAAACTTGAAGTCTAATACTTGAAGCACCGCAAATATAGCAAACCATTTCTGAGGGGAGGATTCTGGGTGGAGTGGTAGAATACACATATACACATATACATACATTTATACACACACATAAAGGTTTCGGGATATGGTCTACTGAGAGTAAAAATTCTGTACTCTTTCAGCCACACAGGTAAAAACCCATTATAAACTTATAATTCAGTACACCACTGGTTTGTGATAATGGATATAATGAGTTTCATCATTTTGAGATGCTGCTTTTGAAACTTTTTTTTTTTTAGAATTACTTTTCCTTTGCAAAAGACAAAAATTTCAATTACCCTAAGTGAATTCCTGACATGTTCTTGATATTGAATCTCCAGCTCCAACTTGTTTAAAAGGTCATTTAGAAGAGTCATTTCATTTCTAATTTTCTGAAATACAGTCTTTAAGGCTGGATCATATCCTGTTGAACATAAAGATAAAATGCAAGTAAGAGATATTGAAAAAATCTCCAGAATAATCATTTTAAAGGAGTAATACTGATAATTTTCCTATACAAAAATTAGGGAAAGCTGGGGAAAAGTATACTTTTTATCTTTGTATGTTAAACTCCTACCACCATGTCTTACACATACTGCCACTTTAAAAATGTCTGCTGAACTGAAATTTTTAACTTGCCTCTCTATACTTCCATTATACTTCAGAATGCAACATATTTGAGGGTTATTGGTTTCATGCTTTGTGTTCTTCAGAGAAAAGAGTAAATGAGTAAATCTAATAAGAATAGTGTTCATCTTAAATTACTTCGACCAACACTGTTCCACAAGCTTACCTATATTTTTCAATTGCAGAATTTTCTTAACATGGGAAATTTTTTCATTGATATGAGAGCACAAGTCTTCCAGCTCCGCACCAGCCATCCTTTACGCTTCTTTGAGGGAAAACGCTATCTAGAGCTATACACACGGATGTGTACGTTTCCCTACAGAAGACATTAAAAGTTGACATGTGACTGTCTGGATAAATGCACACAGACAAAAGGGCTTTTCAGAGATCAGCCAATGAGCCCGAGGACGATGGTGCTTCCGCCGGGGACCGGCTCAGGCCGGCGTTTGCTCGGCTCCTCCCCCCCACCCCCCAGCTCCCAGCCCGGCCCCAGCTCCTCCCCCAGGCACCGGGCCCTCCCCCTCCGCTGGCCCGAGCAGGATCAGCTGGGCCCGCTCCCGGCCGGCTCGGGGCACAAACCACCGCGGGTCACGAAGCTCGGGCCTCGGGCGGAGTCACGCGCCGGGCACGGGGGCTCCACCTCGGGGCTCGAGGCCGGCAGCTGCGAGCAGGCCGAGGAACTAACACCAAGCCTGGTCGGGCGAAGCCGGGAAACCACGAGCTAACGGTCGCCCGCCAACGAACCGCTCCTTCCGGCTCGGACTCGCACCTCGCGCCGACCCCGCCCACGTTCCAGCCTATCATAGGCGACCTTCTCCTCTCACCCCCCCCCCGGGGGCCGACGTACGCTTGAGTCCACTAACTCTATTTGAACGGACCAGGCCATACGGTGCTGCGAACTCTCGGCGGTGGAAATAGTTTGTAAGGGAGCCCCGGCGCGCGATCAATTCAAACTACGCGCCCTGGTCTGCGCAGGGCGCAGGCGCCGACAACCCCTCGCGAGAGGCGCGAGCAGCTGGATGGGAGGGTCCGCGCGCGCATGCGCGTGCGCAGTTTTGCCAGAGTTTAGTAGTCTGAGTGGGAGGGCGGAGAGGGGACCGAGGATTGAGGGTAAAGTAAGCGGGATCTGTGACGTCACGCCTGGCCCCTAGTGTCCTGGGCACCCTCAGTGTTTGGATAGGAGGTTTATTTTGTCCATGCTGACCCCTGCGGACTTGAAACGAATGGACAGGGCTGCATTCGTCAGCTACAGATGGAAGCCTTGCTGGCTTCCTTCTAGTCCCAGCTAAAATCTCACTTTCTACAAGAAGCCTTTCCTGATCCCGATTAAAGCTAGTTCTTTTCCTCTGCAGATTATGTTTGTTCGCAGTTGTTTGCAAATTGTTTCCCGGATTAGACTGTGCGCCCCTTGAGAGCAGGCACTGCCGTTTGCCTTCTGCGCTTAGCAGTGCCCGGTACGTGGTGGCGCTTAATAAAAGTTTACTAACAGATTACTGCTTACAGCTATTGTGCCTGAAAGGCACTCCTTGTCCCTGGGCCCAGGTACTCTAGGTAGTCTCCCCGTCCCCTAAACCACTACCTACCTGTCCTCAGCCCCCTCCCCGAAGTCGTGGACCCCACCCCACACCCAAGGGCATTGCTTATTTTTCCAAATTAGAAAATTTTGGAGTTGCAAGCAGGGATGTTGTGAGGTTCAAATGAGATCATAGGCAATAATCAGTAAACATTAATATTAAGTGCCTACTAATGTGCCGGGCACTGTGCTAAGCACTGGGAATGCAAAGAAACCAAAAAACCGGTCTCTACCCTCAAGTTGCTTAAAATCGAGGGGTGGCGGGAGAGAGAAAGCACAAAAGGAAAGTGAGAAGGTTTGGGGGTGAAGGGAAGGAACGAGAGGGTGTTTCACTCTTGGTATGGTTAAAAAAAAAAGTCAAGAGAAATCAGTCAGTCAGGTGGGAAATGTTCTGAGCTGAGAGTCTCTGCTTAAATAGAGGTTTGGAGTTCACGGCACAACCCCCCAGTCTTGCCCCAAAGCTGCTGAGGTCTTTTACTGTATGATGAGGTTATTCCAATAATGAGCTTCCTGGAGCATGGTGGAAAAGTCAAAGTAACCGTCGGAGTAGTGCAAGCATGTGAAAATGTATATATACATAAGTGTGTGTGTATACACACACAGACACTTTCAAGTTTAATTTGCATTATTAACACTTTCTTAAGTCCAGACGATCTACAAAGCAATAAATCAAGCTTTAATCTGTAGCTTTAGCTGATTTTTGAGGTGTAAATGCTCACACTGAAAATTTAAGGGCTGTTATACAAACTTGTTGGGGAAGGTAGGTGGCTCAGTGAATAGAGCTCTGGGCTTGGAATTAGGAAGATATCTTTCTGGGTTCAAATGTGACCTCAGACACTTAATAGCAGTGTCACCCTGGGCAAGTCACTTAATCCTGTTTGCCTCAGATTCCTCATCTCTAAAAAATGAGCTAGAGAAGGAAATGGCAAACTACTCCAGTATCTTTGCCGAGAAAACCCCAGATGGGGTCAGGAAGAGTCAGCCAGAAGTGGGAAATGATTGAACAACAAATACACTCTTGTTAGAGCTGACTGGAGCACACCCTGTTTTAAGGGACCTCAATGACCATCAACTTCCACCTATAACTGACTAGGAATTCCCTCTTCAACATCTGAAACAATTTGGTCATTCATATATTTATTGGGTTTCTTTAGTTGTTTTTATTTATTTTGTTAAATATTTCTGAATTACATGTAAAACATTTGTAATAATTATTTTTTAAAAATTTTGAGTTCCAAATTCTCTCCCTCTCTTCCACCCATCCCCACTCCTTGAGAAAACAAACAATATGATTTTAATTATACATGTGAGATAATGCAAAATATCTCTAATGGTGGATAGCATTTTTCATTATGGGTCCTTTGGAATTGTCTTGATCGGAGTAGCTAAATCTTTCACAGTTGATCATCCTTATAATATTGCTGTTACTGTGTTCAGTGTTCTCCTAGTTCTATTCACTTCATTTTGCATGACTTTATACATGTCTTCCCGGTTTTCTCTGGAGTCACCCTGTTTATCATTTCTTACAGCACATTAGTATTCCATCACAATCACATACCACAGTTTGTTCAGCCATTTCCCAATTGATGGTCATCCCTTCAATTTCCAATTCCACAAAAAGAGTCGCTATAAATACTTTTGTACAAATAGCTCCCTTTCCCTTTTTCTTTGATCTTTTTGGGATTCAGACAGAGTAGTAGTATTCCTGGGTCAAAGGGTATACACAGTATTATAACCCTTTGAGCATAGTTCCAAATTGTTCTGCAGAATGGTCAGATCAGTTCACAACTCCACCAGAAGTGCATTAGTGTCCCTATTTTTTCACATCCCCTCCAGTATTTGTAATTTTCTTTTTCTGTCATGTTAGCCAGCCTGATAGCTCTGAGGTGGTACCTCAGAGTTGTTTTAATTTGCATTTCTCTAACTAATAGTGATTTAGAGCATTTTTTCATATGACTTGATAGCTTTCATTTCTTCTTCTGAAACCTGCCAAGTTCATATGCTTTGACCATTTATCATTTGGGGAATGGCTCTTATTTTTATAGATTTGGCTTAGTTCCCTATATATTTGAGGAATGAGACCTTTATCAGACATGGCCACATCTACACTTAAATATTATTCTGGCCTTTCGGTCCTCGCCATAGGAAGGGGCTAGGCAGGCAGCAACGAGTTCCTCAGCTTTCAGCCCTCTCTCACTGACCTTCTTCCTCCAACTCCAACACCTTCCCCCTCTGTAACCGTGATGGAACAGGCCATCTCCTTCGCCAAGGACTTCCTGGCCTGTGGCATCGAGGTTCTGTTTCCAAGACTTCAGTGAGCTCCATCGAGAGAGTCAAGCTACTATTGCAGGTGCAGCATGCAAGTAAACAAATTGCTGCAGATAAGCAGTACAAAAGCATAATGGATTGTATAGTCCGGATTCTAAAGGAAAAGGGGGTGTTTTCCTTCTGACAGGGCAATTTAGCAAACGTCATCAGATATTTCCCCCACCCAGGCCCTTAAACTTTGCCTTTAAGGATAATTATAAGCAGGTGTTTTGGGGACACAAAACACACACAGTTTTGGAGGTATTTTGCTGGCAATCCTGCCCCTGGTGGTGCAGCTGGGGCCACTTCTCTCTGCTTTGTCTACTCCTTGGATTTTGTGAGAACCCACTTGGCAGCTGATGTTGGGAAATCTGGCACTGAGTGAGAATTCAAAGGCCTGGGAAATTGCCTCTTGGAAATCACCAAATCTAATGGAATTTGTGGCTTGTATCAAGGTTTTAATGTCTCAGTGCAGGTTATCATTATCTATAGCAGCTTACTTTGGAATCTACGATACAGCAAAAGACATGCTCCCAGAACTGAAGAACACTCACATTGTGATGGGTTGGTTGATTGCACAAACAGTGACTGCTGTGGCAGGTGTGGTCTGCTATCCGTTTGATATGGTAAGGCAGTGAATGATGATGCAGTCTGGGTACGAAGGAGCTGATACCATGTACAGTGGGACATGTTGGAGGAAAGATTGCTAAAGATGAGAGTGGCAAAGCTTTCTTCTAGGGTGCCTGGTCCAGTGTTTTTAGATGCATGGATGGAACTTTAGTGCTTATCCTGTATGATGAATTGAAGAAAGTAATCTAAGTACATCTTAACTAAAAATGGAACCAGTGAATATAGATCATGTAGAATACTTAACCATACTTAGCATTTTGGATCACTGACTTCAAAAAATTACTGTTTTGTTTGTTTGTTTGTTTGTTTTTAATGCAGGCTAGATCATGTTTGTAGAGAAGCCAGGAAAAGCTGATAGAAAAAGGGACTCATTTATTGTGATCCATTATTCACACAGAGGAACTGATGATGATTCAGTATATTGATTCTATTGGTTTTGGGGAAAATAACAAGGAGGCAGATCAATTTGGACCATCTAGTTTAAATGCTCTTTAGTAGGACCATAAATTTGTGTTTATTTATTTTAAATCATGTCTCCCAATTGTACTTAAGCACTATATATACTATTTTGCACAGCTGACTATTTAGCAGTTATGATGATCTGTGTTGGGCATTCTGCTGTAAAACAATAAATACATAGAAGACTCAAAAAGAAATATTCTGGTGGTGGTGGTATGAAAGCTGAATTAGAGAATGGTAGAACAAATGAGACTAACCTTGAACAAAGATTTTGGTTGGTCTCACTCCTCCAGTGATCAATCAACCCTTTTCCAAAAATTAGTAGTGAGCCTCTTTACCTTTATGGCAGGGTTCCCAGATAGCATCTCTTCACACAGTTTCAAAAGGGCTAGCTTATATCAGGGCAGTTCTCCCCTATCACAGCTCCTTCTGAAATGCAAAATTCCCAAATCTTTCATCATGTTCTGTCTCTGATTTGAAGAGAGTGTGGGTGAAGATGAGAAGTTCTGGAAGCTATGGGACATTCTAGGGGCTGTCTCTGTCTAGTTCTTTCCTACAGGAACTCACAAGGGGCTTTATAGTGATGGCAAAAGCTGAAAGCCTGTTAGAAGGGTCTTGAAATTGAATGATCAATTGATAAAGGCATAGAATTCCTAAAAAATTACAAAATCATTGAAGAGACTACCAAATTTGAACACATTTGGATCTCTTAATGGAAAAAATGTGAACAGTTTTAGGAAACATTATTGTTGCTGAGGATATTACTTAGCCATTGGAAAAAATATTTCATCAGAAAAAAATGTGGTTTGGAAAAAGGCAAGAAAAGCCTAGGCAAGAAGAAGCTTCCTGTCTCTAACTCCAACAAGCCAAGGTGTGTAAGAGAGCAAGAAAATATGAAAGCTCTTAAGAATCTGAAGAAAAACCTGCTATTGCAGAAACTACATAGAACAAAAGGACTAATTCTAATAATTGGCTTAAAGTTAAAGAGCACAAAAGTGATCATTCAGTGGAGAGTCAAAGAAATGGTCAAGAGTCTAAAGACTGAACAAAAAACTAACTCACCAGAGAGCCATGAAAAGAGCCCCTGAAATGCTTTCATTTCCTGCAGTCACCAACAAGGAATAGAAAGTCAAATCTCTGGCCAAACAACAAGTGTATGATTTTATAAAACAATTCGTCTAAAGTCTTAGCATGGAAAAAACCTTAAGATATCCAAACCTAAGAGAAATGAGACTCCCACATTGTCTTTTGGATAATATAATGTTGATATTATAATCATAATCATCATAATATAATTATGAACAAGTTAATAATAAGAGAAAATGGAAGACTCACCCTACAGAAAGATAGCTTACAGGTGCTGGGCTAAACAAAATACACCCCATCCCATAAAAATTAACCCTCTCCTGTCTCCAGAACTTTAGGCACACCCCCTCCCCCCAGATAAACCAAATGATCAACCTGAAGTACCAGTTAAAAAGATAAAGACCTCTTCACTAAAAGAGTTCATCCACGTTCCATCCCCAAAATTTCTGCCTGAGATCTCCCTAATATCTTCTCTTCTTTCCTTATGTTGTAGAATTCAAAGCACCAGTAGCAGAGGTCTGGTACCACTCCCTAAGCAATGATGCTGGTCAGTTCACTGGCCTAACCTGAATTTGAAAATGCACGTTTACTAGAGGTCTAAAAATGGCTTCTCTTCCAAAGGTGCTTTCCTTATACAAACAGTGTATTCACATACTGCAAAATAATATTTACTTCACCAAGTTGGAGGTGTTTTCTTTAATATCCTTGAACCTCTATTGGAATACTGTATCTCTAAACAGTTGTTTTGGGTAGAGAATTATAATCCAACCTTTGTTGAACTGGTAGATTATTTGTGGGAAATGTGTGGCCAGAGAGAATTTTAAAATGAGCAGCTCCAGGACAATGAAGTCTTTTTTTTTTTTTAGACAATTGGGATTAAGTGACTTATCTAGAATCACACAGCTAGTTAAGTGTCTGAGGCCAAATCTGAATTCAGGTCCTCCTGACTCCAGGGCCAGTGCTGTATCTACTGTGCCAACTAGCTGACCCTGATCATAAAATCATGGTATTAAATGTGTTAAGACTTTATGACCAGAGAGAACAAAAATGAAAGACCATCACAAGAGCATCATTTTGACCCAGTCTGAAAAACTCAGAGTTCATCAAATAGAAATTATCTATTTACACACAAGACAAAGCCTTCTAGAAAACTCAGACACAGAATGTTTCTTTCTAGCAGGAAGAAGTTCTTTATGTAAGCACAGCTGTACTAACGTAGGACAGACTAGGGATGTCTCAGTGAGGCTATTACTCTTTGCATAGGTCCTGATTAATGCAAATAATGAATCCTGTGAAATTATTGCATTATTTGAATTTCCATTGGATTGGAACCAATGGCCATATTTTATATAATTATAACTTCAGATAGTACAAATTTGAAAACATGCAACCACTACTGGTAAATTCTGGAAACAGAAATGTTCCTACAGGGCAAGAGTCCCCGGAGTACCAGTCACTAATACCAGGTTCAGATACGACAATTACAAATCTCAATGTCCTTTCTTCCTCAGAAACCATGAATGGGAATTTTCTGTTCAAGTGAGCATTCCTCACTTTTTCAAGAATGAATGAAGCTAGGTGGCGCAGTGGATAGAGCACAGGCCCTGAAGTCAGGAGGACCTCAGTTTAAATCCGGCCTCAGACCAAACTCTTGACACTTACTAGCTATGTGACCCTGGGCAAGTCACTTAACCCCAATTGCCTAAAACATATATACATATATATATATATATATATATGAATGAATGAATGAATGCATGCAAGAAGGAATATTTTTTAAGCACTATGTGCAAACACCATGCTAAGCTGAGAATATAAGGCATGAGCTCCCTGCCTTCATAGGGCTTTTATCTAATGGGGAGACAACACGTTTAGGGGAGTGGTAGCCAGGGGAGGAAGTCTTTGTCTGGTGACTCACAGGGATGATGAATAGAACCATGGAGGAATTGTTGACAAGAGCTGAGAGAACCCCTCAATTTCTCCCTAACATTTAATCTGGGGATGGGGGTGGGGTGTTGACAAGCGCTTTGAAAGAGGAAAATTGTATCTCTACAAATAGAGATATAGTTTTATCCATATATATGTAAGGTACTATTATTATAGTGTTGGGTTTATCTCAGGGTCATCATTCTGAATATAAAGAAGCATGGTAAAGAACTACAGATGTAGGAGGTAGAGGAGATTGGGTTAAATATGTTTAGGATACCCCTTGAAAGTTGCCCTTTTAATCAAAATCTGATAACTTGCTTTCTAGAAGTTTGGTATTCTCTCCTAAAATCCTACTGTGGAGAAAATTCCAGTGAAAGATACTAGGTTATTAAAAAATTACTGTTACTCTGGTCAATCTGGTCTGCAGTTTACATTTTATCACTGTGGATATTAACTACAACTCTAATAATTAATCTTTTATTGTGGTTGAAGTTTTCTGTTCTTGTGACAGGTATCAAGAATATTGCCTTCAGAATTACACAAGTATATAATTGATCCTTACTTCCTTAAGACAGATCCCCATGTCTTAGGATTGTACATAATAGATTTAGACTAGGAAGGGACATTAGGGCTCGTCTAGTTCAATATTCTCATTATGAAGAAACTGAGGCCTAAAGAGTGGAAGTGACTTTCCCAAAGTCACACAGCTAGTTTAGTGGCAGAGTTGGCACTTCAATCTGAGTGTCCATTGATCTGTCTCTCTACCTTGTATCATAGTTATTTGAGTGCTGTTCTTTTCTGTACTTATCCCCTGCTCCCTTAACTCTGTTGAATCATAGGTACCATCAAAACAGTTTCAGTGTCATATCACAGGGCGTTGCCAATTCTAGCTAATCAACATTTGTTGAATATTTCAATATTTGTCATTTTCAGTCCTAAATCCTATGCAATTCTTAATCAGAGATTTAAGAATAAGGCTCCCAAATACACTTTGGATGATTTTCTCAACCTTTTGTCTTGCTGAATTCCACAGTAACATGGCCGGGACATGAAACCTCCAAAAGTAGGAAAATAGGCTGACACCCTATGGGTAAGATCTAGGGAAGTTATCTGTATCAAAGCAGTCCACCTATGTCTGCAACAGTGAAACAGGGAAGATCATTGTCATGTGGCATTTAGGCAGGTATGATTGGATTCCCATCTCTGATGTCAAAGGCAGATTCCAGCGATTGGCCATTAAACTTGTCCCTGCCTCACTTCTATACCCAGCTTAACAACACTGGACATAGAAGGTTTCAAACATAAAAGATTTCATAAAAGGGGAAAGGTGTTAATAGGAAGGATTGTAGCCAGAGTAGAGGCCTGTCACAAGAAAGACAAGGACCAAAAAAATCAGATTTTGGGGAGGACCACCATATTCCTACATAGATACTTTCTAGGCATTCCACATTTGAATTTACTTTCCTCAAAGTAAATAAAGGATTAGTTATCTAAAGGATGTTATTTAACAGAATATGTAATGCCTTGTACATTGTTGTGAATGACCTTTAAGGAAAGGGATATATCTAGATTATAGGAAGGCAAGTAATTTTAATGCAGGTATAGAAATAGCATGTGAATCAGTTAGGTTTAAAAGGTTGGAAAAGTAGATAAATGATTGGTTTAGTGATATATTCATTCATATTTGGTTTGGTTTAGGGGGAGGTGGCTGATGGGGTAAAGTGGGGCAGATTATCAAAATCATAATCATACTATTGGAAAGGACATTAATAGCTGATGTAGAGTGGGAAAACATTAATTTCTGTCAAAGGAAAGTAGAACAACATAGAAATAAAAAAAGCCACTTTAAATGGCTGGAGATATTCTTGAGAAATAAAAAGACACTTAAGACATAAAAAGATAAAGATGCTTCCGATGAGCAGAAACATGATGAGAATTTTATTCAATATACATAAAATATGTGCTAAATATACTTCAATTCCACATTATGACCAGTTCAGGGGTGAAAAACAGAAATAAGTAGTGAGATAAAGAAAAACAGGTTTAGACACATAAAAGCAGAGATAGAAGGGAAGAAAAAAAGGAAAAGGAAAATGGACTCATAGTGAAGGAAATAGCTGTGGAAATATTGGTAAACTATCTTGATGCATAAAGTAACTTGGTGAATCTGTAGTTTCACTGTCCTTTAAAGTGCTAATTAGATGACCAACCACTGTTGATAGCAGTTCAGCTGCTATTTATCCTTAAATCTTCAGACATTCTGTCCTACATGGCAAAGCCACAACCATACAGCAAGGGGGAAATTATTTTCCTATGCTGTAGCAGCAGTGAAAACAACGGTATTACCCCTGGCCTGATGATATCAAACCAGGAGTGCCGAGGAGTATCATTTGATAAGGGCATAAGGGAGAGGTCATGGGAATAATTCAGGTTTGGGAATTCTTAGACAACGAATTACCATGATGATGCACTAGAGGGATAGCATGTGACCCGACAACTCTCAGGTCCCTGGTTAATTCTCCTGGATCCACCACTTCTCACCAAGGTAGCACGAAAACAAAACTAGGATATAACACAGATGTGGCATTTCTACCACCAATCATTGCAAAAGAGTGCTCTATTCCACTGCCACTGTAAAATTATCTTTTTAGAGTCTCATTAGAAATTCACCTAAGGTGACAATATGTCCATTTGTTTTTTATTGCTCCAATCATTTTCATCTATCTAGAAAATATATATTCTGTATTCTACATTCACCACTCACCACCATGGGGATAGCTCAGGCCTTGATTGACTCTATCTCTCTCAGCCTGCTTTCCCCTCTGATTGGAGGGCTGAAGGATGGCGTACCAAACTCCTCCCACGGCCCTTCTTTATAGGGGTTAGAAACTGGATTTATAGATTGCTTCACTTTGCTGTTCTACCTGGTTTCAGCTCCACAGAACAAGCTACCCCAGCCCCTCCCCACCAATTGTTCTCCTCACCTTCCTCCTCCTTTTGAGTGTTGTCTTCCCCTTTAGATTGTAAGCCCCTTGAGAGCAAGGTATCTCTTTTTGTTTTGTTTTGTTTTTGCTAGGCAATGGGGTTAAGTGACTTGCCCAGGGTCACACAGCTAGTAAGTGGCTAGTGTCTGAGGCTGAATTTGAACTCGGGCCCTCCTGACTCCAGGGCCGGTACTCTATCCACTGTGCCACCTGGCTGCCCCGAGGTCTCTCTCTTTTTTTTAATTTATTGTATTCCCAGCATGGTGCCTGGCATGCAGATGTTTACTGTTTCATTGGATTAGAAAATACCATTTACAGACATGTTGGTTAAAGAATTTATTTTAAACTCAGAAACTAGACTTCAATCAATTGGCTTTCATGTAAACAAGAACTTGTTTTTTTTTAAAAGTAAAAAGTGCCAAATGCTTTCAATTCTCAAGGCTCTCTAATTCCTCTAGATCAAATATGAAGCCCTTTGTTTGGCATTAAAAGTTCTTCACCACCTTTCTGCTTCCTATTTTTCCAGCCTTCTTACATTCTATTCCCCTCTAGCCATCCTGGTCTACTTGCAGGCCATTTCTGATTCACAGCATTCCACCTCCCACTTTGGCACTGCCTGTGGCTATTCCCCTTACCAGGAATGCTCCTTTCTCCCAACCTCCCAACTCCATTTCTTTCAGACTCAGCTCAAGTGGCACCTCCCTCCCCACTCCAGGAGGCCTCTTCCCCTTTCCCCCAGCTGCTACTATCAAATCCTGTTTTTTACTTTTCACCTATTCTGTGTTTATCTTGTATGTAGTGATTTACAGGTCTTGTCTGCCCCATCAGAATATAAACTCGTTAGGAACAGGGACTGCTTTTGCCTTTTAAAAAAATCCCCAGCACTTTAATCCCCAGCTGCACTTGTAGAACCCAAATTAAGGTGACTGGTGTATATAGTAAATAAGCACGTAATAAATAAATATCAACTGATATCACATATCCAATGATTCAGTGCACAATAATGAGAAATTGTAAAGCTAAATAAAAGCAAAACTTACATTCAGTTGATGGATTTAGAGTTGAAAAGGATTTTGGAGACCATCTACTCCAAACCGCTCAATTTTATACATAAGAAAACTGATTTAGCCAGGGTAACACAGGTAGTAACAGAAGTGGATGTGAACCCAGGTCCTCCTACTCCAAAGCTCTTTCCACTGGACCATGCTGCAGCTATTAGAACCCAAATTAATGTTCATTATTGTCATTGTATTCATGTGTCCTGTTGTCTCTAGTGACAGCCAAGTCTGGCACTGATAGACTTCAACTCTTTCTCTTTTATGTATCCATGGGAACAGGGAAACAATAATTGCAAACATATTTAGGTGTTCTATATTTTATTAGCTTGTTAAAATTAATTCAGGGTGATTTTTGAAGAATTAGTAAAGACAGTGCTCAGTACATGAAAGTTTAAATTAAAAGACATTAATTACCTAGTGATATAACAGAGTAAGAATAATTGCATAATTAGGAGAATCATAAGAAATTTTGTGGAAAGTAATTTGTTCTTTTAATATAGCATTGTTTGAGGAGCCTCTACATATATCTTATTTAAGACAATTGCCTTTTTTAAAGTTTGTTTTTTTCTGTTGTTACCTAAAGATTCAGCTTCATATAAAATAATTCCAACTCTCTAGTACTTCAAAACCAGCACTGAATAATTTAAAACCTGATCTCTGAAAGCCACAAAGAGGTCTTTTATAACTGCCTAAAGTCCAAAAGATATCCATATCGTCTAGAATTTTGAAAAAAAATATATAAGCTACTAATCTGAAGCGAAAATCTTCTCACACAAGGGAAGTCTTTATTTCCTTAAGAGAGAAGCATATTAGAGCCTGTCTGTTTTTCAGGTAACCTAAATCCTAAAGAAACATTTTAATTGTAATCTGACAGCATTGTAATTGGTTCATCTATGCATGTGAGCCTAAATAAGTCTTAATTAATATTTCAAAATCTAAAATGAGATGGAAGATGATAGAGGACAATTGTGAGCATGAAAATGTCTAAAATTTGGCCAAGCAGAATGGTACTGCTGGGGAGGACTGAAGCTGGTGGACCTCTAAGGGGCAACCAGGTGTCCACACGAAGTCTGGAACCAATGTAGAGAGTCCCTTAGGGTGGACGGCCACTTTATTGCCTAAGGAGCTGTGAACTAGTCCAGGATGAAGAAAGGAAGTAGGATAAACCTTCTATGCTGATCTGCCAGACAAAGGTGGAGGGAGAGGGAACAGTGAAAGGAAAAAAGAAAGCAAAGCAAAGGAAAAGGGGGGAAAAAAGTCTATAATTTGTTAACAAAAGATGGCTAACATACTACTACCACCAAAAAGAGCCAATAGTTACCTACAACTACCTAATCACTCATTTATCATCCTCATAGCGAGAAAAACCTCAAAATGTTTTAAACTCAATTCACATTTCCTTTGTTGCTTGAAAAGTAGGTTACAGGAATGTTACATTTAAAGTAAAAGGACTCATCTAGAAGACAACTTTTACATAATGTGAAGAAAAAGTTTCAACTATTCTCTTTTCTTTAAAAACTTACTGAAAACTTGTTGAGGATGTTGTCAAAGGGATTCTCAGTCAAATACAGACAAGGTGGATTTAGGACTCTGAAATCTCTTTTAACTCTTTGTGATCTGTCATTCTGTGACATGTACTTTTTATCAGAGAAACCCATGGAATTTAAATAAGGAAGAGAACTGGGTTTGTTTATTATGAGCTGGGCAGGTATTTCACAATGAGGTGAATTAGTAAGCAATAATCTTGTCAAAACAATACAGCTGAATCAAACCACAGTTAGGTTAGCATTTAACAATCAATTTTGTTATAACTTAATTTAGTGTTTTAAACAACCAAAACAACCCACTTAGATGTGTGGCATGCCAACTTAAGCCCAGACACAGTTGAAATATTTCATAATTTAAAAAGCTAAGTAGCAGTATAGTCATAAAGTTGTCATAACCAATATATAATAATAAAATTCCACCATCAAGGCCCAAATTTCCAATGTTCCATCTGACACTCATTTATAGCACTGTTCCCATGGAACTAACTGTCCCCCATTAATGTGGTATTTTTACAGACTATATTAATTCCTAGGTGACTTAGATGTAGATTCAATTAATCAAGTCTTATTTCTCATATATTGCTGATTGTGTGTCAGAGTGGTATGGGAGAACAGAGTGGTAAGGAATGACAAATTCCAGAGCTCATCATCTTCAGTCCAGATGAATAAAAACATTTATCCATAGAGTTTTAATATTCTTTGGGGTCAGTCTGTAAAAGCCACTTGTGTTTGAATGATTCAGTGAAGTTTCATGTGCTCATCTCTTTTCAAGCATACACTCCAGAGTTCAAGGGTCGGTAGCCATTCTCTTCTTGCCTGCATGCAATCACCAAGATGCTCAGCATTCCAAAAAACTGGAAAAGAAAAGGATTTTCTCAGAGACTCATTTACCTCTTTTTAAAGTGAACACACCAAAGAAAAATCTCTTCTCTCCTCCAGGAACCCTTGCCACCCAAACTGCTCAGCTTCCTGTCTGAACTACAGGATTTTGGGGAGTTATTTGCCTATCTCTTCTGATATAATCTCACTGCTGCTAACTCCTACTATGATATTCTATACAATATTTATTTTAAAGAGTTATCCTTCATCCTGATTCTTAATCTAGGCACTCATTTTTCTTTATCGTAAGTATGAGAGTATAGTCTAATGGAGTTTGGCAGGGAAGGTGAGCCTTGAAAGATGGACATTTTGTGATACTAAGGCAATGAGGGAAACCAGAAGCATGGGAACAATGGTTTCTGAATGACCATGGGATGGAGGCAGGCCCCAAATGCTGAATCCTGGGCAATATTCTAGTCATAACACCTTGGTTACAACTCTGAATAAGGTACTTCTGGAGAAGATTCATCTGGAAAATTCAAGTAAATACCTTTACAACAGCAAATCCCAGGATGAAAATCATGAAGTAATTGATAAGTTCCTTTATTCGTAATTCCATCACCCCAGCACAACCCTAGTGAGAAGAAAAAATTGAAATACCTAGAAGGACTGAAGGCACACCCAAGACGTTCCCCTAAACCTCTATGTTGCCCTGTGAATACTCTTCACTATGTGGCAAAATCAAAGCCCCTACATTACATTAAAATACAGCATACTTCTGTTTATCTGCAAAGCCCATTGGTATGGGACTCTTCCATCGGATGTACAGACTTTCTGACACAGATATGGGCACTGAAAGTGATGTATCCAATGAAGGAGATTGTGTGTATTATTACAAGGCAAGAGAATGGAACCCAGACCAGCTCCTTTCCTGCCTGAAACTGATACAGACTCTCCTGGGGTAGAGATTCAACCCATGAAGCAGTAATATGCTGACAGACAACCTGACAAGGCTGCCAGTGCTGGTGTATACACATCTATATGACAATCCTCATGGTTAGCTCATACCAACTACTAGCTCTGTTCTAGAGAGATCGGTCATTGAGAAGGGAACTAGGTCAATCTGACCAATTGCTAGGCCAAGTTATGATGTTACAGTCAAATCTGAAGCTCTAGTTACACGCGTATCTAGGCAACAAGACTAGAGATTGTTCTTGTGAAATGTGCCTTGAATACAATTACACATGTTTACTGCTATACATGTGAATTATTGCATGATGGAGTATACTTGTTTCATATTTTGCTATTATGTTTATTATACTAGATTCTTTTATATACTATAGCAATGTCTGTTTTTAATTGTTTTCTGTATATACTAATGTGTAAAGCTGTGTTTCATACACACACACACACACACACACACACAGGTAGTGTTATTTTTGTAGCTAGCTAACTTTGCTTTGTTAGTTACCCATGCCTGCTGCTTTTGATTGGTTGTTGTGTACTATAGCTATGCAAATAGATACTTAAAGGAAAAAATAGATTTTTCACAAGGACCACATGAGCAGAAATTAAGCAAGAAATAAAAAATGAAAAAACTTCTGGAGGAAATAGTTGGAAGGATAATAAATAGCTTAAAAGAGAGAGTGGTAAATCTTACACAAGAAATGGAATCCCTAAAAACTAGAATAGATCAAAGAGGAATTGATGATTCCACACAAGAAATATTACAAGAACAAAATCAAGTTAAAAAAAAGGAAGAAGATATCTGATATCAAAAGCAATTGACTTGGAAAACAATTCAAAGAGAGATAATTTAAGACTCCCTGAAATAATGATAAATTTTTTTCTAAAAGCTTGGCAATATATTTCAAGAAATAATGAATACTGCCAAAATCTATTAGGAGTTTTTAAACCCTATTTTGTATTGTAGACCTGTCTGACAGTCTGGTGAAGCCCATGGACCCCTTCTCAGGATGTTTTAAAATGCATAAAATAAAATACATAGGATTACAAAAGAAACTAACTTTATTGAAATACAGTTATCGAAATAGTAAAAAACAAAACTAGTTCATGGACCACAGGATAAGAACCCCTGTATTAAAAGCAGAGGACAAAGTATAGATAGAATCCACTGATCACCTCCTGAAGGAAAACTCAAAGGGAAATTTTGCAGGAATGTCATAGTCAAAACCCAGAGCTCCCATGTTAAAGAAAAAAAAATACAGTTATCCCTTCCACATCTTGGGAGCTAGGGTTGCAGTGCCCCCTGCAATCTGGAAAACCTACATAAAATTTTTTTGGCTCTCCTTTTGGTACTAGAGAAGTCTGAATTATTTTCTTTTTCTTTAATGAGGTGTTTACAGTACCTTATTGTAAAATTTGGGTTGATATTATACAGTACTATACATATATTTTATGCATTTCTGACTTTCTAAACTTTTTCTGTGTCATCTTCTGGCCTTCGTGAGTTTTCTGCAGCTTCTGCAAAACTCCCCCAAAATTCCCATTTAATTTCTTATGCCGACTTGTGATTTATCGAAACCTCAATGGGAAAAGTCACGATGTGGAAGGGATAGCTGTACTACAAGCCACCCAGAAAGAAACTGTTCAAGTACCAAGGAACAACAATCAGGATCACATAAGAACTGGCAGCTTATAACAAAAATAAGAGAAGATACAGGATATCATATTGCAAATGGCAAAAGATAGAGGCTTACAACCAAGAATAACTTACCCTGAAAAGCTAAGTATGATCCTATAGGGGGGAAAATGAACCTTTAGTGGAATAAAGAACTTTAAAAGCATTTCTAATGAGAAGACCAGAGCTGAGTAGGAACTTTGAAATACAAATACAAGTCCATAAAAACCTAGGAAGGCAAATTTACTTGGGCAGTCGGAAGGAGTTGTATGAGGTTGTTGGGCTAACATTTTAATAAGAGAAGAAACAAGCATCACTCAGAACTTTAGGCAGTGGAGTTTTTTGTTTGTTTGTTTTAATGACATGAAGGTGGATTGATTTTGTTATAAGGGTTTTTTAAAAGGAAAAGAGAAGGGAGGATAAAGCTACATTACAACTAGTGTAGGAAGGGAGAAGGAGGTAGAACTTGTTTTTTCTCATAATTGAGATGTGTGGAGGGAAAAAGTAAATAAACATACAAGTAGGGGGTCAGGGAAGAGTGGACATCAGATGAACATCACTTTTCTGAAACATTCAAGGCTTGCACATACTCATATACACACAGGTTGGTATAGAAATACACTAAACTCAACAGGAGAAAATAGTCACAAGATTAACTAACCTTATCTGATCCTAAAAAGGGAGTACTGAAAAGACAAAAAGAAAAGAACCTGAATTGAAGGGGTGCCTTCAATTGCCTTACAGACAACTATTTTAATGGAATATAACCATACCATAAGAAATGACAAAAGAGACGATTTCACAGAATCCTGGGTAGTGTAAACTGATGCAGAGTGAAGTGAGCACAGCCCAGAGCACAATTTATACAAGCACAGCAACATTATAAAGAAAAAACAAATTTGAAAGACTTCAGAACTTTGATCAAAGCAATGAAGAGCCACATATCCAGAGAAGCTCATTACCCACCCTCCTGATAAAAATGTGATAGATTTTAAGGTGCAGAAAAAGATATACACTTTTGGACATGGTCACTGTGTGGATTAATTTTTCTTGGCTGTGTTTGATACAAGCTTCTCTTTTTCTTTCTCTCAGTTTTTAACGGGAGGAGGGAATTAAAGGAGAGAGAGGGCTTAGCAATAGAGATGACAAAAAAAGAGGCCACTATAACTTTATTTTTTAAATATACAGATGAAGACAACAGTAAGTTCAGAAATAAGCAAAGATAAGCAGGATAGTATGGAAAGTATCATGCAGAATTTAGTATATACTTGAGGGAAAAAAAGCAAGCATATGAAATAGAGATTCATGATTTCTAGATTTCATATAGAATACTCTTTTGTGTTCTGCTCGGTATACAAAAATGCTCCTTTTGGGGAGTATTTAAGTTTGGAATAAAAAATATTTAAAAATAAAGAAACTTCTCTCCAAAACCTATATCATCTCTTAGAAAGTTATTGAAGCAGGCTCAGAAAGAATCCTATTCACTCTTTTAGTAGTAGTATAAGTTACATGCATTGAGGAGAAGATGAGTCCTACATACACCGTTTCTTCTAGGAATATTTCTCACTTTTACAAAATCTCCTACAATTTATGACCCTTCTGGTAGAACAGGGCACATTCTTGATTCATATTAACCATTCCACAGAGCTTCAAAGGATCTTTGCCTATGGGCAAATATTAACACTATGGAAGTTACAAATCATATGCAAGAGTTTGGAGGTGGGCAGGGATAAACTATTTTTCTAACTCTATAAAGGCTTTTATAGCTTTCCTGTTGGGTTCAGGGAATACATATAAAATCCACAACACCAATCCTTTATGGCATCATTTTATGGTTTCCTTATTGTTGCCCACATACAGAAATAGCCAGATTGGACTCTGACATATCAGGTTCACTGAGAAGCAGCAAAGCACAAAGGAAGAAGAGCTGGCCTCAGAGTCAGGAAGACCTGAGTTCCAGAGTCAGATCTCTGAAACCTACTGACCTATGACCAAAGGCAAGTCACTTAATCTCTCCCTGCCCAGGCAACTCTCCAGGACTATAGATTCCCAAATTGTTGCCAATATGCACTGATATGAGGAGTTTCTTCAAAGGGAAATCTCCTATTCCAGAGAAGTTAGAGGTAGTACAACTCTTCCCTCCCCCCCCCCCCAAAATCAGGTCTATCACTACTTCAGGAAAAAGCTAAGATGATAGAAATATCCTTTACGGATTATTCAAGGTGAGCCTTACCACTGTATTCAGTTCTTGAGGCTCACTGAGGAGTCCACTACAATTCTTAAATTCTTGTTTGCAGCAACTCTGAGGGACACTGCTATTTCCGGTGTGGTTGAACCAATCTCTATTAACCCAGTCGGTGTAGTTCTTAACACCACAGCATTGAAACTGAAATAGAATGAAAAGCAGTTAATTTTCTTTAGAAATGTGCCTTCAAATAATTTTTAAAAGCAAACGCTACCACTTCCTACATCTGAAATCATTAATAAATTGCTTTTTTGGAAGGAAGAGAGAAGAGACCTGGATTTATAAGAAATTCCCCCTATCAATGCAGGTTAGCCAGTGTTCTGCCACTTAATAATCTTAAGAGGGTTTCCTGGGGCATTGAAATGTTAAGCTACTTGCCCAGGGTTGCAGATCCAATATGAGTCAGAGGTGAGGTTCTAGGTTTCTCTGACTCTAAGGCCCATTTATCTACTTATCTAAGCTTCCTCTCTAGTTAAATAAGAATATATATATGTATATATATACCCATATACATATAATGTATATATATATACACAAGAATATATATACATAAATACACAAGAATACATATACTATGATCCTAAGATCCTCAAATGGGACAAAAGTAGAATCAATATGGACAATTCTAGCTAATCATGGTTTTTTATCATGAAGATGTCAGAATTATCTGAATTAATTAAACTAGTAGGCACTTCAAGGTAACTTAAAAGAAGCATTTTGAGTGCCCCAGAGAATACCCTGGGATTCTATTAATTTTCTGTCTGACTTCAAATTTACCTGATGGTGCTTATTTGTTGAAATATGTCAAATTGAGACCAATATACAAGAGTGAACAAACCACATTATTTAGAAATCATATGAGGTCAGGGGCAAAATTCTAGGGAACTAGACTGTATTGGTGTTTTATGTGTTCTGGGTAATACCAAATCTGAACTTTGACACTTTGTAAAACCTGGGCTCTTGGAAATGAAACTAATAGAGGAAGAGTCCTAAGGATTTAAAGGTAGGAGCTGTATTCTTCACAGCATTTTGTATAGTGGTAGGTATGGAAATGATCAATAAATAACTGTTGATTGAAAATAAAGTCCAACTATTGTGAGGCCCAGAGGTGTCTCTGGGTCCTACAAGGTTGGGTATGCCTAAAGGGCATGGTCTGGTAAATCCAACCAAAATGGAAGGGTACAAGTTCAGGACCAGACTAGCTAGGTGAGGAGAGAGTAGGATCACCAGACGGTTGACCAACAAATGATAAGTATTTCAGGCACAGCAACTCAGGAAGTCTGTCTGCTAGTGTACAGAGGCCCTGTAATTTTCACCAGCAGAGGGATGAAACCAGAGATCCTTAAAGAACATAATAAAGCAAGATTTAGTCAATTTTTATTCATTTGCAAAGTAAAAAGAGATTAAAGATTTCAAAAACTTTACATTAGTATAAGTTTCTTAATCTTTTGGTAAGAACCAAATGCTAATGTTTTTCTTAATGCAATTTTTTAACTATTAATAACTGAAAACTACGCTAAGACTTTTAGACATCCCATATACCTTATAAGATTGGTTATAAATAGATTAGTCAATAATTATTATTATTATTAATTACTTATCAGTTACATACCTGAGATTGCCAGAAATCCACCATCTCTGTCTCTGGCTTTTCCTTACCATATGTTTGAAAGAGTTCATCCATAGTCTCTTGTACCTCTGCCACTACCTGAAATTTAAAATATATGTGTGTATATATATGTGTATATATATATATATGTGTGTGTGTGTGTGTGTGTGTGTGTATACACATATACACACATATATGTGTGTATTTATCTATATCTATGTATATCTATGTAGATATAGTTATATAAACACACATATCTTTATAGACAAAGAAAAATATTTGTATGCTCTTATTACAAAATAGCTTTTGTTTAATTATATAAATTATCATAAAGTAGCCTCTCAAGACTCAAATCAGGAAAAAGTTAGGTAATTCTTGTGATAAAATTCAGGAGTCATGTCAATATTTAACAGGTAAAATCTCTCCCATCCCTAATAGGATTATGTATGTACTTATATCTTCATCAGTTAGCACATACCCTAACATGGTGCCTTATAAAGCATTTCATAGTTTACTAGGACTTAAGAGATGGAAGGAACCTTGGATGCCCATCAATGAGAAAATGGCAACAAATTATGGTACTTGAATAAATCAATTAATAAACATTTATTAAATACCTACTATGTGTCAGGCATTGTGCTAAGCAGTGGGGATACAAAAAGAAGCAAAAGATAGGCCCTGTCCTCAAGACATTTACAATCTAATGGAAGAGACAACAAGCAAACAATTATGTAGAAAAAAGCTACTTACAGGATACATAGGAAGTAATTAACAGAAGGAAGGCACTAGAATGAAAAGGTATTAGGGAAGGCTACCAATAAAAGAAGGGATTTTACTTGGGAATTACAGAAAGGCAGGGAGATCAGTAAGCAGAGCACAAGAGGGGGAGCATGAGGGACAGCCAGAGAAAATGCCTAAAGATGGGAGTACCTTGTTGAAGAGTAAGATGCAAGACTAGAAAGGTGGGAGGGGGTGAGGTTATAAAAGGTTTTGAAAGCCAAACAGAGCATTTTGTATTTGATCCTAGAGGCCATAGAAAACCACTGGAATTTACTGAGTGGTGTGTGTGTGTGTGTGTGTGTGTGTGTGTGTGACAAGATCAGATCTGCATTTTAGGAAAATCAACTTAGTAGTTGAATGGAGGATGAACTGGAAAAAGAGGGACTAGAGGCAGGCAGTCACCACCCCCCCCCCCCCACCCCAAGCAGGCTATTGCAATACTACAGGTGTGAGGTAACAAGGGCCTGTATTAGAGTCCTGGCAATTCAGAGGAAAGAGAAGGAGGTATATTCCAGAGATGTTGCAATGGTAAAATTGACAGACCTTGGCAACAGCTTGGATGTGCATGTGTTTGTTGGGATGTGGGGGGGTGTTAGGGTTTAAGAGATAATGAGGAGTCCAGGATGACTTCTAGGTCGTGAACCTAAGGAATTGGAAAAATGGTGTTGTCCTCTTTAGTAATAGGGAAGCAGAGGGGGGAGTGGGGAAGAATTTAAGGGCAAAAATAATGAGTTCAGTTTTGGGCATGTTGAGTTTAAGATGTCTATTGGACATCCAGATGGAGATATCTAAAAGGCAGTTGGAGATGTGAAACTGAAGATCAGCAGAGCGTTTTGGCCAGAATAGGTAGATTTGAGAGTTATCTGCATAGAGATGGTAATTAGAGCCATGGGAGCTGATGAGATCACCAAGAGGAGTAACATAGAGGGAGAAGAAAAGAGGACCCCAGATAGAACTCTGAGGAACACCTACAATTAGAAGGTGTGATCTGGGAGAGGATCCAGCAAAGGAGACAGAGAAGGAGCAGTCAGATAAGTAGGAGGAGAACCAGGAGAGAGAAGAGTGATCAACAATGTCAAAGGCTGCAGAGAGGTCAAGGAGAATGAGGATTGAGAAGAGGACATTGGATTTGGATGGAATGTCATGGAATATTATAGTTCCAAAAGAAATTATTCATATGAAAAATTCAGAGAACCACAGGAAGACACATACTGATTACAAAGTGAAGAAAAATTAGGGAAACAATTATACAAAATGACTACAACAATCTAAATGGATAGAACAATGACGACAACAAAAGAAATTGAACATTAATATTATAATTCCCAAGAAACTTGGCTTAAGAGAAGAGCTAACAAAATGTACGCCACTTTCTTCTTTGAAAAGACAGGGGCCTATAAGTGTAGAATATCACAGTCTCTCAGATTCAATTGATGTGTATTGCTTGGTTTTAGTTGTTCAGTCGTATCCAACTTTTACTGACTCTGTGCACCACATGGTCCATGGGTTTTTCTGGGTAAAGATACTGGAGTAGTTTGCTATTTCCTCCTCCAGTGGACTGAGGCAAACAGAGGTTAAGTGATTTGCCCAGGGTCACACAGCTAGTAAGTGTCTGAGGCTATTGAACTCAAGTCTTCCTGATTCCAGGCCCAGTGCTCTATCTACTGAGCCACCTAGCTGGTTAGTTTTACTAAAGTGCTTTTTTCCTCCTCCTTTTAAAAGTCCTTATTACAAAGGATGATTGGCTCACAGGGTAAGGGAAAGGGGAAAGGGGAAAGGGAAAATATATTCAGAAATGAAGATGATATAAAAATGAGAGGCCTATAAAAATTTTTTTTGAATAAATAGGTAAAAGAGTTGTAGCTAGTAATTCTAACATTCAGGGCTAGCAGCACTAAATATGCCCTCAGATCAGTGGGAATAAGTGGGAGGGGGCAAGAAGGAGACCCTGGGACATTGAACCTTGAGAAGGAGAGACAAGGACCCTAGAACAATGTGAGGCCATTGATTAGAAGGCCATTGCCTAGAGAAAAAGAGAAATCAGACATGGAAAGAGCTAGGGAAGGGTAAATCAGAAGTGCTACTATCAGAAGGAGGACGCATGCCATCTGGTAGCTTCCTAGTTTAATCAATAAATCTTGCTAAACTAGTTTTATGATGCTAAAGGAATGAAAGTGCTGTTAGAATATAAATGTAACAAATTTTCCAATTACATATTCTTTAAAAACCATCATTTAAAATGTTTATATTCTCTAAATATTTCTGCTCTGGTACAAAGCCTCAGTTGCCCTACTCTAGGTCTATCTGCATATATAGCTAAGAGGACCCACTGTCTTTGTCTCTTGACCTTCTCTCAGGTCATCTTCTCATCCCCCACTCCCTCCACTCACCTCCAAGTATGTGATATCATATCAAGAAGAGGAATAGTTTCTTTTTTGAAATTTACAACTAAAAAAATCAATGCAGCCTAAAGAGAGAGAGATATATACCAGGCTACATCCAAAGGAAAACGTAGGCATGTAAAGTTCTTTCAGGGCTAAAGTTTAGTCCTAGCTAGCCAGAGGCTAGGAAAGGTGTTGAAAATCTGAGAAATTGCGGGTGATAAAGATACCAGTTCTCAGATACAGGGGGTCACCTATAAGCTTTCTGAGAAGAGAGACTGTCTGGTTTTTGTCTTGATGTGACCAGAGCCTAGCAAAGTACCTGAACACAGGGTAGTAGATAAGTGCTTGTCCAATTACACTGAAGAACAGATATGCCACTGAAAGATTCACATTTAGTAATTCAGAGGAAAACTCTGGACTTGCAAGACTACAGCTGCCTACCTTTCATCAGTTTTTTCGTATTTCTGCTAAGCACTCATGTGCTACCCTCTTTCACTAGCCAGTCATTTGAAAACAACCTCCAGGTGCCTTGAAATGGGGCTAAGGACACTTAACAAACATTCTGTGAGCACACAGGGAAATAGTGCTGTTGTTCAGTCATTTTTCAGTCGTATCCAATTCTTTATGACCCCATTTGGGATTTTCTTGACAAAGATACTGGAGTAGTTTACCATTTCCTTCTCCAGTTCATTTTACAGATGAGGAAACTGAGGCAAACAGAGTTACGTGACTTGCTCAGGTTCACACAGTTAGTAAGTGTCTGAGGCTGGATTTAGAATAAGGTCCTTCTGACTCTATGCCCGGTGCTCTATCCACTGCACCACCTAGCTGCCCAAAGTCTACATCTATAATAGGCACTTAATCATATTAGCATTCCACTCACCTTCTCCCGATAAATGAATCCCAAAACAAAAGCTGCTGCTTCCGTGATAAACATCAGCAAAAGAATGGCTAGGAACTAATAGTGAAAAGAGATCATTTTTAGTATTTTAAAATGTAAAGAGACTAACAGTATCTTTCACAAAAACCTATATTTAGATAGTATTCTTATCTTTCCAAGTTGTGCATTATTGTTTCTCCACATAGGCAAGACAGTCCTCTTTATATTAATCATAAAGCCATAAAGCATCCAGGTAAGGACAACAATGTCAGGAGAGTCCCCATATTATCTAAAGTACATAGAAAATGTCATCCCCAACCCAATTATCTCAAACTGGACCTGGATATAATGGAGAGAGGTTGTTGAGTAAGAACTTTTCAGACAATCTGAACTGCCAAACTGGGAACAGGGAAAAAAGCTTTCTTGGTGCTCTTTAGCGCTTGTATTCTGTTTTTAGATTTCCTAGAACAGCAACTGACCCCTGTGGAGAAACCACAGCCCAAGCAGCTTCCATGTGCAGCCCAAAGATCAGGGATTTTTGCCAGCTGTCCAGACTACAAACCACAGGAGAAAGATTAAAGACAGATTGCTCTGGATGGCCAAATGTCCTACAGCCAGGACTGGAAATAGGTAAGCACAAGAGAAGATTTATTTTTGGGGGGACTGCTAATTTTTATGTCACTGTCTTGATGCTAATTGTTCCCAAAAATGTGTCATCTTAGGACCTCCATAGTTTGGCTAAGGTTTCTGATGGCTACAGTTGAAAAATTTCCCTTTTGTTTCATTATAGATGTCTATCTTCCCCCTCATTTGCTGTAAAATTCTGATGTGGAGATTTGGGTCCATGACAATGAATGGGTGAGTGAAATTTGACAAAATTTCCATTCTTTTAAACACACAACCTCACTATTTAAAATTCTAAGTAAATTAACTTTAAACTTTACATTCGCTGAACTGCTTTGTTATAAGGGGTGGTGACATAAAAGTAAAACAAAAGAAATCTGTAAGACCATTCATATGGGTACATGAAAATCAAAAGAAAAAGTACAAATCCTATTCTCTGCTATCTCTCCCATAAAGCCTTTCTTGACTTTACATCTTCTGCTCCCTCCATGTCATCTCCCTCCACAACTGAAAGTGATCTCTCTCACTTTATCTGGACCTATCTTTTGAACTTATCATACTATCCCTTTTATCATAATTATCTGTATACATATCTCCCCCATCCCACCTCATTAGAGTAGAAGAGTTTTAGAAGCAGGTTCTATCTTGTCTATGTTCACATCCTCAGTGCAGGTTGATATTTAATGTTTCTCAAATCGAACATACAATGTGTGAGAGGATGAGAGGGAAAGAAGGAGAGAAAGGGGGGGAGTGCGAGAGACAGGTAGAAGAGAGAGGAATAGAGGAAGGGAAGGAGACAATACATAATCATGACTTGTCTGTGTGTCTAACGATTGTTTACATCTGGCTAGGGCCTTTATAAAAATCCAAGGGAAGATCTTTGCTCTCTGATGTTTTAAGGTCAGTGCCTAGAAATGAACATTGAAGTTCCAATTCAGGCAGAATATGAAATTTATAAGATTCCAAATAGTTGCTGCCAAATATTCATAACTCATAACTCTGTGTATTGGTGCATTCTTCATTTTAGATTCAAACTCTGTGCTTCAGATGAGGGGGGTAGGTTAAAGATGTAGTACTTGCTTCCCTGTCTTGATATAGTAGCTGATTCTTTTTGAATGTCCTATTTATCTTGCGCCTAAGGGAAAACGTGAGGACCCAAAAAAGAACCACAACTCTAAAGAAAGTATTTTCAGATTGCCTTGTAGCAATCTTAAGAAAAAGAGATGGCAGAAGCTTTAAGCTAATTCCTCACTGCCTTTTAAAACAGTTGTTGATAAGCCCAAGTTATAATCTCTGAATCAGTTAAGTTAATTTTGAAGAGAAAGGGAGAAAATAGGGACACATGAGCATCAAGAGCAAAAATAAGTATCTTATTGTTTTGGTGTTTTTGGAGGCAATCAGGGGTTAAGTGACTTGCCCAGAGTCACACAGCTAGTATCTGAGACCAGATTTGAACTTAAGTCCTTCTGACTCTAGGGCCAGTGCTCTGTCTGCTGCACCAGTTAGCTGCCCTAAGTACATTATTATTATTAAAGAGGGCCTCAAAATCACAATTTCTTTCCACTCATTTGACTGTTAACTTCTATTACTTACAACACAGCTTAGTCCTTTCTGTTAGATCACAAAGTGCCATCATTTTTTTCCTTAACTAGGTTGGAATTTGCTTTTGTTAAAGTTCAGAAGCAGTAAGAAGCACAAAATACCAATTACGCAAAAACTGCCTTTTGTTTTTCAAAACCTACTTGTCAAGAGCACAGACTAGAAGTGCCCTGTTAGTGAAGATCTTTGCCAGAAATCATCTATGGATATAAAGTTGCTATTGTCAATGTCTACAGTCTGAAAAATAGCTTCTTTCCTGGACAACTGTTAATAAAAATACGGCTAAAATATTATCTTAAAAAAGGACATTTTCTGTTTTAAGGACTATGGGATGACAGTTTCTCTTATAAACTTTTGGGTTACAGGGTGAACATGGTTGGTGTTACACATTCATTTTGTGCACATTTCTTGGTGTGACTTTGTGAGTTTGGAAAACCTCCTGACAATGAAACCTTGAGAAACCAGAATGCTTAGGGAAAAAGATGTGTTATGAATGCAAGGTTAACAAAAAGTCAACCAGATGCTTGATTTTGTTTAAATTCTTAAGCTTTTCTTGTAAAAAAAAAAAAACCCCAAAAAACAAAAAAAAAACCTTTCCTAAAATGAATGTGTTCAATTTTCTGCCTTAGTTGACTAGTTCTGGTATATGTAGTTGAATTGTTCTTTGATGACTGATAATCAGATGGTACTTAGCAGTCACTGTCACTCAGAAATATCACTTATGGGGGCAGCTAGGTGGCACAGTAGATAGACCTCGGGTCTTGGAGTCATGAGGACCTGAGTTCAAATCCAGCCTCAGACACATGACACTTACTACTTACAAGTCACTTAACCTCAATTGCCTCACTAAAAAGCAAAAAATAATAATAATAATAAATAAATAAAATGTTAAAAAAAAGAAATATCACTTATTTATGGAAATGCTTGTTTTATTCCATAAATTAAAATAAAATAAATTAAAATTTAAAAAACAAATATGATTTATCACTCTTTAGGCCTATAGATGCAGAAGGCATATGGACTAGATGTATACTAACCCTGTAACAAAAACACTACAACTCTATAATGAGCTGTAGAGTTGAGGTAGGGTTTTTTTTGGAGTGTAGGGGTTGGTCATATGTATTGCCTTCAAAGTACTGAAAATGCTGAGCTAAAAGTCTGATAAATTCTGTTCCATTTAATCCAAGTTTTGTTGTGTTTACTTTTCATTTTTCTTCCTTCCTTTCACTACCTTCCCCTATGTTTAAGATACCTTTAAGAATAATTGTCAATCCACCCATACCCCTGTCCCCGGAACTCCCTGCCCCTTGAGGCCTGCGCCCTAGCACTTGCTTATGTGATATGGTATCTGGCAGGGTGAAGAAGTCTGGATTCTGCTAGATGAACACTCTGCACATGTGTGTGGGAAGGACAAGAGTCAACCCAAGGGATGCTAGAGCCAGGGCTAGGAAGCTCATTATTAAATTTTTAGCGTGAATATTTACACTTTGGTCATCAGCAAATGTTGCATATTAGGGCTTGATTTATTGTTCTGTTGATTGTCTAGACTTAGAAAGTGATGGAGAAAGTGTTAATAATGCAGAATTAAATTTAAAACTGTGTCCTGTATACATTCTCCACCTCTCCCAAGCTGTTTGTTATACATGGAACAGGATGCTCCTAAGTCAGCCCCAGAGTCTCTAGAAAGGAAATCACCAAATTAATACTTACAAATCGCAGGCCAATTTGGGATTCTTTGATTGTGACAAAGCAACCAGTCACCCCAAGGAAAAGCATCACACCAGCAACTATTATGATAATGATGGCAGGCAACAAGATCTGTTCATCCCTGAAGAAGGCATCAAAGTCCTCATAGGATGAGATGAAGTGTCCTCCCACAAAGCCAAGGGTGGCTCCTGCAGCCTGAAATGCATGGAAGTTATTTTCCGCACTTAACCAAATACCATTAAAATAATATAAACAAATAAACCAAATACCATAAAAATACCATTGAGATAAAACATACCTCCCTCTTTGGGGAGAGAGGTTAAAGGGAATTATAGATGCAGAAAGTGGTATGTGCTACTGTCAGATGTAGTTGCTGTGTTGGCTGGCTATGTTTTGTTTTTTTTCCCCCATTACAAGGGAGGGTTCCATTGAGAAGGGCTTATGTAAAGAAGTTACGATGATGTAAAAATAAAATATATCACTAAAAACATCTCCCCCTCCTCCCCATTTAGCCATAGGATGACAAACATTTCAGCTGAGTCCAAAAATGTGGCCTTAATGTCACATTTTCAACTTGTGGCATCGATGCTTTGTCCTTTCCTATCCTTACTGATTAGTATACAAACATATTCTCTGGCCTATGTCTCCTCCAGAGGGAGAAATCAAGAATTCAAAAAAGCAAACAAACAACTCTTTTTGGGTACACAGGATGGTATGGTAGTGACTCCAAGAAATCATTTATCCCAGAGAAAATAAAGCTTAAAAAAAAATACTGGGTCTCCCTAAGTGCACTGACTACTCACAAGGCCCAATCCCATTACTAACTGGCATGGGAGCTTTGACCTGCTCAAATTCCAACCTAGGCCCGGTTGCTTCACCTTTGACATTCTTGTGGTCCCCACTTCCCAGGGAGGATCACCATATGGGTGCTGGATTTAGTATGGACACAGTACCTGGCTTAGCCCACTATAGCTCAGAACTCCTGAACTCAAGGGATCTACCAAATTCAGCCTTCTAGTAGCAGGAATTACAAGATGTACACTACACACCTGCCTAAGAATGCCTATAGGGTCCAAAAGAAAGTGATCTACCCTGTCCTTAAAGACCGTCAGGGAAGTAAATGCTGCAGGATCCCATAAGGTGCATTGCAAACCTGCAGTACAGTGACTCATAGGTGATTATAGTGGAAACAACTCTGGACCAAGGGACAGAAGAAAGACCTTGCTAGGATCCCTACCTACCTTGACCAATTGACCAGCTTTTTGGCCAGAGACAAATCATTTAGCCTTTCTGAGTCAGCTGCTTTGCGTATATAACAGGAATAATCATACTTGGGTTAGCTCCCTCAACAGGGTTGCAGAAAATGGTCTGAAACCATGAAAATATGATGTACATGGGAACTATGATTCTATAGTTACGAAGTTCTCCTAATGTTCAACCTCCATCTCTTCTTCTATGACAAAGTCCACCCTCCTTCCTTCTAATTTCTTTTTTGTGGGGGGGAGGGCAGAGATTAGTTTATAGTCATACATAAGCCATCTTCGCATTCTCCTCAAGATCATAAAGTTCTATTTTAACCTTTTCCCCTTAAGACCAAATCCTTTCTTTCTCATTTTTTACTCAAAATGGTGGGAGGTGGCAGAACACAGGAAAAGTGGAAAACAGACTCTGTGAAGGCCTGCAATCAATCAATCAAGAAACATTTGTTAAGTGCCTACCATGTGCCAGGCACTGTGCTAAGCACTGGGTATACAAAAAGAAGCAAAAGACAGCCCGTGCCATCAAGGCGCTTACAATCTAATGGGGGAGACATTCAAACAAATATATACAAAGCTAGCTACCTACAGGATAAATAGGAAGTAATTAAAAGACAGAAAGCCCTGGAGGAACAGCTAGGTGGTGAAGTGGTTAGAGTGCTGGGCCTTGAGTAAGGCAGACTTATCTTCCCAAGTTAAATGCGGCCTCAGACACTTCCTAGCTGTATGACCCTGGGCAAACCACTTCAATGTCCTTTCCAAGAAAACCACTTCAATGTCCTTTCCAAGAAAACCTCAAATGAGGTTCATGAAGAGCCAAACATGCTTTGGTGTTGTTCAGTCATTTCAGTCATGTTTGGCTCTTCATGAATCTAACTTAGGAACTGTGTACAGTTATTCAGAGAAAACTATGGATTGCTGAAAACACAAGTGACAGATCGAGAAACTATGTGTCTAGTTTATGAACTATATACAGTTATTCGGAGATATACCTGTCAATGCAATTATACAGAGATGTTGCCATAAATATCTGAGATTTGGGGCTTCACAGGATCATCAGTTTAAAGCTGGAAGGAATCTTGGAGGTCATTAAGGGGAAGGAAGGAAGCATTTCTATAGATAGCATCGATTATGTGCCAGGCACTGTGCTACATACTTCTACAAACATTTCAATTGATCCTTACAACCCTGGGAGGAGGGACTACTGTGATCCCCATTTCACAGTTGAGTAAACTGAGGCAAACAGAGGTTAAGTGACTTGCCTCAGTGAGTACAGATTTGAACTAGTCTTCCTAATGCCAGACCCAGCACTCTACCTATGGAGCCACCCAACTGCCCCTTATTGAGTCCAAACCCCTCATTTTACATATGAGGAAACTGAGGGCCAGAGTTAATTGACTTGTTCATGGTCTTATAAACTAATAAGTGCCAGAGAGAGGCAAGATTTGAATCTGCTATGTTGCATCTGGTCTTTTTCTATTTGGGGAGCTCACCCCCTAGGCCCATAGGGAGATATCTAATCATGTCATCTTGGATCTAGAACCAGAAGAGATGTTAGAGGCCATTAGTCCAACCTCTTCGTTTTTATAGAAAAGGAAACTAAGTGGAGGGAGGAGGAAGAAAGCAGTGTCTTGCTCATGGAAACAAAAAAAATAATAATAATAAGCAGGGCTGGGATTTTTTAAAAAAATACCTTTTATTCTTAACATAAACTCCTGCCCTGCCAAAAGAGAGTTTCCACACGCAGAACAAACCACAAAGAGGACTCTATATGAAACTAAGAATGTCCATTTCACAGACTTGCTTTTTTAAAACATATATAATAAATTATACAAGTTATTTTCAAAACTCTCCTTCCTGTCTGTGCTTCTTTCTAAACTTCCTTCTGCTCTCTGTGCATTTAAAAAAATGTTTCAATGGTCTTCTTTTGGGGGGGACATCATTATTATTACTAACCTCCTCCTTCCTTTTGACACTGCCCCCTCCAGTTAACTCACACACACACACACACACACACACACACACACACACACACTCCTCATAACAAATAAGCAAAATGAATCTGTATAGTGGTCATGTCCAAAAATGTAGTTCCCTTTCTGTACCTTAAGCCCATTACCTTTCTATCTATCGAGATGGGTAACATGCGTCAGTGTGATTCTGGCTTGATTCCGGATGATTCATTATGTTCTCTGGAGACACAGTCGATCACTGTTTTGATCAGAGTTCTAAAGCCTTTCAGAGCTGCTTTTCTTCACAATGCTATTCTGTTGTTCTTGTACAAATTGTTTTCCTGGTTCTGCTCACTTCACTGCGTGTCCATTCATACTATGCCCAAGAGCTGGAATTTGAACCTAATTCTTCCATCTACTAATCCTCTGCTCTTTCAACTGTATTACTCTAGAGTTGATTTCCATAGGTGCTGTGGTAGTGTTGTTTGTGTGTGTGTGTGTGTATTTTTTTTTTATGTACTTGTCAAGGTATACTCAGAGACAAGGGCTACACCATTCATTCATTATAAATATGTAGCTCTAAGACATATTAAGCATTGTTCTCTTATATAGCACCTAAGTTTTCCATTCCTTAATGAGAACCCTAGTAGATCTTTGAGTAAATAAAGGCAGATAAGTAGTACAGTGAGTAGAACACTGGACCTGAAATGAGGGAGACCTGAGTTCAAATATTACCTCTTACTAGCTGTGTGACCCTGGGCAATCCATTTAATCTTTGTCTATCTCTGTTTCCTCATCTGTAAAATAGGAATAATAATAGCATCTACTTCACAGGGTTGTTGTGAAGACAGATGGTAAAATGAGATAATACTTGTAAATCACCTTGCAAACCTTTAAACTCCATATAAATACCAACTATTATGATAAATAGAACTAACTAACTAGTGAATAGACAACTTGAAGTGTTAGGAGCAAAATCAATGGTTTCTTTGTTGGGAAAAATGGAGGAACTATTTGGGTCACTGATCTAACACAAATTAAACCTCAATTTCTTGTTCTCCTTTCATTAGTTTTCAAAGCACTGTAATATTCTGAATTTTATCTGAATAGGTGATTATCTGAATAGGTAGTCAAAGAGGGTACCTGGTTACCCCAGGTGACCTCAGTCACTACTTTTTCCCCCCTTACCCTCCCATCAGATCACACCTCTGAAGCCAGCAGTGAAGCCCTTCGATTACCTAACCCATTCCTTCCTTTCCAGTCTCCCCAACAGACACTCTTCCATCCAGTGACACCGGCCTCCTGGCTGTTCCATGAATAAAACATTCCATCTCTGGGCTCCAGGCATTCTCTCTAGCTATCCCCAGTGCCTCAAATGCTCTCCCTCCGCCACTTTACTACTGACCTTCTTGGCTTCCTTTAAGTCCCAATTAAAATCCCACCTTCCATAGGAAGTGCTGGGTCTGGCATTAGGAAGACTAGTTCAAATCTGTACTCACTGAGGCAAGTCACTTAACCTCTGTTTGCCTCAGTTTACTCAACTGTGAAACGGGGATCACAGTAGTCCCTCCTCCCAGGGTGGTGAGGATCAATTGAAATGTTTGTAGAAGTATGTAGCACAGTGCCTGGCACATAATCGATGCTATCTATAGAAATGCTTCCTTCCTTCCCCTTAATGACCTCCAAGATTCCTTCCAGCTTTAAACTGATGATCCTGTGAAGCCCCAAATCTCAGATATTTATGGCTACATCTCTGTATAATTGCATTGACAGGTATATTTCCGAATAACTGTACATAGTTCATAAACTAGACCCATGGTTTCTCGTATCTGTCACTTGTGTTTTCAGCAATCCATAGTTTTCTCTGAATCACTGCACACAGTTTCTAAGTTAGATTCATATTTTATTGTATCTGTCACTTGTGTTTTTAGCAAGTCAAGCTAATTTATTTGCTTTTTGAGATTCAGGGCTGCATAGGATCGTCACTCCAGAGCTGTGAGGGACCTCGGAGGCTGTCCATTCCAACACCGCTAATTCTGAGATGAAGAAACTGAAGCCCAGGGAGGCTAACAGACTCGTCCAAAGTTAGTCAATCAGCATTTTTAAGTGATTATTACGAGTCAGACACTTCGTCAAGCACAAGAAGACAAAGAAGCATGTTCCTCCGTCCTCGAGGAGCTCACGTGGGGAGCCAACATGCAAGCTGTGTACATATGAAATATTTTCAAAGATGACGGAAGGCAATCTCTGGGGAAAGGCCCCGGGTGGGAGTGGGGCAGGGCTAAGGGATGAGGGTGGAAAAGGCCTCCCACAGACAGTGGCATTTGAGCTCAGTCTTGAAAGAAGCCAGGAATGCTTTAGGCCCAGGTGAGACGGGAGAGCATTCCAAACACGTGGGGGTCAGTCATTGAAAAGGCACAGAATCAAGACATGGAGTATCGAGTTCGAGGGAAAGCAAGAAGGGAGGTGTTGCTGGAAGGTAAAGTATATGGAAGAGATTTAAAATACAAGAATATTGAAAATGTCAAACCAAATTTTACATCTGATCCTGGAAGAAATAGAGACTCATGACTCAGGAGCTCAGTTAACAGGGGAGTGGCATGGTAAGACTTAGGATTTAAGAAAATCACTTTGGCAGATAAAAGAGTGGAGGACAGATTGGAGGGTGGAAGAATTGGGACAGAGAGACTAACCAGCAGGCGATTGTGGCGGTAGAAGCAGAAGGTGGCCCAGCTAGCAATGAAAGTCATCCCTTGACTCCACATCCAGTGACTTATCTATTCAACCACATCCCTTCCTGCCTAGGTGCACATCCCCTGACCCCCATCAAATTACAAGCAGCATCTGTTTTTATAATAACCATTGTATCTCCTGAACGTAGCACAGTGCCTAGCAACAGAGCAGGCATTTAGTTAGATGATGGACATATGACTGGGGGGGGGAAGGAAAGAAGGACAGAGACCGAGACAGAGACAGAAAGACAGAGTTAGAGACAGGGAGACAGAGAGACAGATAGATAGCAGACAGACAAAACATTTGTTCAGCTCTAATTATGCGCCAAGCACTGTGCTAAGCCCTAGGAATACACGTTAAGCAAGCAAGACAGGCCCTGCCCTCAAGGAGCTTACATTCTGATAGGGGAAGATGATGCATGAAGTAGTGCTGGGAAGGAGAGAGGGGGTAGTGCACAATCCTTGGCGTGGTCCAGAGATGTCTAGGAAGTGAGGTAAAGGCCTGCATTCAAGCCAAATAAGATGAAAAAGCCCACCTATCAGAGCCCAGGGTGGTTCCAGGGTAGAATCCAGCTTTCCAGAGGGAAGGAGATAGAAATGAATGTTGGCTTGTTGAACTGAATTGTATATGAGGTACCTTTAGTACATCTACATGAGTATTTGCAGATCATAAACTTACTTGGATATATTCTGGAGCAAGAAAAATTAAAACATTAGTAGCCACTACTACCTGAAAACAAATGAGAAAGAAAGACTCCACAGTGGTTTCAACAGACCAGGATGTAATTTTGAGAAAAGATTCTGATATTTAAAAAAAGGAAAAAAAGGAGGCATAAATCAAAGTTATTAATAGGGATGAAGAGTGCGGTAGATGAGGGAAATGTTTCTATTCTCTGAATGAAGTACACCTTCCTTTCTCTTTAAGACTTTCAGGTATAGCCATACTTTGGGCTTCAGATAACTAGCCTTCTGACATGACAGAAGCCCCAAGGAAATCACTCAAGCTGTCTCCATTTCAAGCTGTCTTGGAGATCAAGCACTTAAACCTCATGTCCCAAGAGCATTTCCCTCCACATTATCTGACTATTCTGGTTGATCTATTGCTCTAGGGTTATGGATGCTTTTTGATTAGGGATGCAGAGCGCAGGGAGCTTCTGCAGGTGCAGTCCAAGTGACAGAAATAAAATTTAAATCCCTAGCAGATAGAAAGAGCAGAACCTTCTGGTACGAAAGAAAGTGTGGGAGTGAAATAGAGTCTAGATAATTTGTCTGTTCAAAAAACAGATGTACTGATCAGCTTCTCAATGTTTTTTTTTTAAATTACATATCATCTCCCACAAATTGGACTTTTCATTTATTAAGTACTACCAAATAAGGAGGTGGAACTCCATAGCTAGACATTGGAGATTTCTTACTATCAGAACTGACGAAACTAATAACCATATCGATGCTAGATTCCTAGAAATAGAAATGAAAAGTTTAACGGGAGAGGAGGAATCTATTCACAACAGTCAATTTTAAGTTTCAAAACCAGCCCTGGAGTCAGGAGGACCTGAGTTCAAATGTGACTTCAGACATTTATTAGTTGTGTGATTCTGGGCAAACCACTTAACCTGGACTGTCTTCTCCCCACCCTCACCCCCACCCCCAAAAAAAAAATCCTCAGGAAAACAATGTTTTAAAATAGTTAACCATGTTAAAGTATTTTACTTAATTAAGTTAAGGACTTACACTAAGTATATATAACGGTTAGCTGGTGGGGCTTACTAACTTCAACACTTACCTTATCAAGACAAATCAACCTTTAGTAAAAACCTCTGTGTAGTATTCCTCTGCTAGGCTCTGGAAACTGAAACACCAAAAGCAAAGTCACTGAAATCTAAATTTAGAGCTGGAAGGGACCCCTTTGAGACTACTGAGTCCACCCCCTTTACAGTTAAAGAAACTGAGGCAGGAAGCGGTTAAACTACTTGCTATAAAGTCTCACATAGCTATTAAGTATACAAAGATTTAAAAGCAAGGTTTTCCTGGCTTCAAGTCTTGTACCCTATGCATTGTGGAATTGTTGTTGTTCAGTCATTTTTAGTCATGTCCAACTCTCCCTGACCCCATTTGGGGTTTTCTTGGCAAAGACATTGGAATGGTTTGCCATTTCCAACTCATTTTACAGATGAGGAAACTGAGGCAAACAGGATTAAGTGACTTACCCAGAGTCACTCAGCTAGTAAGTGTCTGAGGCCAGATCTGAACTCAGGTCTATCTTGACTCCAGGCCCAGTGCTCTATCCACTACACCACTTAGCTGCCACCCATTGTGGAATACACCCATTGTGTGTTGCCTCCCAACAGGAGCTTACATTCTAGTAGAGAGATTAAGAAAAATATACACATAATTATAATATAAACTACTCAAAAGTGATATTAGGGCATGAGGAAGGTTGTTGATGACTTTAGGTTCCACCACGGATATGATTTTGGGGAAAATTCCACCGGAGACCCACATATGACTCTTCTTTTTTTTTATTTCAAAAAAAGGAAATTGCATACTATTTTGAAGACAGCTTATTTTACCCACTAATTCCACTTTTCAGATCAGGGAATTCAGGCTTTAGAGAAACAAACTGAAAGCTAAGCTGCAGAGCTCTTCAAATGTTTTTGTTTCATCAACGAAGTTCTTTCTGGTAGCTAAGGAAGCAGGAAATAAAAGTAATTTATACCCTATTCAAACTCAAGAAACATACCCTCCTTTTCAATTGTCATGGAGAAGATCAACCTTACATAAATTGTCCTAATTGTCTGTTCCTCCTTTTTCCTTATTAATTATATGTCTATGTTATTAAGATTGGAATGGCACCATAAAAATGACTCATAATATTGAGCTTGCTTTCTGCTCTCTAAGGAACAAATCTGAAGTTAAATTTTAATTCAATTCAACAAGCATTAAAGACCTACCAAGTAATGCTAATGCTAAATTAGGAACATCCCCATTGAAAGTACCATTTGCAGCAATTATACAAATATAGGCTCAAAGGACCAGAAGAAGCCTTCAAGGTCATCTGATCCAAACTTCTCTCTTTTTGCATTTGGGGAAACTGAGGAGCCACTATTAATTAAAAATAAATCAGAAATAAAGATTCATGGAGAAGGGCTGGTATATCAGGAAAGGATTCTGATATAACAAAGAAGCATGAATAACAGTTATTTGATGGAAGAACTCATCTGTTACATAAATGAAGTATACTCTTTTCTGGCTCTTTTAAGTCTTTCAGTTATAGCTATGAGGAGAAGTGAGTTGCTCAAGGTCACATAGGTTGTTCGTGGCCAAGGTTGAATGCAGGTCCCCTCTAAATCTGGGTAGCTAGGTTGTACCAGAGTGCATACCATGCTGGGCCTGGAGTCTGGCTGATTCATCTTCCTGAGTTCAAATCTGGCTTTACTTCCTAGACACTTCCTTGATAATTTGCCGTTCCAAAATTTGCTGTTCCAAAAATAAAGACAATAATCATCTTCTCTACTTTTAAAAATTATTGCATATCATCTCCCACAAATTGGACTTTTCATATATTAAGTACTACCGAATGAGGGAGGTTGAACTCACATAGCAAGACATCGGAGATTTTCTTACTTTCAGAATTTAGACTTCCTAGCTGTATGACCCTGGGCAAGTCACTTAACCTTGTTGGCCTCAGTTTCCTCATCTGTCAAATGAGCTGGAGAAGGAAATGGCAAACCACTCCAGTACCTTTGCCAAAAAAAACCCCAAACAGAGTCACAAAGAGTCGGACAAGACTCAAAAATGACTGAACAACAACAATGACCTCTTTAAATCCAATGTTCTTCTCTCTCAAGTTCAGGAAACTTTCTCCTCTATTGTTTGTTTTTTTTTTTTTTTGTGACAGTGCTCTCCCCTGGTTCTCCTCCTAGATGTCAGACAACACCTTTTCAGTATTTGCTGTATAACCATCCTCTTCTTCCTGCCTAAGTGTGGACCCATTCCTCTTCTTTTTTCTATACTCTTATGAAGTTATGTCATCCACTTCCATGCATTTTGATTATCATGTTAGGCAACTCATACACAGAGAGTTAATCTTGCTCCTGAATTCTATTTTCTCATCAAAAATTGTTTGATTGACATCTCTAGATGAATATCCTCTCTATCCCTTGGTGGTACCAACAAAGTCAGGCTACTCATTTTCTCCCTTGAACCCACTCTTCTTCCAAGCTTTGGTGGTGTCCTTGGTTAAGGACACCACCAGGCATCCAGGTTTATAAGCTCAGTCATCTTGGACTCTTCTCTCTCCCTTATTGCTTCCCTCCCACTTATCCAATCAGTTTATAAGTTGCGCCCATTGGGCCTCCCCCATGGCCTAATGAGTGTGTTTTATTCTATCTTTTCACTCTTGGTGCCCACATTGCCACTAACCTTATTGAAACCTTCAACATCTCTCACAAGTCTCTCCCATCTATCCATCCTTCACATAAGCTGCCAAAAGAATCTTGCTAATGCACAGGAATGAACATGCCATCTAAAGTCCTAAACCTTCATTGGCTCCCTAGTGTATCTAGGCTAAAATGCAAACACACTTATCTTGGCATTTGGTGTGATCTACAATCTGTTCTCAACTGATGTGCCCCACCATTTCTTGCTACTCCCTTTCACATAGGGTATGTTCTGGCAAAATAGGGCTGAGTAGATATCCTCCAGTCTTGTCCTGTATTTCCACACTTTTGGTCATTCTCCCAGGCTAGGCTCCCTCTCTCTTTATTTTCATCAGTTGAAAGCTTCCTCTTCTTTCAAGGGCTGACTCAGATGCCCACTTTCTCTAGGAATCCCTTCCCCAGCCCCTCAGTTAATAGTGATCTCTCCAAATTTTCTTAGAGCACTTTCCCTCAACTTTTTTGTTTCATTCATATTCTACTGTGTATTGTGCTTATTTGTCTACGTATTTTACTCAGAGTGAGCCTGGGCCTGAAGTCAGGAAGATTTGAGTTCAAATCCAGCCTCTTTCATTTGCTGTATGACCCTGGGCAAGTCACTTAGGTTTTGTTTGTTTTAGCTTTCTCAGCTGTAAAATGGAGGTAACAATAGCACCGAGGATGTCCCAGGGTTGTTGTGAGGACCAAATAAAATAACATTTGTAAAGGGCTTTAGCACCCTGCCTAGAACATGGTAGGTGCTTAATAAATCCTTCGTTCTTTCCTTTCCTCTTTCTTCCCTTCCTTCCTTCATTCCTTCTTTTTTCCTTCCTTCCTTCTTTCCCCCCTTTCCTTCCCATCTTTGTTTTCTTCCCTCCTCTTCCTTTCCTTTCCTCCTTCTCTCCTTCTCTCCTCCCTTCCTTTTTTCTTTCCCTCCTTTCCTTCCCTTCTTTCATTTCTTCCCCCTTCCCTTCCTTTCCTTTCCTCCTTCTCTCCTTCCTTTCTTTCCTTCCCTCCTTCCTTCCTCCCTTCTTTCTTTTCCTCCTTCCCTTCCCTCCTTTCCCTCTCTCCCTCCTTCCTTCCTTCCTTCCCTTTTTCTTTCCTTTCCTCCCTCCCTCCTTTCCTTTCTTCCATCCCTGCCTCCTTCCTTCCTATCTTTTATATCCTTTGTTCTCTATTAGAGTGTAAGTTTCTTCAGAGAAGAGACAAGTCATTTCTCATCTTTGCAGTCCAACCACCTATTACCTTGTAATAATAGTTAATGCTTGATAAATGTTCATTGAATTGAATCCCCATTTTAAATATGATTAGGGAGGTTAAGAGGTCAAGGACATGGGACTAGAAACTGCTACAATCAGTAATGAATAAAAACTAGGACCCAAGTCTTCTGACTCCTACAATCCAATACTTTTTCCACTACACCACACTTGAAGAGTCATTCGTTTCATATGTTTTCCCTCCACAAATATGATCATTGCCTTCATTTAATTTTTTCTTTCCCTTTAAAACTTCCTACATTAAAAAAAAATCTTGCCTTGAGGATAAAGATGGGGATTCTGTATTCTGAGCATGGCAGGAAGGATATGATGTTTTAGAAGATTCTATAGAGCCAATATAATAGTAGAGCAGTGAAAATACACTTAGACATTCAGAAAGAGCTGCCTGAGGCTAGTAGTACCCTTTGTTCTATGTCAAGCTTAGACAGCCCCAAAGAAACTTAAGAGTCCTATGACTCACTTAGTGTAACTTTCAAAAAATCACACCAACTCATCTGTAAAAAGGGCTATTAATGTTTTCCTGGGTTCAGCTCTAAGCAAAATTGTGAAGTTGATGAAACCTTTCTGCATTCCTCTTCCTCAGCTGAAAAATTACTCTCTCCAGTTAGCAATGATTTTTAAATTGCCAAATCTTTTCCTTTCCTTTTCTTTTTTTTTTTTTTTTGTGGGGAGGCAATCGGGATTAAGCGATTTGCCCAGGGTCACATAGCTAGCAAGTGTCTAAGGTCAGATTTGAATTCAGGTCCTCTTGACTCCAGGGAAGGTGCTCTATCCACTGCATCACCTCGTAGCCCCATAAATTGCTAAATCTAATGGCATTTTCTCAGTCCTCATCCTTCTTGTCTTGTGGCATTTGACACTGTTGGTCACCTTCTTCCGGATACTCTTCTCTTCCCTGGGATTTTCATGACACCTATCTCTTGGTTCTCCCACTTTACTGTTCCTTTCTCAGTCTTCTTTGCTGAATTTTCATCTATGTCACTCCCATTAACCATGGGGAGTTTTTTTGTCCTCCTTTCTCTCTATGCTCTCTTGTTGATTTTGATCAACTCTCATGGGTTTAATAATCTTTTCTGTCCTCTCATCCTGGAGCGGAAGCCCCATCCTCAAGGCTTGATCCTCTAAAGAAAATTTCCATTTTTAAAGCGAATTGTTGGAGGGACAACTCACAGGAATGGATTTCTAGCACCATGGCAATTGTGTTAATGAGATATTTTAGCTAGGGGACTTTTTTCTGAAGGTCTCCAAATGGCTTGCAGTGTTAAGGTAGTTCTTGATACCTTAGTAATAACACAATGGACATTGAGAGAACCCTTTAAAAGGTATACTTTGTAAGGTTTAAGGTTTACTTTTATCTCCTTTGATTATCACAACACTGTGAGGTAGGTACTACTGGTATTATTATGCTCATTTTTTTTTTGTTTTGTCTTTTTTGGTGAGGTAATTGGGGTTAAGTGATTTGCCCAGGGTCACACAACTAGTGTCATGTGTCTGAGGCCAGATTTGAACTCAGGTCCTCCTGACGCCAAGGCTGGAGCTATATCCACTGTGCCACCTAGCTGCCCCTTATTATGCTCATTTTTTACAGATAAGGAAAAGGCCCATAGAGATTAAATGACTTACCCATATTCATACATGGGAGAGCTGGGTGGTACAGTGGATAGAGTGCCAGCCCTGGAGTCAGGAGGACCTGAGCTCAAATTTGGCCTCAGACACTTACTAGCTGTGTGACCATGGGCAAATCATTTAACCTTGTTTGCCTCAGTTCCTCATCGGTAAAATGACCTGGAGAAGGAAATGACAAACCACTCCAGTATCTTTGCCAAGAAAAACTTGAAACGGGGTCATGAGAGAGTTGGACAGACTGAACAACAACAGCAACCATTTGGCACACAACTTCTAATCAGAAAAGGAATTCAAACTTACATCTTTCCTGACTTCAAGTTTGGTGTTCTTTTCCACCATAATACCATTATTTCTTATTCCTGCTCTAACTGCCTCACAGGGTTTTTGTAAGGGTCAAATGAATTAATATATGTAAAAGTTCTTTGAAAAAGATGTGGTGCTATGTGAATCCCAAATCACTTATTTCAGCTTCTTCCCTATGAAAATTCTGCTGTGCATTATTCACTAGCCATGGTGTTTCATGCCACCCATGTTTTTTTTTTTTTTCAAATGAAGTAACAATGCTGATGACGATAATAGCTCAGATTCACATGACAAACTAGTGTTATTGTTCACTCCTCTTCAGAACCCACTCCTGAGTCTCCAGACGTTCTCAACGATGCCACAGAAATCTCTTTACCCTGAAAGCTTGATTTAGCCCTGCATTACTCACATTGGAAGTAGCCCCCTGCCCTGTGGCCTCTCCCTCTGAAAGGCTGGCCCCTCCCAGACTCTCCATTTTAAGGAGGATGCTCAGGCCAGCCATGTCTTTATTTCTCTGCAGCAGCACTCCTGACTCTCTGGACTTTCTCTACAACGCCCCATCCTCCTCTACAGTGCCTGGAACATAGTAAGCTCTTAATAATTTGCTTGCTGACTTGACTTATATAGTTCTTTATGGTTGAAGAAGAACTTTACATATGGAATTATCCATTAGATCCTCACCATAACCCCATTATTACAAATTTTGAAATAGGCTCCAAGAAGTGGAATGACTTCCCCCAGTCACACAGCTAATGAGTGTGGCAGCTAGGACTTGAACCCAAGAAAGTTTTCTGATTCCAAGTCTCAAGTCCTTTCTACTCTATCAAATATACTTGGTGAGTTAAGTGTGTACAGAACTGAGTTTAGGCTATCAATTGATCATATGTGATCAATTTTTTTTAAAAATCTAAAAATCTCTGCTTTTAACATTTTAACAAGGAACATGAATATAGAAAAATATTAGAGTGTAAAGTTTAACTAGCAAGAAAATCTAGGAATTAATCAGATTAAAGATGTCAAATGTTAGACACATTCATCTTTCCCACACCCTTATACTCAGACTAATAAAATCTAAAACTAGTTTTGACAACTGAAGCATATTAAGTTTCAAATGTTTTGTTTGAACAGGAATTTATGTCCCTCTTGAAACTTCCCTAAAGAGTTTACAGTGAAACCTATAAAACTAAGCACCTTCCCAGACCAGCAGGAAGCATTAAAAAAAAATTGGTGTTAATCCTTTCAACCATTTGAGAGGGGAATAAGTTTTACTTGGTCTCTTTATACAGCAGAAGAATTAATAAGAACCACAAAATGCATTTCAGAATGTTTAACTCTCTCATTATGAACAGAACATTTTAAAAAGTAACCTTAAGTAAAGAGCATGATATTGAATCATTATTCTTAGCCATGGAGTATCCAATACTGTACCAGATAATTTGACTAAGAAATTTGCTATGGATAATATACATTCCCTGATCCTAAAAGACAGACACAGAAATAAAAAGGATGCTTGCTTTTCATTCACCTAGTGAAACAGCACTAGCCTCTTCTCTCCCCAACTGTCCATGCTCAATCATATTTGATTTAGCACCTTATTGGATGTCATATATTTTTTGTGTCAGTTTTGTTTACATAAGGATGTAGTCACTCAGTCAGTAAGTCTTTATGAAGACCTACTATGTGCTAGGCACTGTGCTAAGCCTTGGGGCATACAAAAAAAAAGCAAAAGACAGTCATCTTCTTTCAGGGAGTTAATAGTCTAATGGAAACAATATGCAAGCAACTGGGGGTGCTGAAGACAGCTCCAATTCAGAGAGATTTTCAGTATATTTACATCTCAGAAATTGGCAGGGCTCCATTTAATTGATTGTCTAGACATAAGAAAGTGATAGAGAAAATATTAATAATGTAGTTTAAACTTTAAAGAATGCTCTGTGCACTTTCCCTCTCTGAGAACCAGTTGTTAAACATTTACCAGCTCACTCTTATGAACTATGTACAAACAAGACATCTATAGGATAAATTGGAAATAATCATTAGAGGGAAGACACTAGCATTAAGGGAAGGGGGGGGTGTCAAAAAGAGGCTCCTGGTAGAATATGGGATTTTAGCAGGACTTGAGGAAGCCAGGGAAGCCAGGAAGTGGAGATGAGGAGGGAGAGCATTCCAAGCATGGGGAATAGCCAGTGAAAATGCACAGAATTTGGCATCTCCACTTTTTCCTTTTTCCTCAGTGCTATTTCTCCCCTTTCATCCAATGAAATAGTCCAATGCATGCTCAGATCAAGGTCATAGCCATTCTTGATCCCTCAAAACTTCAGCATCCTAAACTTTCTTTAATGTAGGTACTGTCCCCACCAATGAGATACTGGCATCTCCTCAAAGAAACAAAAGTATTCACATGAAATAGAAGGTATTCATATGGTTGAGGCAAATCTCCAGGAATCATATTGGATGTGGTAGATGGAAAATCAATAAGATAGCAGGGTAATAGTAATAATAGCTAACATTTATATAGCACTTACCAAGTATTATGCTAAGTGCTTTACAATTATTATCTCATTTTATCCTCATTTAATCCTTGGGAGATAGGTACTATTATTATCCCCATTTTACAGATGAAGAAATAGAGGTAACAGAGGTTAGGTGACCTGCCCAGGGTTACATAATTTGGAAGAGTCTGAGGCCAAATTTGAACTCAGGTATTCCTGACTCCAGGTCTATCCACTGTCCCACCTAGCTGCCAGGACCTAAATCAGATTAAATTCAACTCTATTCAACAAACATTTATTTAGCTTCTAAAATGTTAAGCATGGTGCTAAGACAGGTGGGCACTGCAGGTGAGGCAAGACTTGCATAAGACATGGTCCCTTCTCTAATTAAGCATAATTATAATCTAGCAGGGGTATATGAGAGTACATGAGAGTATTATTATAGTATGGGTGGGATACATTGCAGAAATCATTCTGGTACAAAGTAAAACATAAGTGTATAAGAGAAAGAAAAGGCAAAGCAAACTTCCAACACCAGAGAATTAATAGCAGAAAGAAGACTAGAACTTGGACCTTTTTGACTTCCAGGCCATTGGAATCCATTCCACCATATAAAAGTTGAGGATTAGGGGAAAGGAACACATCAAGAGGACAGAGACAGGTCCAGAAGTACATAGAAATTGGAGGTCAAGAAGGAGCATCAGTAAAAAGACAGTTGGGTCATGCGAAGCTGGAGATTATGCCAAAGTTAAGAGGTAAAAAAATTGGGTGGCCATGGATCAAAAAGCCCGGTTAGTCCTTAGGACAGCAAAATTAGACACAACATGCTAAAGAGAAAAAGACTTTGAAACAGAGGTAAGCCCTGCTTGAGGCGGGAAGTCATTTCTATTCTTATTTAATGGCTTTTTGGCTAGGCAATGGGGTTAGTAAGTGTCAGGTGTCTGAGGCCAGATTTGAACTCAGGTCCTCCTGACTCCCAGGCTGGAGCTCTATCCACTGCGTCACCTAGCTGCCCCAGTCATTTCTATTCTTCTTCCTACACATTATGGCTTCCCGTCACACGGTCAACCAATGACAGACTTTGCAGGGCACGCATGGCCCACCAGTATTTGGAAGTTCAGAAGCTGTCACAGGACCACAAGTCAACATATGATAGGCAATAATGAGCTGTGTTCTTTGGGTGAAGCCTGATAAATAATAGGCTTCCTTCAGGTCCCAGCTAATATCTCACCTTCTGCAAGAAAACTTTCCTGTTCCCACTTAATGCCTTTCCCCTGAGATTACCTCCAATTTATCCTGTATATATCTTATACGGACATAGTCATTCACATCTTGTGCCTCTCCATCAGACTGTGCTCTCCTTGAGAATAGCCACCATTTTTCATGTGTGTGTGTGTGTGTGTGTGTGTTTGTGTGTGTTTATCTTTTCTCATTTTTCCAGGGCTTAACACAAAGTCTGACACTGCAGGAGGTGCTTCATTAAATCCCCTGTTTTGTTTTCTCCACAGCACCTAGCACTGAGCCTAGCACACAACCTGTGCTGAACAAATGTAGTGTTTTGATTTTAGAAAAACTAAAATTCTGAAAGAAGCCTTGCTATTCCACCCGCCCCGCCCCGCCCCGCCCCACACATCTTGGCAGATCAAGGTTAGAGAACTGGCTGCCTTTTTTTCAACTTCTAGAAACTAGTGATGAGAATTGTTGTTTTTACACTGCAAACACAGCAGCTTATTGTTGCCGATTAGGAGAAAACTTGACATTTACCAAATGTGTTCCTAGTCCAACTCCTTTGCTGGACTGATTTGTCAAACTGCCAGGGATTATTGGGCCCAGGTTTTACAGCAGTCCTTAACTTTTTTGTGTGTGTGATGGGCTCTTAGGGCAATCTGGTAAAACCTAGGGACTCCTTCTCAGAAAAATATTTTCAAATGCATAAAATAATATACATAGGATTACAAAAACCAATTATATTGAATTACAGTTATCAAAATATTTTTAAAACAAGTTCACAAACCCAAGATTAAGAATTCCTAGTTTATTGCCGTGCATATTAACTCACCCAGGTCCTACAACCCCATACTCCACATTCTCTTCAAGTGTCTATTGGGATACCCTTGTAGGAGCCTGTTTTCCATTCTAGGTTAGCTCATAGTGAGTTGCTAATCATTTACCTCTAAGAGAATATATGCTCCTTAAGGGTAGGGTTTGTTTTAAGTTTATCTTTGTATCCTCAGAACCGAGCACAGTGTCTGCCACATAGAAGGTGCTTAGGAATGTTTACTGAAGCAACATTGTGCAATGATTAACTATGATAGACTTAGCTCTTCTCAACAATACAACGATCCAAGACAATTCCAAAAGACTCATGATAGAAAATGCTATCGACATCCAAAGAAAGAACTATGGAGTTTGAATGCAGATTGAAGCATATTATTTTCACTTTTTTGTTTTGTTTTTTGTTTTTCTTTCTCAAGGTTTTTCCTTTTTGTTCTGATTCTTCTTTCACAACATGACTAATGTGGAAATATGTTTAACATGATTGTACATGTATAACCTATATCAGATTGCTTGCTGTCTTGGGGGGGGTTGGGAGGGAGGGAGAAAAATTTGTAACTCAAAATTTTACAAAAATGAATGTTGAAAATTATCCTTACGTGTAATTAGAAAAAAATTAAATACTATTAAAGAAAAAAAGAATTCCTAGTTTAGAGGTTTCTTTGCAGAAAAAAGCTGACTTGAAAGAACTGTATGATTAGTAAGGAACACTGTGTATGAGTAATGAGTAAGAGACTTGAGGGAGGAAGGAAAGCTGTCACTGCATACAATGTGATTCTGTGAGCTTTTTTAAATTTGCTCTTTTCATATATGTAGTATCTCTATGAGATGCATCATTCATTCATTCAATAAACATCAACAGTATGCTGGGTGAGAGGCAGCCTGGTGAGATGGTTAGAGAGCCAGCCTTGGGCTCAGGAATATCTGGGTTCAAATCCTGACTCTGACTTATACTGACACTGTGTGACCCTAGACCCTAACCCCAAACTCAGTGCCCCAGGCAACTCTACAAGTTACAGACTGTCAGTCACTGGAGGATGTTTCTACACTGACGAAAATATGAGATTACAGGGTGGAACCAAAAAGAAGCCCTGTCTCATTTACAAATTGTATTTTATTCAGTATCTATAGTCAAATGATGCTGGGTTACCAGGGGTATGTAAAGTAAATGAGGCAGTCACAAGTCCTGCCTTTTAGGGATTTTCAGTGGAAGAATGGAAGCTCTTTTAGGACAGGTAATGTCTGTTGTATATGTTTGTTGTAGCCCTAGTGCAGAGCACCAATGCCTCGCACGTTGTAGATACCTAACGTTTGCAGGATTTTATTGAGAACAGCTGACATAGGTGAATGTGTGGAGAACATGCAACTGAATAAAAAAGGAATACACTCTGTTTTACCCAACATGCATGGGTGTCATCGTGGCTATTGTTGTTTGTCCTTCATTTTGAAGAGGACCAATGACATCATGTCTTGATGTGTGTGTGGATTAGATTTAAGTGAGGCAGATTTGCACAAAATCATCAGCTTCACTCTCTCTTCTACAATCATCAAAATCCAGTGGGGCAAGACAAAAGTCAATACAAGTGTCAATGGCCTGGGATGCAGTGGATGACCTTGATGCCTGCAATGCCTGACCAAGCTCTACCAAGCTCTAAGTATTTCATAGTGCCTGCTTCAGCTGCCTTCAAAAAAAATTGCTCTTATCTGCCCATTCCACTAGGCAAGGTCTTCACATGATTGGGAGGACAGACACCCCACCTAATTCACCAATGGGTTTGAGACCCCTCGGTTACCCTCAACCTGATTTTGGGAGGGGGATAAGTTACTACTTCTTTATTAGTCTAGGTGGAAAGAGTCTTAGAGAACATAAGATTTCTGTTCTTTTCAATGAGACCAACACCAAGCCTTAACATTTATGCTGCCACTGCCCCCTCAGGTCCTCCAGACCTTACCTTATCAACTACACTACCTTTAAACTCTCTCTCTTCTCCAGACCCTTGGCACTGTCATCTGACCACTGAACCTTTTAGAATTTCTACAACCTTCCTTTTTCAGTACAAGGTGCTTTCTTTTCTTTTTCACAACCCGAATAAGGCAGTCTGTGGTAATATTATTCTCCTCATTTTCAAGATGAGGAAACTCAGGATAAAAGGGGTTCAGCACTTGCCCAAGGTAATGCGGCTAGTAAGAAATGGATCCCGAATTCAAATTCAGAACCTCCCTCCTCCAAGTCCATTGTTCATTCTGCCAGACCCTACATGGTGTCAGAGGAGAGCTGAAATCCAAGGACTGAGACAAATGGGGGAAAGGACTGACTGCCAGTGCAAGAATTCAGACCAGGAAGAACATAGACAAATCAGGATGCCAAAATCTAGCAAGTGCCAAGCATTGCCCATTGGCATAGCTCCCACCCCAATTCCCTAGAGCTTCCGTCTTTTTTATTGCAATTGCATTTATTCCCCACTTCTGTGGCCTGACCAAGGACAGGGCCCTTACCAAGTGTTCTATGGCTTTGCTGCCTTCACTGAGCCATAGGGAAAACATTTAATTCCTCTTCTTCATGACAGCTTGGAGAATACTTGAAGATAGATATCACATCACTTCCAAGTCTTCTCTTCCCCAGGCTAAACATTCCCAGTTTCTTTAACTGATCTCCACATGGTAGAGACTCCAAGTCAGTCAGCATCTTGGTTAACCTTACCTTGATGGTGAACTCGCTTTGAATCCTATGACCCTATCAAATGCCTACTATACTATGTAAACACTGCACTTGGAGAGAAGCAGGAGTCAAAGTGAAATAAGTCTTGGTTCCTGCTCTCAGGGAGCCTACAACCTTTGAGAAAATGAAGTGAATGGCTCGGTCCCTTTCACCGCTTTACAAGTCAGGCTGTGCTCAACAGCTGTGATTCTAAAAATTGTAGATCAGCAGCTACCCTTCCTTATAGGTATGTCCCACTTTAAGAAAATAAGATACATGAAATTTAGTTTCATAAAAACATGAAAGAAATTAGGAAGTGCCAGATGTAGGCAGCCCTGGCTTATAAACTCAGTTATAAGGGGAGGATAAGGTTAATTCACCTCTTGAGGTTAGAAACTCTTAACTATGGTGCGCTATGCCGATCAGGTGTCCACATTAATTTCAGTATCAATAAGGTAATTCCCCTACCATGGGTGGAGTACCAGATTGCCTAAGGAAGGGGAAGACCAGCCCAGGTTGGAAACAGAGCAGGTCTAAGCTCCTATGCCAATCAGTAGCGAGATCTTGCCCACGAGTAGCCCCTGTTTCCAGCCTTGATGAGATGGGGAGATGCAGTCTTTTAAAAAAGAAGGAAAAAGAAAGAAAAAGGTGAGAAAGAGAGAAGGTTTGTGACAGAATACTACTGTGCTATAAGAAAGGACAAGCTGGTTGATTTTAGAAAAACATGGAAAGACTTGCACAAAATAATGAAAAGTGAAGTGAGCAGAATCAAGAGAATGATATAAAGAGTAACAGCAATATTTTTTAAAAAAATAATTATGAACAATCAAGTTATTCTGAGTGCTATAAATATTCAAATCAACTATAAAGGATCAATAAAGAAAGATGCTATCCACCTCCAGAGAAAGAACTGATAAATAGAAGGGCACGTAGTATAATTTTACACATATTTATAAATCTATATTAAATGGTGGCCTTCTCTAGTGTGGGGGTGGGGAGAGAGGGAGGGAAGACAGTTTGGAACTTAAAATGTAACAAAAAAATTAAATTAAAAAAAGCAGAGAAGGAGAGAGGAGAAAGGAAGGAAAGATGGAAGAAGGAAGGAAGAAAGAATGAGAAAGAAGGAGTGAAGAAGGAAGAAAGAAAGAAAGAAAGAGAAAGAAAGAAAGAATATGAAGAGACCCTGTGGTTTCACTGACCAGAATATAAGAACAGAGGATCTGTGCCCAGGTTCTGAGGAAGAATGGACCTCTGTAGTGAAAGTCTCTAGATGACATGACATGGCCTTTTGATACAACAAACAAGATAGTATTTCTGAGTTTCCAAGAAAAAGTGAATTTTAGACAGCTTGAGGCATTAGCATAAAAGGTAGATTTTTCCCACAAAACAAAAATGAATGTGATAAGCTTAGACTTCTAACAATCATTGTAACTTTTCCTACAATTACACAGTGATTGTGTTACCGGTAGAAAGAAAATGCTTTGGAATCAAACATCCCTAGTCTCCATGGGTTTCCTTCCTTGTAAATGAAAATATCTGATTATGAGATCTTTTCGTTCTTCCAAAGCTAAGCTTTAAAGGTATCAAAGTCAGCTTTGTCTTACTCTAAATTTTTCCCTATAATATTAAGGTCAAATATGAATATGCAACTAATTCTCTGTGTTCCATTAGAATAGAGGACATTCCCAATAAGACACTCCATCTACTAATGCAGATTGTGACCTTCTCTGCAGCCTATACTCTTGGAAGATTGACAGGGGCACAGAGAGGCTAAGATACTTACCTCAGGGTCACACAGGCAATCCATGCCCAAGACAAAACTTGAACCCAGATCTCCCTGATTGCAAGGGCAGCCTTCTATCTACTCTAAAATTCAACCTGTACTTTTAAAGATTATCATTTGGGGGAGATAGTTTCAGCAATTCTGCATAATACACAATGTGAGGCCCCCATCCTCAATTTAGCCCTCATGCATATTATAGTTCTGAAGCACTCAGGAATGCATGCTTTCCACTGCTTACCATGACTGATTTTTACCACGTCTCCAGGCAATTTGGCACAGTGCGTGCTCAAGGAAGGAAATGGCATCAAAGAATATGAAAAAAGCATTAGGAAATAAGTGCAAATGTGACCAGCTGAGGTTGAAGTTACTACCTCTTAGAAGTAGCCCATGCTATGTTTAGCCTCAATTATTTTCAGCCTGTAGGGCTGAATGACTATTATCAACGTGACATTAAAAGGTCCTTTTTCCTTAACAGATCTGAAACTGACTCATTCTGTGGTCTTAAGAAAACACATGGTATAATTTTCCTAATTCTCTCCATCCCATCTTTGAGGCTTGATTTGATGACCTGCTCAGGTTTTCTTCTGACCGTGCTATCACCAACACATTGCACCTGGCAAGAGGGAAAGGCTGGGCTTATTCAGAAGGGGAAATAAGTGTGGTGATTTCTTTGGAGGGAGGCATGCAAGGAGGGTGATATAGAAATCTGACTTAAAAGAAAGACGAGGGGGCAGCTAGGTGGTGCAGTGGATAGAGCTCTGGCCTTGGAGTCAGGAGGACCTGAGTTCAAATCCGACCTCAGACACTTGATACTTACTAGCTGTGTGACCCTGGGCAAGTCACTTAACCCTGACTGCCTCACCAAAAAAAAATAATAATAATAAAATAAAAGAAGGATGAGGGAGAGAGAGAGAACTCGCCAGTAGTAACCTGTCTGTCCCAAGAATGCTACAGCAACAGAAACTATCCTAACATCCATTAATATATGTACAGGCCCATGTGTTACTGGAATGGAAAAAGACTCACTTTTCCATAATGATGTGGGCTGAAGGTACAAATGCTATTTGGAAAAAAGGAGGGATTATTGGGGGAAAGGAGGCGAGTTACCTAGATGGTAAGGAACCACTATGACAATCTGAAATACAGCAGGGGCAGTAGTGATGGTAGCAGCCAGAAGCATCCACTGTCAGGCCAACGTCAAAAAGTACCCAAGCCAAGTGGCTCACAGGAGCTATTACAATTGGGATGCTGCGCAGATCGGTGATGTTCGAGTGCTGCAGATAATGCCTTTATCAAAGTGCCAACTCTGCCAATACAATCAGGACTTTCCCTACTGGTGTTCTAAGTTTGTTTATGCAGAAAAAGGAGCTGACCCCTCTTCAAGGAAAAGAAGAGAAAAAAGCCCCATTCCTTTGCTAACTAGGATTCAGAGGCAAGCCCCAGTTTTCTCTCTCTCTTTCTCTTTCTCTCTCTGTCTCTGTTTCTGTCTCTCTCTTTCTCTCTCTGTCTCTCTCTGTCTCTGTCTTTCTCTCTCTCTCTCTGACAAGGCAATCGGGGTTAAGTGACTTGCCCAGGGTCACAAAACTAGTAAGTATCAAGTGTCTGAGGCCACATTTGAACTCAGGTCCTCCTGACTCCAGAGCGAGTGCTCTATCCACCCCCAGTTCTCTCTTTATATGCTTTGCAATACATGTTTTGTGTTCAAATGTTAATGTATAGTCTTGGTTGATTAGAGGTGAACTAAATGCCCTACAAATGATCCATATTTAGATGTTCCCTGACAGCCAGACTTCAATGCAAGTATGAGGAGAGTGTTAGATCACGTGTGGGAATAGGCCTGTAGGGGCCATCCTGTGGGCCGGGTACCAGACCTCCCTTGGAAACTTCCAGGGACTCCAAGGACAAATGGGAATCAATGTTGAAGGTCTTGGGTGCTTTGCGGATAATGAAGCAATCCCCTTAACTGGCCACTGAACAGGAAGAGTAGATAAATCAGTGTACCTGTAAGAAGGAAGCGACTCCATCCACCTAATTCTCTTCCTTCAATGCTCTAGACAGCATCCAGTAACCCTGGGACTTTCCCCTGAGGGCAGGGGAGGGGTGGCCTTTCTCTTCCCTGGCAGCCTGGCAACTGCTCCCATGTGGCAGCTAAAGCTGGCACTCAATCATGTAAGACTGAACCTGGGCCCCGGCTGTCTCTGTTGTGTTGCACATCTTTTTCCACACCAGTCCATCCTCTACTCAGCTGTCAAACTGATCCTCCTAAAGCACAGATCTGACCACATCACCCCCCTATTTAGTCAACTCCACTGGCTCTCTATTGCTTCCATAAAATATAAAATATAAAAATTAAATTAAAAATTTAAATAAATAATATAAGAAATATAAAATATTTTATATAAATATAAATTAAAATATAAATATTTTATATAAATATAAAGCAATAATAAATCTCTCTATTCCTTCCATAAAATATAATATCCTCTATTTGGATTTTAAAGCCTTCATAACCCGGGTCCTTCCTCCCTTTCCAATCTTCTTACATCTTACAGCGCCCACCCCTGAGGTACTCTGATCATCATACTGTATTACTTTGCACTAGAGCCAGAGGTTCACAGAGTGGGTCCACCACCAGGGGGCACTGGAATGATCCAAGGGGGCAGTAGTAGTCTCCAGTGCAACTGGGTAGCATTGAATAAAAATAAGGGGGTGGTAGAAGCATAAGGAAAGAAGAGAAGAAAATTTTGAAAAACTGTTCGTACATGTTTCATCTGTTCTGTAATAGAGTTAACACCGTAGTGATTACATCATTTTACAAATAAATACAGAAAATGCAAGTTATAACCGATTAGTGGTCAAGTCCGCCGACAGGTCTTAAAAAGCAAGTGTTGTCATCTTTAGGAGTCTGGCCTTGGTGGAATCACTCCAGGGTGTCAGACAGTGATAAGTGGCTGGGAAACAGGGTGGAGGGAGCGGGTAGGGGCAGCACAGCTAGATTTGTAGGAGGCTGGAGTGGAAGGAAGAAGGGAGGTGGAATGGCTGGCCCAGGAGGGCTCTCAGTGTTAGGACATTTTTCCCACAATCAATCTTGAATCGTCTCTTTTCACCTTTTACCTGTTCTTCCAGGTGACAGCCCTTGAAGACAACCGCTGTGACCCTCCCACGTGTTTTGGATGCATTCGTTCATCACGAAACACTGTCTGACCCAGGGAACTGACTTTGGGGACAATTTTCAATTCTGTAATGCCAGCTCACTTTGATAGGTCTATGAAAATTAAATTGGACTATTGCAAGTCAATTAAATATCCAGTCTTGTTTCCCTCCTAAAAAAAAAAAAGCAAGTGTTGGCAGGATGGCGTGTCCCATGTTGTCAGGAAGTCCAGCATGCATCAGGGCAGGAATATGTGCATGTAATGACTTGTCTACAATAAGATACTATACGGTTACATGATGCAATATTGTCATCAAAATTTCAATGCAAGAAAAAAAATCACAAATTTATAATAAATTATTAAATTTGTGATGTGTCATTTAAAAAAGTATATATTTTTGAAACGAGGCAAATTTCAAAAAAATGGTTAAAGAGTTAAAGAAAGTAGATTTCCAGGGGGATGCTGAGTAATTTTTTTTTAAAGTGGGCAGTAGGCCAAATAGGTTTAGGAACCTCTGCACCAGACACTCCATCTCCTCACTCTGGGCAGTGTATCTGGCTGTCCCCAGGCCTGGAATACTCTCCAGCCTCATCTCCGCAGCCTAGCTTCCCTGGCTTCCTTCAAGTTCTACCTAAAATCCCAATTTCTATAGGAAGCCTTTTCCAATTCCCTTTATTACTAGCATCTTCTCTCCACTTATTATCTCCAATTTATCTTGTTTGCCTCAGTTTCCTCATCTGTAAAATGAAATAGAGAAGGAAATGATAAACCACTCTAGTATATTTGCCAAGAAAATACCAAATGGGGTCATGAAGAGTCAGACACAACTGAAAAACAATACCTGATTTCCTTTTTATATTGAATATCATTCTACCCACCCTCACCCCACCCTTGACAGGAGGCAAAACTGACCTATAAGTATTTTTTCCCTGGAGTACTGGGATAAGGACAAAATGAGCCCAAGAATATAAGAAAAGGTGCCTGATCCTTCTTTTAGGTGACCAGGCTCCTTAAGAAGTGAACCCTGGACTTCTGGTGCCAAGATTCCTTTTATGACATAAATGTGGTGCTGATACCCAAACCGGGAAGAGCCTAAATAAAGGAAGAAGATTATAGACCAATTTCCCTAATGAATGTTGAGGCAAAAAATTTTAAATAAAATACTAGGCAACGAGATAATAGCAATATATTACAAGAATCATACATAACTAGGTGGAATTTAAACCAGGAATGCAAGGCTGGTTCAATACTAGGAAAACCAGCAGCATAATTGACCACATAAATAACAAAACCAACAGAAATCATATGATTATCTCAACAGATGCAGAAAAAGCCTTTGAAAAAACAGCACCCATTCCTATTAAAAACACTCCAGAACATAGGAATAAGTGGAGCTTAACTTAAAATAAGTAATGTTTACCTAAAACCATCAGCAAGCATTATCTGTAATGCGGATAAGCCGGAAGCCTTCCCAATACAATCAGGGGTGAAGCAAGAATGCCTATTACCTCTATTAATTTAATATTGTACTAGAAATGTCAATTCATCCCAATAAGAGAAAAAAAAAGAAACTGAAGGAATTAGAATAGGTAATCAGGAACAAAACTATCACCCTTTGCAGATTACATAATATTATATTAAGAGATTCGTAGAGAATCAACTGAAAAAAACTACTTGAAATTATTAACAACATTAGCAAAGTTGCAGGATACAAAATAAACCCACATAAATAAATCATCAGCACTTCTATATATTACCAACAAAGTCTAGCAGCAGGAGATAGAAAGAGAACTTCCACTTAAAATAACTGTAGACAGTATACAATACTTGGGAGCCTCCTTGCCAAGACAACCCCAGGAACTATATGAACACAACTCTAAAACACTTTTCACACAAATAAAGTCAGATCTAAACAATTGGAAAAATATTAATTGCTCATGGGTAGGTTGAGCCAATATAATAAAAATGACAATTATACCTAAATTAATCTATTTATTCAGTGCCACACCAATCAAACTACCAAAAAATTATTTTATAGGGCTAGAAAAAAATAAAATTCATCTGGAATAACAAAAGGTCAAGGATATTAATGGGAAAAAATGCAAAAGAAGGTAGTCTAGCTGTACCAGATCTCAAACCATATTATAAAGCAGTATTATCAAAACAATCTGGTACTGGCTAAAAAAATAAGAGTGGATAGATCAGTGGAACAAATTAGGTACACACAGTACATTATAGTAAGTGACCATAGTAATCTAGTATATGATTAATGCAAAGATCCAAACTTTTGGAACAGAAACTCATTATTTGACAAAAACTGCAGGGAAAACTGGAAAACAGTATGGCAGAAACTAGGTATAGACCAACATCACACACCATATACCAAGATAAGGTCAGAATGGGTACATGATTTACACTTAAAGGGCGATAGTATAAGCAAATTAAGAGAGCATTGAATAGTTTATCTATCAGATTTATGGATAAGGGAAGAATTTAGGACCAAAGAAAATATAGAGAGCATTACAATATGTAAAATAGATCATTTTGATCATATAAAATTTAAAATTTTTTTGCACAAACAAAACCAGTGCAACCAAAATTATAAGGAAAGCAGAAAACTGGGGGAAATTTTTTTGCAACAAGCATCTCTGATAAGGGCCTCATTTCTCAAATATATAGAGAACTGAGTCAAATTTATAAAAATACAAGTCATTCTCCAATTGATAAATGGTCAAAGGATATGAACAGGCAGTTTTTGGACAAAGAAATCAAAACCATCTATAGTCATATAAAAATGCTCTAAATCATCATTGATTAGAGAAAGGCAAATTAAAACAACTTTGAGGTACCACTTCACACCTATCAGATTAGCTAATATGACAAAAAGGAAAATGTTGGATGTTGGAGGGGATGTGGGAAAACTGGGACCCTAATGCACCGTTGGTGGAGTTGTGAACTGATCTAACCATTCTGGTGAGCAATTTGGAACTATGCCCAAAGGGCTCTAAAACTGTGCATACCCTTTGATCCAGCAATATCACTGATAGATCTATATCCCAAAGACATAAAAAGAGGGGAAAGGACCTATTTGTACAAAAATATTTATAGCAGCTCTTTTTGTGATGGCTAAGAATTGGAAATCGAAGGGATGCCCATCAATTAGGGAATTGCTAAACAAGCTGTGGTATATGATTATAATGGAATATTACTGTGTTATTATATGTGATTTCAGAAAGACCTGGAAAGACTTACATGAGCTGATGCATAGGGAAATGAACAGAACCAAGAGAATGTTGTACACAGTAACAGCAATATTGTTCAATGAAGAACTGTGAATAACTTAGCTATTCCCAACAATACAATGATTCAAGACAATCCCAAAGAACTAATGTTGAAGCATACTATATGCCTCCAGAGAAAGAACTGATATTAATTGAATGCTGACTGAAGCATGCTCTTTTTCACTTTCACTTTTTTCTTTTATTTGAGTCTTCTTGTATAAAATGACTAATACGGAAATGTTTTACATAATTGCACATGTATAACCTATATCTCATTGCTTACCGTCTCAGGTAGAAGTGAGGGGAGGGAAGGAAGGATAGAATTTGGGAATCAAAACTTTAAATAAAAATGTTTTTAAAAATTGATAACAAAATGCATATATGGGTCCAGAGTTGAGAGGGGAAAGGGGAATGGTGCTTCAACCTCTCTGGGTTCTAAGCAGCAATTGTTTTATTATTCAACATACCATATCGATGTTATTAGAGAAAATCTCCCTATGATTTAACCCGGTACAACTGTCAAGAATTCAGGGTTCTTGCTAAATGTTGGATACTGGGGTGACATGACATATAGCTTAGGAGTTTTTGGCCCACCTTTCAGTTTAGATGAGAAGGTACCTAAATTTTATACAGGTTACTGTGGACTAGGACAATGGCTTTAAATGATGGGCATACTTTTCACTTTGTGCAAAGCATGGAAAACTCTCCCTTCCTGGCTTATTCTCCTAGAGAGTGGTAATGAGTCAGCTAAATAATTTGTGATCACAATAGCACTCATTCTTAAATTTGTTGTTATTGTGTTGTTTCAGTCATGTCCCACTCTTTGTGACCTCATTTGGGGTTTTCTTGGCAAAGGTACTGGAGTAGTAGTTTGCCATTTCCTTCTCTGGCTTATTTTATAGATAAGGAAACTGAGGCACAAAGTTAAATGACTTGCTCAGGGTCACAGCTATAAAGTGTCTGATGGGGGATTTAAACTCAGGAAGAAGAGTCTTGCAGGCTCTAGACCTGGTGCTCTATTGACTGTACCACCTAGCTGCCTCCTTTAAAGACCATCAAATCCAACTCTTATTTTACAAATGTAGGGACACTAAGGTTTTTCTGATGACCAAAATACTGTATCAAAGCAATCAGGTTTTGCTGTTGACAGACATGCACAATAATGACATGAATAGGGTTTAGGTGGGTAGAGAACAATGATCTTGACTTTTTAGCTTATATTTTATTCTAGGTCAAATTAATTTGCATGCTAAACCAAAAAGGATCTTGGGAGTAGCGACTAATATTTAAGTTAGCTAGTTATCTAATACACAAAAGGCTTCAACATATGGACACAGGCACAGAGAGAAAAAGACAACCTTAAGCTGGAGATACTCTGCCTACTCTTGTTAGCTGGTTGTGATGGCCAAAACTCTAAAGAACTGTTACCCTGCCGTGTCAGACATAGGGTTCAGACACTCTATCTTAGTAGGAAAGTAAGTCCCAGAGAGGACTAGTGATTTGCCAAAACTTACAAAATAATCTAGTATAGCTAGGTGGAGCAGTGGATAGAGCATTGGGCCTAGAGCCTAGAATCAGGAAGAATCCAGCCTCAGACACTTACTGGCTGTGTTGCCCTGAGCAAGTCACTTAATAAAAATGTCTTAGAAAGTTGTTTGTCTCAGTTTGTCTCAGTTTCTTCATCTGTCAAATGACCTGGAGAAGGAAATGGCAAACCACTCCAGTACCTTTGCCAAGAAAACCCCAAATGGGGTTACAAAGAGTCGGACACAACTGAAATAACTGAACAACAACAAAGTATAAGTGAGGAAACACAGCCATGACCATAACAGTTGCCTTTACCCCAGGCTAATAATGCTTCTGCAGTTCCAAAAAAGATTACAGGTTTACCAAGAGCAAGTCCCACACAAACTAACCTTTTTCTTTTCTTTCTTTCTTTTTTGACAGTTAATAGACCAGTTTTTAATGACAATGCTATAAACATAGTGTCTGTATTTCAAGCAAAGTGTATGCCAAAATTTTCTTATGGACAAAATGACAAACTATGGGCTATCCGATGGGCTATGCTCCCTGCTTTCTTCCCACTCCCCTCCCAATCCCATTGTACTGAAAATCAGGATAACATTTGCCCATCTCCAGACTTCTGTCACTTACCCAGTTTACATGATTCTTCAAAGATTTCTAATACTATGTTATAATTAGATACATGCTAGTAGTGCAAAACTCTAAAGAGCTGTGAGCCTGCCTTATCAGACACAGGATTCAGACACTCTATCTTAACAGGAAAATACATCCCAGAGAGGAGTAGTGATATGCCAAAATTTACAAAATTATCTAGGCAGCTAGGTTTTTGGACTTATGGACAATTTTGGACTTAGATGTCAAGAAGACTTGAGTTTGAATCCTGTCTCAGACACTTACTAGCTTTGTGACCTCGGGAAAATCATTTAACCTTTCCCAACATCAGTTTTCTCATCTACAAAATGAGGATAATAATAGCACCGACCTCACAGGGTTGTCATGAGGGTCAAATAAGATAATATATGTAAAAGGTTTTGCAAACCTTAAAGTACCATGTAAATGCTAGCTGTTATGATACTCAGAACTGTCTGAACAACTAAGGATAATTGATTAATGAATCAATGACCTGGCAAGAAATCAAAAGTTCTCAGTTCAAGTCCCTGCTCTTAAAGGTATTTGTTGTATAACTAAGGGCAATTCACTCACTGCAACTTGTTTCCTCATTGCTCTTAAAGCAGTGATCCCGTTTGGAGACCTGACTCCTTGCCTCAATGAAACATAAGTGAAAGATTTAACTAAGTTGGGGTCACAGACAGCTAATGTGCCTAAACTAATGCCTGCAAGAAGAGATGTCAAACCTCTAATGCTTGCTGTTTACTTCTTGTGTGGCCTTAGGCAAGTCACTTAACCCTCCCTGGGCCTCAGTTTCCTCATCTGTAAAATGAAGATACTTGACTAGAGGGCCCCTGGCCATCAGTTCTAGATCCAAGATCCTATCATACAATGTGAAATGTATTTTCCTTGGATGATACTTTCTGGAATAATCCAGCCCTGGCATCCAAGTAGAATGTACTAAACTTCCTGAGGCCTGGACTGAGTGATTGTTGCCTTTTGTATTCCCAGCACCTAAAACACTGCCTTTGCCGCCTGCTGTTGTTATTTCGGTCCTGAGGACTGAATCATTGGGGAAACACATGGAATAAGTAAACAAAAATAGGTGATTTGAATTTCCTTAGTTTTGATTTTCAGTTGAATTTCTCAATATAGAACACAAACCTTTGTTTCTTAAAAAATTTTAATTTGTTATTAATATATTTTGTTGTTGTTTAGTCATTTTTCAGTCATGCCTGACTCTTCATGACCCTATTTGGGGTTTTCTTGGTAAAGATACTGGAGTGGTTTGCCATTTCCTTCTCCAGCTCAATTTGACAGATGAGGAAACTGAGGCAAACAGGGTTAAGTGACTTGATCTAGGTCACACGGCTAGTAAGTGTCTGAGGCCAGATTTGAACTCAGGAAGATGAGTCTTCCTGAGTCCAGGCCTGGCACTCCATATACTTCACCAAATGTTTATAGAATTAAACTGAATCACTGCTCAGCAGGTGGTCACCTTCATCTCTGCATTTTAATGAAGCAGTGGCTTAAAGAATATCATATGTTGAAAAGTCCAGAGCTTAAGTTAGAAGAGGGACTGGAAATGAGGGAATCAAGAATGAAATAAGAATAGTGAGCATTTATATAGTGCTTTAATTTTGAGGTTTGCAAAGTGCTTCACACATTAAAACTCATTTAATCCTCACAATGCCCCTGCAAGGTAGGTGGTATTATTATTCGCATTTTACTGATGAGGAAACTGAGGTTCAGACAGGTGAAATGACTTGTCCTGGGTTACACAGGTAAAGAAGTGTCTGAGGTAAGATTTGAACTCAGAGCTTACTGACTCGGGTCCACCACTGTGCCACCTAGAGGCCTAATGTCCATTGAACAAAATTATTAATGGAAAATAAAAAACGAAAAATGTGGTTAATAAAATGACCTAGTTAAGAAATAAAATCATCGCTATCTTCCCAATCCCATCATCTAAACACTCCTCAGGATCTTGAGTCCTTTTCAAAAAGTAAAGTAAACTAACTGCTTTGTGCTGAAGCCATTTAATGAGCTCATAATTATTCTAACTTGTCCCTGACAGTCTTCATAAACAGCACATCAGAAACAGGTTTGATAGCACATATTGTCAGACTCAGTTGATGTCCTGGTTAGTTTTGCTGAACTGTTTTTCTCCTTTCTCATTTTTGTTTCAATTTAATTTTTTTTTTTTTTGTTACAAAGCATGACTCACTGGATAGGGAAAGGAAAAGGGATATATTTTGAAATTAAAGTCATATTAAGAGGCAGCTAGGTGCCAAAGTATACAGAGCGCTGGCCCTGAAGTCAAGAGGACTCATCTTCCTGAGTTCAAATCTGGCCTCAGACACTTTACTAGCTGTGTGACCCTGGGCAAGTCACTTAACCCTGTTTGCCTCAGTTTCCTCATCTGTCAAATTGAGCTGGAGAAGGAAATGGCAAACCACTCCAGTATCTTTACCAAGAAAACCCCAAATAGGGTCATGAAGAGTCAGGCATGACTGAAAAATGACTAAACAACAACAAAATATATTAATAACAAATTAAAATTTTTTAAGAAACAAAGGTTTGTGTTCTATATTGAGAAATTCAACTGAAAATCAAAACTAAGGAAATTCAAATCACCTATTTTTGTTTACTTATTCCATGTATTCCCCCAATGATTTAATGAGAGAAAACTACTATTATATTCACTGGCATATTTTTTCATTAAAAAACCAACAACCCTAAACTAGAAAAAATCAAATGGGGAGAGGAGCCATCCATTAACTAACATTTGCAATCTTAAAGCTCATCCTATACCTAAGTGAAATTAAAACAATAATGCCTACCAGCAATAAATAGCCATGAATTTAGAACTAACATGTAAACAATGTCATTACAATGTTATCATATCTTTCAATCAAATCCAATTTCATTCCTGTTTTATAGATGATGATATGAAATCATAGAAGATTCATTCCATTATTTTAACAAATGTCAAGACAGAAAGCAGACAATTAATTAGAATAAAACCTCTTGTGTGCCTTTGATCCTATCAACTCTGCCCTAATCAGCCTATCTTTTTCTAATCTTCAACCTCTTTATCTACTGGCACCTTCCCTACTGCCTTCAAATATCCCCCAAGTCTTCACTCCATCCTTAAAAAACCTTCACTAGAGGCTACCATCCCTTGAAGCTATACTCACTCTTATAGATATCTCTTTCTCAGCCAAACTCTGAAGCAAAGTTGTCTATGTCCCATATGCTCCTCAATCTGTAATCTGGTTTCTAGACTAATCACACATCAGAAATTTTCTCCAGTTACCAATGATCCCTTAATTGCCAGATCTGCTGGTGTTTGTTCAATCTTTGTCCTTTCTCCAAGTATCTATCTGCTGCCTTCACAAGACCTGACCCCACCCTCCTCCTGGACTGACTCTCCTCTCTCAGGACTTTCATAATACTACTCTCTCCTGGTTCTACCCCTACTTCTCTGGCCCCTCCCCTTTGCTGGTTCATCATCCAAATCATGTCCTCTCACTGTGGGTGTTCCCCAAGGCTCTGTCCTAATCCCCTTACTCCTCTCTCTACACTTTCTCTCTCCGTGAACCTCATCAACTCCCTTGAGGTTAACTATCATCTCTATGATTACTCCTGTATCTTTATATCCAGCCCCAGTCTCTCCTATGTCAAACTATTGGATGTCACCTCAAATTCAACATGTCCAAAACAGAACTCATTAACTTCTCCAACCGCCCACCCCCTCTTCCAAATTTCACCTCTTTCTTTCAAAGGCACCAGTATTCATTCTTCTAGGCTCTCAGGTTTATAACCTTATCTCTCCCTCACCTCACATACACATCCAAACCATTGTTAAATCTTGCCATTTTTTTTCTTTGCAGTCTCTCAAATCTGATCTCTTCTCTCTACTCACACAACTACCACTTTAGTCTAGACCTTCATCTTCCTCTAGTCTAAATTATTTTAACAGCCTCCTAATTGGTCTTTCTGTTTTCCAGTCTCTCACCACTTCAATCAATCCATCACACTGCTATCAAAGGGAGTTTCCTCAAACAGAAATCTGATCATAGCACTTCCCAATTCAATCAACTCCAACGGCTTTATACAGCCTCTACAATCAAATGTAAACTCCTCTGCTTGGTGTTTTAAAGCCTGTTTGCTACTTTGTCATAACCTATATCGTATATTATTCACTCTTCCACTGTGTGTAATCCAACCAAACTGTCCTCTCTCTTCCTCTCTGATGACATTCCATCTCCCATCTCCAATTTTTTGCACTGGCAGTCCCTAGACCTGGAATACACTCTTTCCCTCCCTCCTTACCTCCACCTCAATATCCCTTTATCTTCCTTCAAAACAACCCAGGCAGCTCCTACATGAAACCCTTCCTGCTCGCCTCAACTGAGTCCCCCCTCTCACTAACCCATATTTATTCTATCAATCTGTCTGTGCTTTGTATTTTTATATCCATCAGTCTCTCTGTCTGTCTGTATCTTTGTTGTATCTCCCATCAAAATGTAAACTCCATAGCAATAAGGATTATTTCACTTAGCATATTTGTGGCACCAGCTTCAAGCACTGTGCCTGACATATAGTAGGGGCTTAATTAATACTCGCTGTTTGACTGACGGGTTGATAAAAACATTCAGAGTTGCTGTGGTCATTGTATTAGACATGGAAGCCAAAAGAAAAAAAGTAAAAAGTCCCACTCTCACCAGCTGATTTTAAGAATTTTTGATGCACCGATTTAAACACTGTAATTGAGCTAAGGCCAACACTTTTTTAGGTTGGGCCTTTGACATGATAATTATATAAACAGGAAACCTCTCTCCTGGAACAAATACTGAGAGCAGGTGCTGCCCTCCTTCACAGGACAGGAGCGACCATTTCCTCTACCCTTGTACTGTGGGCACAGTTGATAGGAGGGACTAACTCTCTGAAAGTTCCACTTCAAGAGGTGGCCACTAAAGAAACACATTGCTTGTGTATTGCTTATTGTGTATTGTGTATTGAATATTGCTTATGAAGGTAATGGATGAAAAGAGACCAGCTTTGGTGCAGCAAAAATGCTATGAGCAGTGCCATGAGAAGATGAGGAGGAGGAAGAGGCAGCCTGGGACAGACTGGGGTGCCATGATCACCATGATGTCTTGGCCTTAGATCTCTTCTCTATTTGAGTGGGTGAAAGGTACTGGGGAGAGGGGAGGGGGACTTGTCATGGTACTGATACTGGCCTGGATCATGAAGGGCCTCAAGTTACTACACAGGCCCACACATATCTATGTATATCAGTATACGGTGAAAGCAATGAGGATGCCACCTTGTTGAAGTGGAAGAAAAACTACATTTAGCATCAGAGCATTGGGGTTCAATGCCCACCTCAGCCACTTATTCCCTGAATGTGTAGCCTTGGGCAACCCACTTCACACCTTTGGGCCTCAGTTTCCTTATCTGTAGAATAAGAGAAAATGAACTAGCTGGCCTCTAAGGTCTCTTACACCCCTGTATTGTGATTCTATAATTAGATTCAATCCATTACTACTTATCTGAATTTTACCCCATGATTTTGTTCCTGGTTCCTCATTCCTGAAGAAGGCTGAACCTGCAGCGATAACAGCTATACCAACAAAACGACAGAGCGCTCCTGGTGCCCTTGTCATGCTGGTTATTTGCAGCCAGATCTACAGGGCTCAGTTACAGAGTCTTTGCCCATTTTCTAGCAAAAGTAGGAGAACATTTTAGCCTAAAGTGGCTCAACTCTGAGATGCTGCCCTGTACATTTTTAAGAGCCTGGGTACCCTCTATTATTGGGGGGGAAATGAAGAGATGCTTTAAAAGTGGGCTATGTCCTCGACTGGAAGAGGGAAATTCATTCCTAGGTGACTATCAAGGGTCTGAGACAAACTTCTGAATTATGTCTAAGGACTCTCACACAGCTCAGGATACTGAAGTTCTTATGATAAATACACAACAGGGGCAGTTAGGTGGTGCAGTGGGTAAAGCACCAAGCTAGAAGTCAGGAAGATCTGAGTTCAAATGTGGCCTCAGATATTACTAGGTGTGTGACTCTGGGCAAGTTATTTCACTCTTATTTACCTCAGTTCCTCATCTGAAAGATGGGGATTCATTTGAGAAGAAAATGGCAAACCACTCCAGTATCTTTGCCAAGAAAACCCTATGCATAGTCGGACACAACTAAACAACAGAGAAGAGGATCTTTTGGGAGTGTATAATTAAGTTGGGCACAGTGGATAGAGTCAGGGCTAGAGTCAGGAAGACCTGAATTCAAATCCAGCCTCAGACACTTCCTAGCTGCATGATACTGGGGCAAGTCACTTAACTCTGTTTACCTCAGTTTCCCAATCTGTAAAATGAGCTGGAGAAGGAAATGGCAAACCACTCCAGTATCTCTCCCAAGAAAACCCTAAATGGAGTCACATAGAGTCAGACAAGACTGAAAAACAACTGAAATGAATTGGAGAAGCAGAACTGCCAGGAGACTGAAGCTCTGGAGCACTAACAGTCAGAAAAGCATGTGGGTGCTGCTATAGTTTTTAAGTGCTGGAGGGGAGAAAGCTCCCTCTGCAGCTCTCACAGCTGCTGTTACTGCCGCCTAGACTGCCAGCAGAGGGATCAGAAAGTCCACATAGTAGGAAACTGAGGCCCAGTCAGTAGGAGAATGTTAGTGCAGTAGAAAGAGTAGTATGTTCAGAGTTTCAGAACTGGCTCTGCCACTTTTTCTATGCAACTCTAGGCAAATCACTTAACCTCTCTTGTCCTCCGTTTCCTCCTATGCAATATGAAAGTGTTATATTAGACAACCTGTCATAAGGTCCCTCTTCAGCTCTACATCTGTTATGAACAAGGCAACAAGGTCCAAGCCTAGGATTTTTACTGACCTCTCATACACTCACCAGGGGACCTGTCCTAGGGATATTGCAATAATGGGGGAGGGGGAGAACTGGCATTTACCGATAAGCACTTTTACAAATATCTCATTGCATCTTCATAGGGTTGCTATTAGCACCTCATTTTACAGATGAGGATACTAAGGCACAGCTTAAGTGACTTGCCCAGGGGTCAAACAGCTAGTATGTATCTGAGGATGAATTGGAACTCAGGTGTTTCTGACTCCCAGGCCCAGAATCCACTTGGCCACCTGATAATAGCTTCAATCTAGCAAGGCTCTTCTGAATGGTGTCAGTTGAGCGCTCTCTCCCATCTTCCTTTTCCCAGAGGAGGGCGTCAACAACCAACGGGATGCCATGAAACTCTTCCCGAGAATAGCCTGTTTGACATCAGCATGTTTACTCCAAACCCACCTGCAGCACGTTCAGCCTTTAGCCAGCTAAGAATTCTCCTTGCCTCTTTCTCATAACCCCCTGAAAAAGCTGCCCTTAACTGGTTCTGCCTTTTTATGTTGTTGATACTGCAGCATTATTATGATACTGCAACTATTCTTTAGAATCCCAGGTCAGAAAACGTCACCACCACAAAATGAGATGACTGAGAAGGACATAAAAGGAGCAGACTGAGAGAATAATCCTGAACTTTTCTAATAATCCTGCACACCCACAAACACACATACACACACGAACTCACACCAACCACTTTTGCTTGTTTTCATTTCCTTTATCAAGTGCATCAATTTCACCCCCAGACCCCACCTTCTCCCCTACCCCAAAGAGGCAGCCCAGCTGTGATGCAGGTAGTCAGGTTCAGTTTCACTGGGAGGAAGCAGCTAGAACGGGAATTGTTATTAAGAGCTTCCCTCCCCTCCCACCCCACGCCACCCCATCCCTAGGGTCCCTGCTAACTTACCAAAAAGATGACGCTGAGCAGCAGAAGCACTGTCTTGGAGGTGATCATGCCACAGTCCATGGTGACTACGGGCGTTGGGGCCAACATCAAGGTCAGTGATGTGGCTGCCTGCCTGGTACAGAGAAGTCTGTGTCGGGTTTCTAGGCTCCCACTCTTCTCAGTTTCTTGGCTGAGTTTGAGCCTCATTCAGTCACATGATTTACGTATCATCCTACCCAGTCACATGCTTCCTAATGCACAGAATAAAACAAAACAATCACTGTCCAGGTCAGGACACAGCACAGTTTCTCATCTTTGTTGCCGTTTTGCTCTAAAACAGAGAGCTCTGAATGAAATCAAGAAACTCCCATGGGCAGTGCCACAAAGTAACCTCAGTCTGTTCCAATGTCAGCCCTATCCAAGAATAGCTTCATTTACCTTCAGCTGTATGTGATTAAAAAAACAAATCAATCAACCTTTGCATATTTCCAAGAATGTGACAAACTAATTAATGGTTATAATAACTGAAAAGTCAGTGAAGATACATAATAATTTTTTATTTAAAAAAAAATACCCAATTTCTCATTCACGTATTTCCAAGAATGTGACAAACTAATTAATGTTGCAATAACTATAAAGTCAGTGAAATATATAATAATTTTTATATAGAAAAAAATCCCCAATGTAACAAACTAAATAATGGTTGTAATAACTGTAAAGTCAGTGAACTATATAATAAATTTTTTATTTAGAAAAACATCCCCAAATGTAAGTAATGGTTGTAATAACTGTAGGGTCAGTGAAATACAAAATAAATTTTTAGAAAGAAAATCCCCAAATTCTCCATCTATAAATATTTGAAAGCCTCATGAATTAAGACAAATAAAAATATATAATAATTTTATAAGTCAAAGTATCTAAGAATTACAGACTGATCCACTAAGTCTGTCCCTTTCTTGTCTCCCCTTACTAGGCAGTGAGAGTATTACCCCTCCTTGAGTTGTTATTGTGGTGTAGGGGACTGGGAAGAAGTCAGCTCAGGGATATTGATATTGGATAAGGTAACAGGATATGATGGGAAGGGCACTGATCTTGGAGTCACATGACCAGAGTATGTGCTTTTCCTTCAGGATATCATCTGACCATGTCTTCCTTCTACATGTACTCCACCTCTCACTCCCCACCCCCAGCTCAATGAACTCTGTAGCTCCCAGATCAAATATAAAGCTCTTCATAACCTGGCCCCTCCTGCCTCTCCAGCCTTTTTACACCTTTATCCTACCCCTTCCACATGAACCTAATGCTATTGCTCCCATTCAACACTCTTCTCCCCACCCTGTACACTGGTTCTTTTCCCACACCTATATAATGCTGTCCCCTCCCTCCTCACCTCAACCTGGAGGTGTGCTGGAGTTAGCTCCAACTAGTTTTCGCTAGAGTTGACTGTTAGAAATCAGTGTGAGTATCTACACCTCAGAAACCATGCTACAGATCAGAACTTGATTTATGGTTTTGTTGATTTCTAGACTTAAGAAAATGTTAATATGAATTAAACTTTAAAGTGTATCCTATGCTACATCTTCTTTTCCCAGAGAGACAGTTGTTAAATATTTTACACCCTTGTTCCATCTCTTAGTTTCCCTACTTCCCTCAAGTCCTAACTTAAATCCCAGCTTTTACTCAAGGCTTTGCTTGGTCCACCCAGGAGCTAGTGCTGAGATGACCTCCCTTCTACCTTGGATAGAGAGATAGAAAGAGAAAGAGAGAGAAAGAAAGAATATGTAGATAGATAAATGTAGATATATATTTATAGATATATATTCAGATATATTTATAGATAAATATAGATATATTTGTCTATATCTATATCTATCTATACATTTATCTATCTATATCTGGTATGTATCTGTGGTTATTTACATGATTCTGTTGTTTCTCATCATAAACTCACTGAGGGTAGGGATTATTTTTATCCTTCTCTGTATGCCCAGCACTTAGCCCAGTCCCTGGTACCTAATAAGAATTTAATAAATACTTCTTCATTGATTGGATCCTGGCTCTGCAACTTACTAACCTGTGTGGTATAGGCAGAGACAATCAAATGGAAAGCTTAGGTGTGGGTTTGGGGTTATGAGGCAGCAGGTGGAGTCCCACAGTAAAATAAGTGTACATGCATGCACAGCATAGGATCAGAGATAGAGACCTGGAAAGGGCATTTGGAGATTTAGTCCAACCATTTATTTTACAGAAGAGGAAAATGAGTCCTAGAAAGGTGAAGTGATTTGCCTACCATCACACAGGTAGTATATGATAGAGCTGGGATCTGAATCCAAGTCTTCTGTTAGCATCCTTTCCATATTAATATAGACAAACTAGGTGGCATTGTGAATAGAGCACTAGATCTGGAGTCACAAAGAACTGAATTCAAATTTGGCCTTATCAACTAGCAGTGTGGCACCCTGCCCTCCCTGCCGTGGAAGTCACTTAACCTGTCTGCCTCAGTTCCCTCAACTGTAAAATTGGGAGAATAAATGGGGGTCTAGGAGTCCCTCTCTTTAAATTTGCTCATTAATTATGAAATGGGGCAGACATGCTCAGTTCTTTGGGTGCTCACTGGAAAGACCATGATGGCAGTAGGCAGTGAGACTGTAATCACACTTTAATAAGACACAGAGGGCATGATTAAAACAACTTTGAGATATTAACTCACACCTATCAGATTGAATAAAATGATAGAAGAGGAAAATGACTAATGTTGGAGAGCATGTGAAAAAAATGGAACATTAATACATTGTTGGTGGAACTGTGAACTAACTGATGCGACCATTGTGGAGAGCAATCCAGAATTATAAGAGTTATAAAACTGAACATACCCTTTGACCCAGCAATACCACACTATTAGGTCTGTTTCCTAAGGTGATCAGGGGAAAAGGAAAAGAACTCACATGTTCTAAAATGTTTGTAGCAGCTCCTTGTGGTGGCAAAGTACTAGAAATTGGGGGAGGGGGTGCCCATCAATTGGGGAATGACTGACCAAGTTGTGGTATATGATTGTGATGGAATATTACTGTGCCATGAGAAATGATGAGCTGGTGGATTTTAGAAAACCATGGAGGATTTGCATGAAATAATGAAAAGTGAAGTGAGCAGAATCAAGAGAACATTGTATACAGTAACAGCTATACTGTTTGAAGAATAATTGTGAACAATCAAGTTATTCTGAGTACTATAAAAACTCAAATCAATTTAAAAGACCCTATAAAGAAAGATGCCATCCATTTCCAGAGAAAAAACTGATAAATAGAAGTATGCATAGTATGGTTTTACATATATTTATAAATCTGTGTCAAATGGTGGCCTTCTATAGTGGGGTGGGGAAGGAGAGAGGGTTCAGCATTTAAAATGTAACAAGAAATTAAAATTTAAAAAATAAGGCACAGAAGGCTTAGGGACAAACAGTACAGAAAGTGCAGAGACAAGTGGCAAAAGTGGGGTGGATGCAGAGCCAGAAGCCATAGGGATAAAGTGGTGAAGGAAGGCAGATAGGTCAGTGTAAGGAAGAAACTCGGGAGGGGAGAGGCGCAGAGAATACTCACATAACCCAGTGAGGAGCACTCGGAAGCATGGAACTCATGGAGATGGACAGGTGCTCAGAGGGCGGGAATTTGGGGTCTCATTTTTATAGGATTTGGGGGCGGAGGAGGGGAGAACTGACTAACTCTTTCTCATCTGTACCACTTGAGGGTTAGTTCATTAACATATCCAAATCATCTCAAAGTTGTCAGTAAACCTTAAAAGTTAACATACCCACGGCACCTCAAATTTATCAGCACCTGTTGGTGTTGTGCTGGTCTTACTGCAGATATCTAGAGTTTATATGAGATTTACATATCATAGGACTGAAAAATCCGGATAGCAAAGTTTAGATGGCTTCGTCTGATTTAGCACTTGTTATTACCAGGTTGTAATTTTTGGTTAATACATGATACAGTTTGATCTTTGGGACGGTCTGTACTTGACTTTAGGTCACCCTTTGCAATCTTATTTCTTGCTATTGTTACTTTATACTGTCTACTTGTAAACTTATTACACTGACTAAAAGGGGAGATGGAGAGTGGTCAGGGGGACCAGAACAAGATACAATTTTATTTATTTAATTAATTAATTTTAGGTAATGGGGTTAAGTGACTTGCCCAGACAGCTACCAAGTGTCAGGTGTCTGAGGTCACATTTGAACTCAGGTCCTCCTGACTCCAGGGCTGGTGCTCTATCCACCATGCCACCTACCTGCCCAAGAAACAATTTTAACACAACCTCCCAGTGTTGTTGTAAGGATCAAACAAGATAATATTATGAAGTGCTTAGCACACAGTAGGTGTTTAATCAACACTTGTTTCCTTTCTTCCTAGTACTTTAACCTCTCACAATAATACATGTTCCCCAGACATCTAACAATATGTCCCAACAGCACTTTATATTTCTGTCACCCACAAATTTAATCTGAAACTCTTCTTCAATCTATTGGGATTTTCAGCCTGTACATCTATCTTTTGGTTCTAGTAAGTACTTCTAATTGCATATTACATGAAGTTATTCCTTAATATCTTTCCTAAAATTCCCCCATTCAGGGGCAGCTAGGTGGCGCAGTAGATAGAGCACTGGCCTTGAAGTCAGGATGACCTGAGGTCAAATCTGACCTCAGACCAAACACTTGACACTTACTAGCTGTGTGACCCTGGACAAGTCATTTAACCCCAATTGCCTAAAAAAAAAAAAAAAATTCCCCCATCCAAGCTTTGAGTGTTACTTAATTCAGAGTTGGATGAGACCCGAAAGATCTAGTTCAACACCCTCATTTTGCAGAGAAGAAAACTAAGGCTGAGATATGTGACTTGTTCAAGGTCACACTGCTATGTAACTAGCAGAGGAGGAATCTGAGCCCAGATCTTTCTGATTCAGATTTAACCTTCTTTCTACACAACATCCTGACCCTAGCTCTAGCATGCTAGGACTTAGTGACCAATAATAGCTAACTAACTACTATTTATAACAGTGCAATTTAGGGTTTATAGAAAGTACTTCACAAATACTATTTCATTTGTTCCTCTTAGTGACCCTGGAGATGTAGGTGCTATTATTATTATTATGCCCAGCTATTTTACAGATGAGGAAACTGAGGCAAAACAGGGTTAAGTGACCCTAGGCAAGTCACTTAACTCTGTTCACCTCAGTTTCCTTATCTATAAAATGAGCTGGAGAAGGAAAGGGCAAATCACTCCAGTGTCTTTGCAAAGAAAACCCCAAATGGGGCCACAAAGAGTCAAAAGCAACTGAAACGACTGAACAACAATGACCTAGCTGCCTAAGTTAATACCTAGGCTGACCAAGTTAGTTGATAAACATTTATCATATTCATGATTTTATGAATATCTTAAAAGATCTCAAAACTAATCACAAATGAACTTTGGGTCAAAGGGAAAAATAGGACCAAAAAGAAATTAAGTAACTTACCCAGGTTCATGTAAAGGTTGTCAGCAACCTCAAAGGGAACCCCAAATGTCTGGATCTCAGGTCTCTTCTCTAGTTATTCAAAAGTCACCCTTCTCTAGTATAAGATTGGTGCTATTGGTGACCAGCTTTCAAGGAGACATATTAGCCAGAAGTGCCAGAAGAAAAGTGCAAAAGTTGGTACGTGCCCTCTGGAAATTCCCTCAATAGCTAATATTCATGATGCAGTACCTTGGACAGTTTAAAAGTAACAGGTGGCCAAATCCTGGCCCCATATATATACATATATATGTAGATATCACCTAAACTTAATAAGGGGCCACAATGTGAATGTGCTTCCCTTGGTGTATCACAGAGACCAAGTGGGGTGGAAATATCTCTGTCTTGGTATCTAATGTGAGTGAAGTAGATGATCTCATAATACGGGTTTGTGACCCACAAATTAGGTTTCAGTTTCATGACTTTGAAATAACACTACTGGGGTAGCTAGGTGGCACAGTAGATAGAGCACCAGCCGTGGAATCAGGAGGGCCTGAGTTCAAATCCACCCTAAGACACTTGAAACTTACTAGCTGTGTGACCCTGGGCAAGTCACTTTATCACCAAAAAAGAAACAACATTATTTTTCTCCCAGAATTCATCCTTCATTCCCTTACCCTTTAATCTAAATTAAAACTTACAAAGTGAAATATACCAATGATCTGCTTGATTCTTTCCTTTGTATCACAGTAGTAAGGAACACATACCTTGCCTGTCTCATTCTTCATTCTAACTACATGCATAGGCAGGGGTTTGTACAGTCATTTTGCTCTTAGCCTCCTCTTTCCTAGGAGTACATGGTGAGTACAAAGTAAGTACAGAGCAGGTCTATTGATTTTAGGTCATGGAGAAAGCCTGTTATACACATAGCTGGGCCACACCAAGAGTTTTTGTGAATGGTGCCATGGGGCATTTTTTACTGGGGGTGAGGAGGAGTGCTCTTCCTGGAACTATTGGAAACTCACAGAAGACAATCCTGATCTCCATCGTGAGGAACAGGTAAATATGACTAAAATCTAAAAGCAGTACTTTTTATATAACTATTCTTTGCTCTAAAATACAGTTTTATACCCTATGGGTACTCACTCAATAAATATCGGTTGACTATTTGGAAAGTGAGGCAGCTAAGTGTTGAAGTGGATATAGTGTCAGGCCTGGAGTAAGGAAGGCCTCAGACACTTACTAGCTGTGTGACCTGGACAAGTCACTTAATCCTGTTGGCCTCAGTTTTCTCATCTGTAAAATGAGCTGGAGAAGGAAATAGCAAACCACTCCAGTATCTTTGCCAAGAAAATCCGAAAAGGAGTTATGAAGAATTGGACATGACTGAAACAAGTGAATAACAACAAATTTGAAAAGTCAGATCATTACATTTATATCAGTTTACTGTCTCCTGTACTTGAACACATTCCTCTACTGCTCCAACAGAAAGGAAATCTAATTATCCCCAAGTCTTCATTAACCCCAAGAAAGTCTAAAATGAGGGGCAGCTAGGTGGCTCAGAGGATAAAGCTCCTTGGAGTCAGGAGGACCTGAGTTCAAATCTGGCCTCAAACACTTGACAGTAGCTAGCTGTGTCACCTTGGGCAAGTCACTTAACCCCGATTGCTTTACCAAAAAAAAAAAAGTATAAAATGCTTAAGATTTCTAAATGCCCAACCTTCTAATCCCAGGCTAAGAAGTCAGGTGAACTCAGGGGAAAATTCAATCAAATTCCACAAACAATGGTTAAACATAGAGTTGGAAATAAGTTGGGACAACTGGTCCTTTGCCCTGGAGCTCTGTCCCTGCGAGAGAGAGCACATGTCATGGAAAAGTAGGTACTTCCTTCCGGCCATAGTCTATAGATCTTTGACCCTGGACCTCACATTCCTCCTTGTAAATCCCATTCCCTTGGTTAGCCTTACCACAGTCCTGTTGTTACGATGATTCTCCCTGAATCCCCTTTTTCCTGTGCCACCACCATGACCACCACAATGATCACCACCAATCTCACGGCTTATAGACATAAGGGATAGGGTTTCCCCTCTGCTTGCTTGATTGTATTTACAATGGAACTGTCTTTTGTGTCCACTCTCAGTCATACTGCTTCTATCCCCTTTTAATGGATTATTTTCTGCACCAATAGTGCCTAATGTTTTTGGTTCTGCAAACTCATTCTAACAACAAAAATAAAGGTTGCAAGCTCTCCCCCAACCCTGATAATATAATATATTGCTAATAATATTCTTTACAATTATTTACTAATTAAGGTGCCATTAAAATTATTTAGCATGAACTCCCTGAAACGCTAAATGGGAACCACTGTTCTGTACCAAGATCCTGCCCCCTTCAAATGATTTTTGCCCCAAAGTGGAGAGATGTCTAGTTATGGTTCTGATTAAGTACCTATTACATAGCAGGCATTGAGTCTGATGGATTCTGATGTGATTATAGTGAAGGAATATATCAACAAAGAGATGATAAAGACAGATAGATATGATCAGTAGATAGATATAGAAATTGACACAAATATAGATGATGATTGATGATATTGGTAATAGAAATATAGATGATATTGATACAGATAGAGATATAGCTAGATCATCTATTTAGCGTTTCCTATTTGCCAGGCACTGGGTTAAGTGCTGGGTTTACTGAAACAAGAAAGTTCTACTTTTTAGGGAGCTTATATTCTAATGTAAAGACAAAGCATAAAGGGGAAGTGGAAAAGGGGGCAAAGAGAGAAGGGGAGAGGAGAGGAGAAAGAAAGGGAAGATGGGGACCTTCAAGGGTGCCTGGCAGCTAATGTGGTGGTAGAGCAGACTGGAGAGTTAGCTAAAAGTGGAGTGAGAATAATGAAGGGGAAAACTGATGGCAGCTCCAGGCTAGCACTCAGGAATTCTTTAAATCCAACACCCCAAAGTTCCTCCAGAAGCAAGAGGAGCATTACGTTATTCATTCTAATTATGTTTTACCATCTCTCTCCAGAGAGGAAAGGACATTCCATAAGAACAGTCTTCATTTGCCTTGATTCCAATTACCTGAATTTGGGAGCTATGATGAACATATTAGGGAATAGAGACTGGATCTGAGATTTCATTGATTTAGGGAACTCCCGGTAAGGAAACTCCTTCTCTCATCGTACGATAGTTCCTTCTTTGCAACTTACAGTTTTGGAGAGGCCAGTCAAGATAGTGGAATAGGAGGAAGGACTCCATTCCAGCCTCCCACACTACTGTTCCAACAATGATCTAACAATGTCAGATTAAGTAGTAATAGAGAAAATGAAGGAGAAACTACAGTGAGTGATCTTTCCAGCCCAAGATCACAAAATAAACCTCCAGGCAAGTGACTAGGGTAAGAACTACCAAACAGGGGTGGCCTGGGACCATAGACTCAGCACCCAAAACTCTGAGCTATATCAGCAGTACAGAGACAGCCAAAGTGTATCTTGGACTCAGCCCTGGGCACAAGACAATTGCACAGGATTCACAGAGGTGCTTCCAGAGCTTTAAGATAGGCCAGCCAAGAGGGCATCACAGACTCAGCTCTTGGCCTAGGCTAGCAGGTCCATCTGGGAGCACAAATTCAGTGCCCAGAACTCCCAGTTAGGTCTGAAATACATAGAAACCCAGACTGGACCATGAACTTAGGCAGGCTAGCAGATCTAGGTCTGGAGCAAGGATTAGCCCTCAGGGACCCCTGCAAGGAGGCTGACCAGAGTAAAGCAAGGACTCAGTCTCTTGCCAGGGAATCAAAGAAGAAGGTCTGGAATCACAGATTCAGCCCTGAAAGAGCTTCCAGGTAGGCTAGTAATGCCTTATTACCCAGAGCATATCACTAGGAGTATAACTAAAATTTAAAAAGAAAAAGAGCTATTATGAGGCCAGGATTGCCTAAGCCCCAAACCCAGAAGAAGAGAGTAACTCCAAAATGCATACAAGTCAAGTATCAAAGAAAAACATCAATTGCTCATAAAATCAACTCGAATTCCAAAAAGAAAAAATGATGTGAATTAAAAAACTCATTTTAAAATAGTATTATAAATTAAGTGAGATTACTAGAAGAAAAAATTTGGAAAGAGAGAGAGAGAGGTCTATGGAAGAGAGTTGTGGGAAGAGAATTAACAGCTTGGCACATAGATATAAAACCTTACCCAAGTAACAGACTCCTGAAAAATAGAATGGACCAAACAGAAGTCAATGACTCCATGAGACAAAAAAGAAATATTAAAACAAATCAAAAGATGAGAAGATAGAAGAAAATGTAAAGTATCCCCTTATTAAAAACAACTGACTTAGAAAATAGTTCAAGAGATAATTTATAAATCATTATACTACCTGAAAGTCATGACCAAAAAGATCTTGGACTCCATATTTCAAGAAATCATGAAAGAAAACTGCCCAGATCTCTGAGAACTAAAGGGCAAAATGAAAATAGAATTCACCAGTTACCTCCTGAAAGAAACCCTAAAATGTAAACTCATAGGACTACAGGAGCCAAAATCTAAAGTTTACAGGTCAAAGAAAAAAATACTGCAAATAGCCAGAAAGAGATTTTAAGTACCAAGAAACCAGTCAGAATTGCACAAGATTTAGCAGGTCCCTGGAATTCGACATGCTAAAAGATATAGATTTACAACCAAGAACAATCTATCCAGCAAAAGTATAATCCTACAGGGGGAAAATTGACTTTTAATTAAATAGAGGATTTTCAAAAATTCCTAATGAAAAGACTGGATCATATTTTAAAGTTTGAAATATAAATTTGGAAGTAAAGAGAAATATAAAAACATACCTACAGGAGAGAAATCAGAAAAGACTTTATAATGATGATGTATTTGGAGGCAGGGAGGAATGATCTAAGAATCCCCAAACAACTGTGATGTTAGCAGGGGCCACAGAGAGAGGTAGTGGATCTGGAAGTGATTTTTGTTATGTTTTGATGATCTTAAATAAATAAAGGAAAGGGAGGGGGAAGAAAGATACACTAGGGAAGAAGAGGAGAGGAATGGGGTGGGTGGATTATTATTAGTATCTTACATAATGGGAAGGAGCTAGTAGAAGTCTAAATACAAGAAGAAAGGGTGGAGAGAGCAGGCATTACTTGAACCTCACTTTAAAATGATGCAGAATGAAGTGAACAGAGCCAGGAGAACAACTTATACTACAAAAATAACACTTCAAAACCAAATAATTCTGAAAGACCTAAAAAGTGATCAACACAATGATCAACCATGGTTCCATTGTACCAACCTCCTGACAAAGAGGTGAGGGATTAAATAGTTTAACTAAGTTCCTATAGAACGCAGTCCTAAATTCTAAGTCCCAATTTTAATTCAAAATATAATATAACTTTAGAAAAAGATGCAAACAAACTGCCACATGTAGTTGAAGGAAAGCAAGATCATTCCCAACTGAGGGAATCTGAGAAGGCTTCATGGAGGAGGTGGCATTTGAGCTGGTCTTTGAGAATGAGTAGGATTTCAACAAGTGAAGATGGTAGAGTAAGGTAAATAAATATATGTATATATGTATATTATGTATATGTATATATGTGTACATTATATATGTGTGTGTATATATATATATATTTTTTTTCAGAATGAATTTGCTCTTCCCAAATGGAAACGTTTCATATCAAAACATTGACTGTAAGTGTAAAGTTGCCCAGTGCTATCTCCCCTCACCACCTCAATCAGCCAATACTCTCTCTCCTTTTGTTTGTTTTTTGCTAGGCAATGAGGTTAAGTGACTTGCCCAGGTCACACAGGTAGTGAGTATCATGTGTCTGAGGCTGGATTTGAACTCAGGTCCTCCTGACTCCAGGGTCGGTACTCTATCTACTATGCCACCTAGCTGTCCCTTTCTTTTCTCTTTTTGTTTTTTTGTTTTTTTGGTTTTTTGGGTTTTTTTTGCTATAAATACTCTCTCAGGGATGGGAGCTGGGGGCAGATTCAGTTGATCAGGTTCAGATAAATCATACCAGACCAGCTCAGCTTTCACAGATATAACATTGCTTGCTCCCGTACTGGTATATGACTTGTGGGAATTCAGAAGAAACCAAGCCACAAATTGTCATAAGCACTCTCGACCACAATGAAAACAGAATGAAGGGAGGAAACCCAAAACAAATACCATAGAACCAGTCTCTAGTCTAGACAATTTTGTTCCTTTCTGGCACTCTCTCATTTTTCTCACGCCAAGTAATGCACAGCTCACCACAACTAGTAACTGTCCCACCATACTCTAACACTGTACCAAAGGTGGTCCCTACATCCCCACCATATTCTACCATACACCAGCAACTTAATTAATGCCTGGTGCTCCTGTGCTGAGCACTTGCTGTCCCTCATATTCCAAGCTACAGATCTGCTTGTGGGGAGGGGCAGGAAAGGAATGGACTCCCCCACAGACCTTACAGGGATCTCAGAAACTTACCATTCAGATACAATCCGTAATCAACAATCAATCAGTCAACAAAGTTAGAACACATTACTTCACCCCCTTTACAATCCAGCCAAGCTAGTCCTTTTGCTGTTCTTCACCCATGATCTTGTCTGGCCTTTGCACAGGCAGTCCCTCCCTTATTGGAAGGCACTGTCTCCTCGACTCCACATCTTAGAACCCTTCCTTCAAAATTCAACTCAGTCTCCAGGTCCCACATAAAGCCTATTCTGATTCCTCAGCCCACAGAACAATTGTATTTATTTTGTAAAAATTTTGTGCATGCTTATATAAATGTGTACATATTGTATCTCCTGTAGAATGTAAGCTCCTCCAAAGTAGGGACTGTTTTGTTTTTGTCTCTGAATCCACAGTGCCTAGCACAAAGTAGGTACTTAATAAGCACTTGTTGATTAATTAATGGATTGATTAATTGGTCCTCAAATGTTGGCATCTAGAATTGTAATTTTCCTGTGCACCCAACAGCCCCTCTCCTCTCTCAGTCCCACAGTGTTCTAATCTCCTGACAACCAGAAAGTCACAGTACAAATAATTGATGATAATAACGATAACTGTAATACTAACTTTGAAGCCAGAAATGTAGTTTTGAATCCTGGTTCCTGTGAATTATTTAATAATTATAAATGGAGGGGGAAGAGTGAGAGTACCTATTAGCATCCTTATTCTAGTTTTCTGGTCATTGCCTGATCCTGTTCAGTAATGGGGACCAAGGACTGTCAGTCATTAAATATTCATCTCTAAGGGTTCGGTGCTCCACTCAACACCATGAAGTGCCCTGAGTAATACCAAGCTCTCTCTGTTTGTCTGTCTGTATGTCTCTTTCTCTCTGTCTCTCTTTGTCTCTCTCTCTTTTTGTCTGTCTGTCTGTCTGTCTCTCTCTCTCTCTAGCTCTCAGGGAGCTGGCTACCTCCTTCCCTTTTTGTGACACTTTTTATGCATAAGAATGCTTATCCTGTCAATTTATCCAGTTAGATTCTTGGTTCTGTGTGCCCATCCACTACAAAAACACTCTCTCTTTTCACATCCCTGCGGTGTTTCAGTGAGGTTTACTCTCAAAGACATAGTATGTTTGTACACAGGTCTTTCACCATCACAATAGGAAAAGGAGTAAAAGCCTATACATGAAAACCCTCAATCAAAAACTCAGAAAAGAGTGGTTGAGGCAGATAGGAGATAAGATGCAGGCTGTGACCAGCCAGAAAAGTGATCAAAGAAGACTATACATTGAAGCCCCGACTTGGATTCACCTGTGTGCTTTTGCAAAGCACCCTCAATTCCAGAACAATTCTTCCCTTCCCATTTCCTCTTCTCTTTGCTTATCACCTCCAGACTACCTGATATCCCAGGCATTTTGGAGCCTTGCTTGCTCCTCCCATTCTCTTGTTCCCTTCCCCCATTCCATAAAATTGTATTTAAACCACACCTTTGACCTGGCTAAGGGCCTTTGCCTCCTACAGGAAGGAGGGGCCACTCTTCTCCATAAGGGAGCAGGGCCTGTGGCCTATGCTCTGCCTCCCACATGGAGTAGAGCCCACTGGGGCTCTGCCTGATGGGGAGCAGGCCCGCTTGAGTATGTCACCCCAATAAATGCCTTTCTTTAACTTGGAGACTGAGTGAATTCTTTCAGGACACTAGGACCGCCCTCATATCTATTCCTCATCATTTCAGCTAGCACCCCAACATTCTTGGGGCCCACCCCAAACTCATCACCAATGGCTACAGAGAAAGTCTAAGCGAATTCTTTCACAGCTGAACTAGCTCTCCCAACTCTAACCTCAGCAGACTGGGCTCCCAACATTCTTTCTTAGAGCAAGCTATCATCCCCATAATTTGGCAGGCAAGTTAAAACATAGAGGTCTCAAAAAATGGTTTTGATATTCAGACTTCAACCTCCCCTTCTGCTCTTGGTGCTGCCCTTGCTGGTGCAGGTAGAGTAAGGTATTAGCTCTTCACTGGGGTCTTAGCACCAATTTGGGCCTGACCATTCTGGCCAGCTCTTGCTGTAGCATCTTTCTGTAGTTCTTCAGCTCCGGCTGGGCTGGGTGCTATAGGTCTTGGCTCCCATTGCTGTTGCTTGTATACTCAGTTCAGTCTCTGCTTCATTCTAGGTCATGTCTTCCACTTCTAGACACTACATTACCTTGATTGTTTAAGGGCATACTGGACTATTAAAATGTTAGTGCCGTAAGACAGCCAGAGGAAGTAAAAAGCGTAATGACTCTTATAGAAAGCTATCTTATTTGGGCCTGTCCTTTCTCAATGAAAATCCCAGTGGGCTAGCTCACTCTCAACAAAATTTCTCTCAGGTCCATCCCAACCTCACCCACTCTTTGGCTCTTTCATCTGGCTCTAAAGTTTTACGGGTGTGGCCAACTCACAGCCATAACAAAAGTAGCAGCATAAAGAAATTCAAATTAATTTCTCTACTACTGTTGAGGGTACAACCATCATCCCCCCCAGTCACCCAGGCTCACAACCTAGGTATTATCTTTCAGGCTTCACTCTCATGCATTCACTATATGTAGTCTGTTGTCAAGGCCTGTTGATTCTACCTTTGTAGAAACTCTGTAAATTCCCCCTTTTCCCCTTTGCCATAATCTTCTGCTTGGTCCCTCTGCCTTAAATCTCCCCCCATTCTAGTCCATCCTCCACTCAGCTATCAGATTGAGTTTCCTAAAGCTCAGGTCTGACCATGTCACCCCCCCCCTTTAAAAAAATAATTTCAGTGGCTCCCTTTTACCTCCGGGATTAGACATACAATCCTCTGTTTGACTTGTAAAGTCCTTCATAACCCAGCCCTTTCCTTCCTTTCCAGTGTTCTCATACCTTATTCCTCTTCACATACTCTGTGATCCATGACACTGGCCTCTTTCTTGCTATTCCTCACACAAGGCATTCCAACTCCAGCTCTGTTCTTTTTTATTGGGATTTTCCTCCTCCTCATCTCTGCCTCCTTGGCTTTCATGGCTTTCTTCGCAGCTCAGCTAAAATTCTGTCTTTTGCAAGAAGACTTTTCCAGTCCTCCTTAATATTAGTGATTTAATGACTTCCTTCTGAAATGATCTCCAATTATACACACACACACACACACACACACACACACACATACACACATACACAAGCACACACATAACTATGTAGACATATGTATATATCTTATATGCAATACATACACATATATGTATAATATATATGTGTATTCATACATATACATCCAATAATAAACATATATTATATGTAGCATGTATATACTATATGTGTATATATAATCTATTAACATCATATCTATCTGTCTACCTATCTATCTATCTATCTATCTATATATCTTGTTTGCATATAGTTGTTTGCAAGTTATCTCCCCTATTCAACTATGAATTCCTTGAAATTGGGGACTATTTTTGCCTTTCTTTGAATCCTCAGCACTTAGCACAGTGCCAGGGACAGAGTAGTGCTTACTAAATGCTTACTGATTTAATTCATCAGGGACTAAGCTGATTTTTAATAAATTATTTCCTATTTGGTGTTTTCTCTTCCCTGCCTCCTTACCCCTCACCTCCAAGCTGTGTCCTAAGTGTTTGACACCTGCTATGTTGACCTGGAGTTAAGTAACTTCTCAGTAGTCAGAATTCCAAGGCTTAATATTCCTATTCATAGATCACTCTTTGAGAAGTAATTTTCCCCAGACATGTTTGAGTTTCTCTTGTGCAGTAAGACTGTAATAAGCCTTACTTAGATCATGTGGTTAGTGAAAATATCAGCTGTCAGTTTACACAGCTCTTTCACTTTTTCCACTTAAGGTAAAAGGGGAATTGTTGGAATTCATCCGGTTCCTTGGTAAAGTGTTGAACTTTTGTATAGTCCAAAGCTATTCAATTCAATTTAAAGAGCATTTTTAAAGAATCACTTATGTTATAGGTAGGGGAAGCCAGGTAGTACAGTGGATAGAGCACCAGGCCCAGAGTCAGGAAGAACCGAGTTCAAATGTGGCCTCTGACACTAGCTGTGTGACCCCTATTTGCCTCAGCTCCTCATCTGTCAAATGGGGACACACTGGAGAAGGAAATGGCAAACCATTCCAGTATCTTTGCCAAGAAAACCCCATAGACAAAATCCATGGGATCACATAGAGCATACACAACTGAACAATTAAACAACATGTTATAGATACTGGGGATATAAAGACAAAAACAAAACAATCCTTGTCCTCACATAGATTACATTCAAATGGGAGAAAATAGTAAGTAGTCAGACAAGTAAATACAAACTAAACACAAAAGGTAATTTCTGAGAGTCTTTTAGAGCACTAGCAGGGCTCAGGAAGAGCCTTGTACAGGAGATGACACTTCAGGTGAGCCTGGAATGAACTTTGGTATCCCCAGAGGCTGGGGTGGGGGAGGGGAGAAGAGAACAACAGTCAAATTACTCTACTTATAATTTATTTTTTTTTTTACAGAATGTTTTTATTTTATTTTCTCAATTACATATAAAAACAATTTTAACATTTTTTTTGTTTTTGCTTAGGCAATTGGGGTTAAGTGACTGCCCAGGGTCACACAGTTAACATTCATTTTTTTTTTTTAAGGCAATTGGGGTTAAGTGACTTGCCCAGGATCACACAGCTAGTAAGTGTCAAGTGTTTGGTCTGAGGCCAGATTTGAACTCAGGTCCTCTTGACTTCAGGGCCGGTGCTCTATCTACTGCACCACCTAGCTGCCCCTTAACATTCATTTAAAAAAATTTTTTTTGAGTTCCACATTCCTTCCCTCCCACTCCTCCTCCCTCCTTGAGAAGGCAAGCACTTTGATATAGATTATATATGGGCAGTCACACAAAACATATTTCCATATTAACCATGTTGCAAAAGAGAACATAGACACCCCCAAAAAAATCCCAAGAAAAATAAAGTGAAAAATCTACTTAAAATTTATAAGGAGTTTTAATAAATTTCACAAAACAACCTTAAGTCTACTTAAGTAGACTGGGCACATAAGTACTCAAGTGAATCAATGAAAATGTGCTTGTTGTAGAGTTTGGAATAACTGTTGATGAATACTGGGTACCAATTTTTGGTTCTTAAATAGGGCATCTCATTCTTCTTGTTGGGCCTTCCATACTTTCATACCTTCTCAGCCCTGTACTGGGGTAGAGCTGCCCTGCAGAGGAAGAGCTGCTAAAACCCTGATGCATGGTTGCTCACCCACCGGAGGGGAGCAGGAAGCGTTCAACTCCCTAGTTATCATCATCAGAGTTACTTGCCTTCTGCTCCTCTCTCCAGGACTCGTTCCTTATGGCTCCCAAACTTCCATTACCTCTGACTCTCCTGATCCTATCAGATATCAAAGAATATACTACTTCTTTCCCCAGCCCTACTTCTCATTCTATCATCCACATGGAGCCCAGCCCTATCTCTCCAATGGCCCATTCCGACTTCCGTGTCAGTCAGGGCAGCTCCCATCTCCTTGTCATCTAAGACCCACCAACCTCAGTGTCATCCTGACTTCTCACTCATATTCTCCCCATATAACCAATCTATCGCCAAGTCTCTTTTCTTTTTCTCTTTTTTGGGAGAGGGTTAAGTAACTTGCCCAGGGTCACACAGCTAGTAAGAGTCTGAAGCTGTATTTGAACTCAGGTCCTCCTGATTCCATGGCTGGTGTTTTATCCACTGCACCACCTAGCTGCCCCTATTCTCTTTTTTTTATTGTAAGATCCTACCATCCCAACTCTCCTAATGTTTTATTCCTCCTAAACCTGTTCTCTGTCCTCAACAAGACTTTCAATACCTCCATCCCTCAGGCTTCACTTTCCTCCTTTCCTATTTGCAGCCCTTTAGTTAGCAAATTCAACCCTATACTCTCCTCTACTCTCCACTCCCTTGCTGCTTTGTCCTACTATCATTCATTACCTAACCAGAAGGGTTACTTTTCTATTTGAATTCAACACCACCACTAGAGCAGTAAGAGGTTAAATGACAGCCGCTATGTGTCAGGACTTGAACCCAGGTTTTCATAGTTCTGAGACTAGCTCTCTATCGATTGCCAAGCAATCGACTGCCAAAGCAAAGAAACAAACCCCAAAGAAAACTCATAAAATGGTACCTTGAAAACCCCCATGTCATCATAGTATAGATGGTAGCATAATCCAAACAGGTCTATAGCCCTGGTTCCCTGAAACACATGAACAAAAAGACTGTTATTATAATTTTAAGGGGATCAGAGACATTGGAAGACTAGCTTGGAAGGACAGAAAAATCTACAGACTGGACTATTAATATATCATCAGATATTCTGAAAAGAGTTAGACTTTTAGTAGATATTCTGGAAGAGCTCATTGTGTCCAGGAGAATTTTGACGTTCAGGGAGGAGTCTCAATTTGAATCCATATTATATATGAGGTGACAGCAAAGGTAGAGATGAAAGAGTCAGACACAAGCAGATAACCCTGGACTGGATAATAAAAGGAGAGAAGACAAGGGTTGGAGGAGTAGATTGGAGCTGATACCAGACTGAAAAGCAATTGACAGTGGTGATAGTGAGTGGAATTCCAGTCAGCAGCTCCTTTTTCTCCCTTGAAAGTTGATCTTAGCTCCAAGCACAATGGTAGCTCTCTGTATCTTACTTACTTACTTTACTTGTGTTTCTTTGGGCAGCTAGGAGGCATAGTGGGCCTGGAGTCAAGAAGACCTGAGTCCAAATTTGGCCTCAGACACTTACAAGCTAAATGACCCTGGGCAAGTCACTAACCCTGTTGGCCTCAGTTTCCTCATCTGCAAAATGAGCTGGAGAAGGAAATGGCAAACCACTCTAGCATCTTTGCCAAGAAAGCCCCAAAAGGGATCAGAAGAGTCAGACATGGCTGAAACAATGGAACAACAACAACAATTAATTTCATGACTATTAATAGTGACTTTGTATAAGTCTTGGGAGAAGAGATTTCTATGATTTTACTTTGACATGGGGACAGGGTGATTAAAGAGAGAATTTTCTTAGATTCAGGTCATTCATGAAGATATTCCAATAAATTTCATACTACTCACTAAATTGCTTTTGAAACTGAAGAAATAAAGTTACAGGCCAGTAGCACTGAGAGGGTTACAGGGTGGTTGTGGTTGTCCATGGGGGTACCCTGCATCATGTGCCATACCCTACAAGGTGTTAACTACTTCTCATAGTCACAGTACAAAGACTTCAGAGTTGGTAGGAAAGTCATCCAACTTCCAACCAAGGAATCCCCACTGTAATATATCTAACAAATGGCCATTATTCTCTACTTAATGACCTTCAATGAGGGGGAACTCACTACCTTTCCAGGCAGGTGATTTCATTTTTGGATAGTTCTCATTGTTAGAAAGGTCTTTCCAATAACTAGCCTAAAATTGGCCTCTTTGAAACTTCCATTGAATTTTCCTGGTTTTTTGCCTTCTGGGACCAAACCAAACAAGTCTAATAATCCTCTACATGAGTATTATTATATTACATATTATTAAGATCCCCCTTGAGTTTTCCTTTCTCTACACTATACATTCCCAATTGCTTTAACTAATTCTCTGCATGTCTATAGCACTTTAAGGCTTGCAAAGTGTTTTCTATATGTTATCTCATTTGATCATCACAACAACCCTGTGAGTTAGGTGCTATTATTATTTGCATTTTATAAATGTGCAAACTGAGGCTGAGAGAAGTTAAGTGACTTGCCTAGGGTCATACAGTTTTAAATGTTTAGGACCATATTTGAACGCTGGTTTTTCTGAGTCTGCCTCTAAGACATGGACTCAAGGCCGTATGCTATCTTGGATGCCCACCTCTGGACAATCTGTGGCTTATCAATGTCCTTCTTAAGGACTGTGGTTCTCAGCACTGAATTCAATATTCCATATGTGACCTGGCTGTTTTGATGGAGGGCCCAGGCCAGCCATGCTTCACTCTCCAGATTTTCCATCATTCCTTAACTGCTTTCTTTCACTATTCCTGAGCATCCTTGTCCAATTGGTGAGTTCCTCCCAAAATATCTATTTTGAGGAAGCATCCAGACAAGATGGCAGCTAGGTGGTGCAGTGGATAAAGCATTGGGCTTGGAATCTGTAAGACTCATCTTCATGAATTCAGATCTGGCCTCAGACACTTACTAGCCATGTGACTCTGGGCAAGTCACTTCACCCTGTTTGCCTCAGTTTCTCATCTGTAAAATAAGCTAGAGAAAGAAATGGGAAACCATTCCAGTATCTTTGCCAAGAAAACCCCAAATGGGGTCACAAAGAATCAAACATGACTGAACAACTAGACAGGTTGTGCTTCATTCTTTGGACTTCACCACCCTGTCCCTATGAAGGTATTTTCCTCTCTCCCCCTTATTCCCTCCTCTTTTTTTAGCTTCCTTTTATTTGTTGTTTTTCCTTATTAGAATGTAAACTTCTTGATGGCAGGGATCATGATTGTTTTTGCTTGAATTTGTCGCCCAAGCTCTTAGTATAGTACAGCACACAGTTCTGTCACATAGTAAGCACTTAATAAAAAAAAAATTAATTAGTTCACCCTTGACCAGGGCAAATATCTTTAGCTTTTTTATTACGAAGTTATAGAAATCCAGAATTGCAGATCCTCAGACTTGGAAAGGTCATCTAATTCAACTCACACAGCAGGACAACAGAGTCATAACTAACTAATTTTGTCCTGAGGCAAAAATATAAAATTCTTTGCTTCCTTCCCTCCCCACCCCCACACACATAATGGCAAGGCATGATAAGGATAGTAGATGCATCTTTATACATTTTTTCTCTATCTCTCAGATGTGTGTATCCAAGGTAAATACTTCACTTGCCTCACCCTTGTTATGGCTCTGATAACTAAGAATATTCTGCAGAAAATACTTTATTGATGGTCATTCAACCTCTGTTTAAAGCTATCTAGTGTAAGAGAACCCATTACCCACTAGGACATTTTCCCTTGCATATACGGACAGCTAGGTAGTGCAGTAGATAGGGTATGTTGGGCCTGGAGTAATGAAGACCTGAGTTCAAATCCAACCTCAGGCATTGATGATAGAGAGAAGTGCTGGCTATGGTTTCTGGAAAGCCACCTGCTCTTGGGAGCCCAATGGAAAGAGAAGAAAGGCAAAACGATATGCTCTGCTACCTGTGCCTAGGAGGTGGAAGTCCTTTAGAGGCTAGCCAAGGGATCAGAACCAGAAACCCTTTTGTACATTGCAGGCTAAAGGTCTTTACCTTTTCTACAAGAGTACAGCATTACATCAGCCCAGCAGAGGATCGGCCCAGCCCATTGACAAATGGTCTGACCTGATGGCTAAGCAGCCAGCCAACCCCAGCAGTGGAAGCACCCATCCCAGCAGTAGAGTGGCCAGGCCAGTCACAGAGGAGATTCCAAGCCCAGAGCTCTATCCACTGTACCACCCTGCTGCCTCTATAACATACCCCACAAGCGGTCATCTAGCTTTTACCTGAAGATATCAGGTAAGGGTAGGGGCACTCATAGTGTCCTGAAACATCCCATTTCACTTTTCTATACCTGTAATTATCAAGAAATCTTTCTTCTATCAAGCCCAAATCTGCCTCTAGGAAATTCCCAACTGTTACTCTCAGGTCTGCCTTTTGGGACCAAAAAACAAATCCCTTTTTAAATCGATGGCCTGTCAATTCTTGAAGACATTGATTATGTTTCCTGCCATACCCCTCAATCCCAAGTTTTCTCTTCTCCTTGGTAAATAATCTAATTTACTTCAACTAATCCTCAAATCATAGAATCATAGATTTATTGTTTTTAGAGCTGGAATGGACCTTAAAAGCTATCAATTCCAAACTTCTTATTTTACATATAAAGAAATTGAAGCTTAGACAGGTGAAGTGGCTGCCTCTATTCACACAGCTAACAAGTGTCTGAAGCATGATTTGCGCCCAGGTCATCCTGACTCCAAGTCCAAAACATTATCCCACTTCTTTTTTTTTTTTTCCCACTTCACTTCTCAGATGGTATGATCTCAATCAGTCCTCATATGATCTTTCATTTTCTTGGTTTTGTTCCATCTTGTCAATAGCCATCCTAAAATGGGCCACACAGGACTGATCACAATGTTCTAGATGTGGCTAACCAGGAGGGGGTACAGCAGCACTATCACTGCCCTAGACTTGGACTCTCTCTGCTTCTCTTGAGATCACATTAACTTTTATAGCTGCCGTATCATCATCCTGGGAAGTGACCGCTGTGGAGATGCAGCATGCTCACAGCTACTGAAGACCCAGAAAAGAGATTCTTTGTCACTAGTTCCTGGCATTGTCAAATGGTTTAACATCAGAAGCTGATACAGTTTTATCAGTGGAAATGACGATAAAGAAAAGACTTTTCCATCTGCTTTGCTGCTACATTCTAAGGACTATGGGACTTTCCCATCTGACTTGCAGCTGAAACCTTCATATGTGCTGTCTCCCTCATTAGAATGTGAGCTCCTTGAGAGCAGGGACTGTCTCACTTTTCTTTGTATTTAGCACAGTATTTAGCACAGCGCTTTGCACAATGCTAAATCCCCCCACTCCCACCTTATGAATAATTTTTAAAGAGGCCATTATCTGCCTCATTTCTTACCTAGCTTTAATCACTGAATGGGCATTGCCTCAGTCAAACTGAGACCTGGGAAGGACCTTAGCTTAAAAAAGTCAAGGTCCACCACTGCATCCAGGCCATCTGCATTGGACCCAGGTGGCTCCGGAGGAGAAAGTAAGGCTGGTGACCTTGCACAGCCCTCCCTCGCTTAAATCCAATTCACTTGCATATCACGACATCACTTCCCTGATGTCATTGTCCTCTTCAAGGACAAAGGACAAACAAAAAACAATAACAATGATAATATCCACTCAAATCATGCTAACTCATATTCAACTTGTATTCCACCAAAATGCTCAGATCTTTTTTTTTTCCCCAGGAGTGCCATTTAACCATCTGTCATCTATTTCATAATGATGGAATTGATTTTTTGAACCTTTACTAAGAATGATCACCTTGTGGGTTGAGTCTTTGATTAAGGACTAACTCCCCTCTACTTACAGAATCCACTGAAGGAGACATATGTACATATGTAGTAATATACAACATATGAACAAAATAAATGCAAGGTAGTTTGGGGGAGGGTGGACATTAGCAGCTTGAGGAAATTAGGAAAAGCTTTGTTTAGAAGATAGTGCTTAATGGATAGCATCTTAAAGGAAACAAGAGATTCTAAATGAGGAGGGAGAACATTCCAGGCATGGGGGACAGCCAGAGTAAGGGCATGGTGTTGGGAGATGGAGCATTATGTATGAGGAGCAAAAAAAAAAAGGGGGCCAGTTTGACTGAAGGAGAATCATATATAATGAGATTGGAAAAGTATGGTGGGGCCAGCTTGTGAGGGGCTTTACAGGCCAAATAAGTTTCTATTTTTTTATTAAGTATGGAAATGTTATAAGTTAAATTTGTGTGTTAAGAAGATTATTTTGCCAGTTTGGGGGAGCATTGCCTGAAAAGGAAACTGAATTAGGGCAGAAAGACCATCTGGAGGCCCTTCCAATAGTCTAGGAGAAAGATAATGAGAGCTTGAAATAAGATTGTTTCTGTGTGAGTAGAGAAAATGAATCTGATGAGAGAGATGGTGAGAAGGTAGAAATGACAAAATTCGGCAATTGATTGAATATGTGGCATGAGAAAGAGTAAAGAGTTTAGGGTAACACTGAAGTAATGAACCTGGGAAAAGGGAAAGATGGTGACACCTTCAATAGAAATAATGAAGTTTGAAAAAGAGATGGTTTTGAGAAAAAGATAACAAGACCTTTTTTTGTTTGTTCATTTGTTTGTAACATATTGAGTTTGAACTGTCTATGGAACCTGAATTATTCAATAGATCGTTGGTGACGTGGAACTGGAGATAGAGACATAGACTAGGACTGGATATATAAACCTGGGAGTCGTCTGCATAGAGATGATATGTGAGCTGATGCACTCACCAAGTGAAAAAATGTAGAGCAAAATAAAAATAAGTACCTAGAATAGAGCCTCAGTGATACGCACAGTTGGGGAGACCCAATCTGGATAGTGAAACGGCAAAGGAGATTGACAAATGGCCATAGAGGGAAGGGGAGAACCAGGAAAGAGCAGTGTCATGAAAATCCAGAGAAGAGAGAGTATCTAGGACAGGATGGTCAACTGCATCAAGTCAGGAAGGCTCAGGAGTGAGAAAATGTGAAACAATTTGGCAAATATGATCAATGGTAACTTTGGAGAAAGCGATTCAGTTGAGTGATGAAGTCAGATGCCAAATGTGAAGGGCTGAGAAGTGAATGAGAGAAGTAATAGGGGCAAAGAGTATAGATCAGGGCTTCTTAAACTTTTTCTACTCAAGATCCATAGTTTAAGAAATGCTGGCAGATCATTCTTTACCCTCCTTCCACCCCCACCTTAGGATTTTGGCATTGAAAAGTAGCAAAGATATATGATAGTTTGTGAGGGTGATGGCATCTGGTGAGGTTTTATAAGTTAAGAGGATACTTGACTAGGTTTGAGGCCCACAAGAAAGGAAAGGCAGAATGATTAGAAAGAGAAAGGATCAATCAGTTGGAAAAAGTGGGAGGAGATGGGATTCAGGGAACACGTAGAAAGGCTGATCTTGGTTTTGCAATGCAGAGGGCAAAGAAGGAAATAAATGCAAATGGCTTCTATTTTCTTACTAAAGTATGAGACGTGGTCCTCAGCTGAGAGGGTGGGGTGAGAGAGAGATATGAAACAGGGGAGGAGAGGAGAGGTGAGGAGAGGAGGTTTAGAACAGCCTCTCTGAGCACTGGGAGAGATATGTGTAGTCGGGGTCCAGATGAGATTGGATTATATACATCCATAGAGTTTAGTTACTGACAGAGCTGGGAATCTCCTTAAGAGCTGGCATAGTTTCTTTTCTGTTTTTCTTTTTTGCTTTTCTATCCCTGTACCTAGCACAGTGCCAAGTATATAGTAGGCATTTAATAAATACTTATTGAGTAAATTGAAAACACTTCCTCTGGCCTCAGATCCTTCCACTGCTACCGAGGAAAAAAAAATTTGGCTCTAGATTCAGAAGAACTCTGATCTTGTGTCTGTCCCTTATTACCTTTGTGATTTTGGCAAGTCATTTAATTTCTCTGGGCAATTTCCTCACCTGTAAAATGAGGAGGTTGGACTTGATTACCTTTAAGGTCCTTCCAGCTCTGTTTAATCTTGTGAGCGTGTACCATATTGCTTTCAGCATTAATAATAATACTAATAAGCCAGCATTTATGTTGTTTGCAAAGCACTATATATATGTATGTGTATGTATACATGTATATTATATAATTTAATCTTCACAATAACCTTGTAAGGTATGAACCCCATTTTACAAATGAGGAAGCTGAGGTTCAGAGAGGTTAAATGACTTATCAAGCGTCACAAAACTATTAAATGTCTATGACAAGATTTGAACTCAGTTCTTCCTGGCCCTAAATCTAGAGTTCTATCCATTATGCTACCTAGATTCCCATGTCTAGCTCCATTATGAAATGATGAATTTTTGTGTCTATTGGGGCCCTGCCTCAGGCTCATAGCTTTATGGAAAAACAAGTCTTTTCCTATACCTCTTCTCCACTGTGCATTCCTATTACTTCTCTAGATACAAGAAAGTGATTCAGATGTCTTTCTTCAAGCCTGGTAAAAAGGAATTTGACTTCTACCACGATTTTTCCCCCAGGGTGCTACTTTCCCAAATGGCCACTAGATGGTAGGGAAGCATCATTTTCTTGGGGAATACAACCAAAAACCAAGTTGCTGAGTTCTTCTAGATGTACCCATTGAGTCAGAGAGTTTTGACGTTGATAAACCAAGCCCTTTATATTTAATTTTGCTTTTAAAAATTGATAAATCTATTTCCTTCATACCAACTGAGATTAAAGTATGCTATCCTTTCTCCGTTTTCCAAAATAAGATAAAAGAGGCAGTGTGCGATAGATAGTGGAAAGTGTGCAGCTAGGTTCCCCAAAGTACAGAATTATGAATACCATGGCCATGGTCACATAGTTTTGAATTTGAATTATTTGAAATTATAATTATGAAAATTTTAGTAATTGGTTCTAGTCTAACAGGATCATACAATAAGAATTTGAATAATGCTACTATTCACAGGATTCATACTGTACCTAGAAACAGAGGACTTAGGTTCGAATGCCAGGTCTACTACTTAATAACTATTTGTACTTGGATAGGTAACTTCCCTCCTCTTTGCCTCAATTTTCTAAATTGTTAAATTGGGGTGTGGGGGTGTTTTCATGTGTACTAAATGACCTTCATATATTTTCTATTTCTAAACCTATGGTACTATGACCCCAAGGGCCAGTAGGTGGTGGAGTAGATAGAGCACCAGGCCTGGAGTCAGAAAGACTCATCTTTCTGATTTCAAATCTAGCCTCAGACACTTACTAGCTGTGTGACCCTGGGCAAATCACTTAACCCTGTTTGTCTCCGTTTCCTCATCTGTAAAATGAGCTGGAGAAGGAAAGGGCAAACCACTCCAGTATCTCTGCCAAGAAAACCCCAAATGGGGTCACAAAGATCAGCCATGACTGAAATAAAGGAACAACAACAATGACCCAAAGATGTGAGGTTGTACAGCATTTAAGAATCCTCTCAAATGAGTAACTTTCAATAGCCCACCTCAGCTATTTTATGAAGATTTGCTAGAACTTTTGCAAAAGCATTGTGATTGAATAAAACTGAACAACATGAATTGCCTTTCTTTGCCGTGGGCAGGTGTAGCAATAGAAGTGAGAAAATCATACCTGCAAACACCTTCTGAGTATTGTCATGGGTAACCACTGCTGACCTCAGCAGGCTGCTGAGAGAGGTGAGATTTAGTTGAATAAATAGATCATTGATCACTAGGCTTTTGTTTGCTGAGTATAATGAAGTATTTTCTTTGGTATAAGGCCAAATGATACTTCAAAGGTTCTCCTTCAACAAGGTGTCTCCATGTTCAAATATTTGAATGAATCTGTGATCTCATCTATCTGAGTATTTCCTCCAAGGATACACATTGCAATTGATCTCTGCCTGCCTATTCTGCTGGACTCCTGTCCATGTTTTTCCATTAAGTGTCCCCAGGGGAGCTACCTGACCTGGGGAGGTCTTCCTAACTTTCTCTTGGACTGTCTGCCTTCATCTCTCAGCTTTGATACCTGACTAGCCCATCTTCCCCTTCTCCTGTACATTTCCCTTATATCTTTTACTCTTGGTTTTTTTTTTTTGAGATCCTCTTTGGGGTGCAACCTGATCACACTAACCATGTGCTTCTTTATGTTTTGTGTGTTTCAGTTTTCATTTCTTCAGAAAATCCCATGCCTCACAGTTATACAACAACACTGGCAGAATATGGGTATTCAAAAGATGAGATTTTGTTTCTAGAAGTTCAGGGTTTAAGTTTAAAGGTGCTATCTAACCCCTTTTCTTCCTCTTGTTTAATTTGACACCCAACTCATTGTTCAATTATATCATTTTACCCCACAGATACATAATAATGGACGAGATCTGTAGTTTGTCTATCGACTGCGTGTCATGATGTGAGCAACGGACATTCTTCATCCACTTGGTCTTTCCTGTGTAGATGGTCAGGCCAAATCCTTTTGAGTAGTTATAGATCTTTTTTAGGAGGTTCTTTGATATTCTGTGGCTTACTTCAATTAGCACGATATTATCAACAAAAGAGGACTTCATTATTCATAGGGAATCCCTTTCCAACTTAAACTCTGAAATAGACCTTTCCATCAGAAGTCATAGATGGACAGTGGCAAACATTTCTGGTGAACATACATCTTCCCCTTTTATATTTCACTTGATATTTATGATCAGAGGGTTTTTGAATAGGGTTATTTCTGTTGTTGTATCTCAGAGAGTCCTGAATGATTTTAATATGTAACTTTCTTAGAATAATATAATATAACTTTCTTGGAAGAGAGCTTTTAAAACAGCCTTTCATTCTACTGAATCAAATGCTCTTTCATAATCAATAAGCAAGTATAACAGAATCTTGTATTCTCTACATCTTTTGATCAAATTATGAAGTGGTAAAGATGTGTTCCATTATAGGATATGGATTATGAAAGGCTACCTGCTCCCTATTAATACCTACATGTGTATAGATGAGTCTCAAAAAGATTTTTATAGATGGGAAATAGGACCCCAAAGATATCAAAGAAAAAGGAAGAGGATCCATATGTACAAAAAATATTTATTGCAGCTCTTTTGTAGTGGCAAAGAAATGAAAACTAAAGGGGTATCCATCAACTGGGGAATGGCTGATCAAATTATGATATATGAATGTAATGGAATATTATTATGCTGTAAGAAATGATGAGGTTGTTTCAGAGAAACTTGGGAAAGCTTTTGTGAACTGATACAGTATGAAGTCAAGAGAAGCAGGAAAACAATTTATACAATAAACAACTTTGAAAGACGTAAGAATTCTGCCAATGAAATGACCAACCACAATTCCAGAATACCAATAACAAAGCATCCAACACTGATAGGTTGTGTGTATGGTTTGTCCTTCATTCTTGAAGAGGATCATGACATCAGGGAACTGATGCTATGACTTATAAGTGAATTGGAGGTGAGTGAGGGAGGGCTGTGCAAAGTCACCAGCCTCACTTTCTCCTCCAGAGCCAGCTGGGTCCAGTGGCCAGATACAGATCAGGAGAACGGGAGATGACCCAGGATGCAGTGAGAGACCTTGGCCCTTTTAAGCTAAGGTCTTTTCAGTTCTCACTTTGAATGAGGCAACACCCATTCAGTGAATAGGTCTCTTTTAGAAGTGAATCAAGGGATGGCCCCTTTAATTAAAAAAAAAATAAACAAACTGGGAGGGGAAGACCCTCAGAGTTGCTGGCCAAAAGAGAAACAGTTACTATTTGCATTCACTCTGAGTCTGGAGGGCCCAAAAAATAACCATTTAGTGGTGTTTGGACAGGGACCTATTGTCTAAACCAGGAGATCAAGAATGAATTAGGTTTAAAGCTTGGTCTTTGAGAAAGAAATCTAGCCAGTAACTCCCAAGTTAACTAGGTAGCTTTCCAGTCATCAAAATTTACCTTCCTTTGCACAGAACACCCTCAAGTAAGGGGAGAGGAGAGGAGAAGGGAGGGGAAGGGAGAGAAAGGGAGGGGAGGACAGGAGAGGAGGACGAACTGAGTTGTCCAGCTGGAACTGGCCAGCTGGGCCACCACTCGGGCAGCTTAGACTACTCACACGTTGTGATTTGTCCTTCATTGTCAAAGAGGATCATGCCATCAGGGAGATGATGACGTGACTTGCAATTGACTTTGATTTGAGTGAGGGAGGGTTGTGCAAAATTACCAGCCTCACTTTCTCCTCCGAAGTCATCTGGGTTCAATGGCCAGATATCCATCAGGATGACTGGAGATGGCCCCTCCTGACAGAGAAGCAGGTGATGGAATCAAGATATAAAATGAGACATATATTATGACATGGCTGTTGTGGCAATTTATTTTGCTTGCCTGTGTATATTTCTTTTTTGTTTTTCTTTTATTTTTCCAATGGGGGAGGTGAAAGGAAAAGAGAAACTAGGGATAGTATTCCTGATATACCCCCTTCAAAAGAGAGAACTGAATAGAAGAAAGGTTAGAATCACAGACAACTAGGATAGCTTTGAAAATTACATGTTGAAGTTATTACGTACCTGAAAATAAAAGCAAGTGCTACATAATAGAGATTCACAATTTCATGTAAAAAAAAAAAAAGAAAGTAGGCATATATTGTAGATGTTCTCTCATATTAAAAATATTAATAAGGTACATGGTTTTTATGTCTTTTATATATCCCATGCATAATGTTAAAATTAAAGATTCCATGAAAAAATCTAGCAATGGAGATAACAATTCAACAACCCCCTGGTTATTAATATAACAACAACAACAACAACAATAACTGACAATTATATAGTACTTTAAAATTTGGAAAGCTTCATGCATTATCTCATTTGAGCCTCATAAAAGCCTTTTGAATTAGGGACTACAGGTATTATCACCATTTTACAGATGAGCCTTTAAAGAAGGTTAAGAGAAGAGGCAGAATTTGAACCCTGGTCTTCCTGACCAAGCAGAATACCAAAAGACCAATGGTGAATCATGCTTCCCAGCTCTTGACAGAGAGGTGATGGACTAAAGGTGCAGATGGAGGCATACATGGCCAGTATATAGATTTGTTTTGTTTGCCTAAGCCTATTTGCAACAAGAGAGAGCTTTTATTATTTGGGGAGGAAGAGGAGGAGAGAAGGGTAATGATTGAGATGCCAAAAAGAAAAAAAAAAGAGCATCAATAAAACATTTTTAAAACACACAGAATGGAGCACAATGAAGTTCAGAGAGAGACAGACAAGTAGGAGAGATAGAGAATTACTATGATAAATGCATTATATACTTAAGAAAAAGATGTACATAATAGAGATTCATAGCTTCTTAGATAGTCCTCTCTAGATGGAAATGATTATAGTTGTTTGTCAAGTTTAGAATAACCACAAAAGAAAAAAATGCACAAAAGGACATATTGGCAGAGATAACAACAAGCAGACCACCTTTACCATAACCTCGTAACCATTGTTCCATGGTCTCAGAAGGTCCCTGCCTCTGCACTCTGCTCCAAGCCATTCACTTTCTCTTTTCTACACTCAGTGCTGAAGTAATATTGCAACTAATTCTCCCCACATTTTACGAGTGCTCTACTTACTTCTTTTTTTTTTTTTGCTTTTTTGCTAGGCAATCAGGGTTAAGTGACTTGCCCAGGGTCACACAGCTAGTAAGTGTTGTGTGTTATGTGTCTGAGACTGGATTTGAACTCAGATCCTCCTTACTCCAAGGCTGGAGTTCTATCCACTGCACCACCTAGCTGCTCCTTCTGCTTACTTCTTGTTGTCCCTAAAGGCCATCTGAAAAATTATAATCAATTGTTTACATTTCCAGCCATCCCTGTAGCGATAAAAGCAGAGGCAGAAATCTTATCCTGCACAAGTCAAATATACATCTTTCTTCCCCAACCAACCTCACAGCATTCCAATTTCCTAACATAGAGTTTCTAGTTTTAGTGTTATTCACAGACTTCTCCTGCACCTTGAAGTAAATTCAGAGCTCCTAAGTTAACCTGGGCAAGTCATTAACACATTCATGGAAGTTTGTGAGATGTAGTTTTCAGTGGATACTAATACACACCTAGAATGTGCCTTATAGCAGGGGTATCTACTGTGTGCTGGGGTAGCAGGGGGTCCCACATGAGAGAGGCACCCTGGGTGCTACACATCAATAAAATTCAATTTAACAAGAGTGTGTTAAGCATTTCCTGTGACCCAGGCACTGTGGTAGGTGTTAGGGATACAAAAACAAAAATGAGGCATTCTATGTCCATGAGGAGCTTAAATTCTATTGAATATTATCTCATATAATATTATCCTCATTTTACATATGAAGAAAAAGGCTAAATATAGTTAATTGCTATCCACCAATGACTAAACTTTGCATAAACTTTGATCACACTATACCATGATTAGGCCGCCAAAGAGATCAAAAGAAGAAAAGACCTATGGATACATAAATATTTACAGCAGCCCCAAACTTGAAACAAAAGGGCTGCCCACCTATTGGGGATGGCTAAATGAATTTTGGTTTATGAATGTAATGGACTATTATTGTGCCATAAGAAATGATAGAATGGATAGTTTATGAGGAAACTGGAAAGATCGTTCTGAACTGGTGCAGAATCACATGAGCAGAACTGGATAACTATTTGTACAATTACAACATACAAAGAAAAGCAATTTTGAAAGATTGTCTGTTTGATCAATGTAATGATAATCCACAGATCCAGAGGACTTATAGGAAACACACCTACCTCTTGCCAGAGAAGTGTTGGACATAAGATACAGAATGAGATATACATTTCTGGACATGACTGATGTGAGAATTTGTTCTGCTGAATTAAGCATATTTCTTTTTTCTGTTTTTTTTAAAATTTTATTTAGTATTTTATTTTTCCCCAGCTACATGTAAAAACAATTTTTAACATTTGTTTTTAAAATTTCTAGTTCCAAATTCTCTCCCTCCCTTTCTATCCTCATTGAAAAGGCAAGCAGTTTGATATAGGATATACCTATGTAGTTATACAAAACACATTTCCGTATTAGTCATGTTGTAAAAGAATTTAAGTATATTTCTTATGTGAGTTTTCTTTTTCTTTTTTTTTAAACAATTGTTCAACTGGGAAGAAGCAATGGGAGGGAAAGATAAATGTTTGCGCAATATATATAAATTATATTTATATAATATATGTATTTAAAGACATAGTTAAAAAGCAATAGAACAGATATTTGAGCATGGTCTTTTCATCATACTATGGTTTGGTACTTATAATAGAGGCAAAATTAGATTGCTGTCTTTTGTGGTTAGACAATCCTTTATCAGAGTTCTACTATGTTTAACCACATAGTTATCTCATTTATAAAATGAAGATATCTGCTTTGCCTACCTCACAGAAATATTATTAGGTTCAAATGAGATAATGTGCATTAAGGTGCTTTGAAAATTGTGAGATGCTAAAGGCATGTAAGATAATATTGTTATTACTATGAATATTTAATAAACAAAATTATTAGTGATGCATGCTAATTATACATAAGAAGCTAGTAGTTCATGCAAACAACTATAGTTAGTATGACTGTTACAGAGGTAAATCAAATTTCTACAGATATTTCTTTTATTGCTTTGCTAATTTTTCATTATCTGCCAATTGTTAATTGACCATTTTCCTGATGCCATGCAAATTTTAATCGTCATGACATCCAAATGTGGGCAAAGGAAATAGGACAAAGATGCTGGACAAACACACCTAAGGAGTGTCATAGGTCAGGATTGAAGCTGACTACCATCTCCCTTCGTATCCTAATGGGAATAGTCAGGACTCTGAACCCAAGAGTCTTGGTCATAGCAATGTGTCTAGGCCAGAGGCCTCAAACATCATCCTGGGAAGCAAGGAGATGCAGTCTAGCAATTGCTTCTGCAGGTTCTGCAGCCACATCCACTAAAGAACCAGATTTTGTCACCAAAATCCTTTACACTGTCAAATGGTTTGGTATCAGAAGCTGATACGGTTTTATCAGTGGAAATGAAATTAAAGAAGAAGCATCACTATCTGCTTTGCTGCTGCATTCTAAGGACCATGGGACCATTCCAGCTGACTTAAAGCTGAAACCTTCTATATATACTGTCTCCTCCATTAGAATGTGAGTTCCTTGAGAACTCAGAATGTTTTTTTTTTCTATTTGTATGCTTTACACAAAGTTAAATGCTTATTAAATGCTTCATTCATTCATTCATTCATTCATTCATTCATTCATTCATTCACTGAAGCTCCCATATGTCCTGATACCCATACACATCTAAAGGGCCCTGCTGTTCCTCATACATGTCTGGAGGGAGGGATAGAGACCTGAGCCCAAGCAGAGGTTTTTAACAGAATCCGAGAGCTGGAAGAATACTTAGAGAAAACATCTAGTTCAATATCTCACTTTTAGAAATGAGAAAACTGAGGGCCAGCAAGGTCCAATGAATTGCCTAAAGTAAAACTAGCCTCCTTGGTTTCACTAGTTTAGTGTTCTGAAAGAGTTCAGAGTTTGTGTGGTATAGTGTAGTGTAATTAGCTAGCACTAGGGTTAAGGGTCATAGAGAGATTTGGCTTTGAATTCCAGCCCTAGTACTTTTAAAACACGTGGTCTTTGTCACTTTCCCTGTCTGGGTCTTGGTATCCTCATCAATATAATGAAAGGCTTGGACTAGATGATCGCTTAGGGTAACTAGGTGGCACAGTGGCTAGAGCATTGGGCTCAGAATCAGAAAGACTCATCTTCCTGACTTCTAATCCAGCCTCAGACACTTACTAGCTGTGTGACCCCAGGCAAGTCACTTAACCTTGTTTGCCTCAGGTCCTTCTCTGTAAAATGAGCTGGAGAAGGAAGTGGAAAACCACTCAGGTATCTTTGCTAAGAAAACCCCAAATGGGATCACAAAGAGTAGGACATGACTGAACAGCAACAAGGTCCTTTCAGTGCCTATAAATATCACAGAAAATTGCTTCCGTCCACTCTTGTAAAAATTTAAATGTACACTATTCAGAACAACAAACATTAGGTTTTTCTTTGTGATTAGATAGCAAACCTGTGTATGTATATATGTGTGTATGCATTTGGCATACATATATTTGGATATATATATGTTTGGATATATATGTGTGTGTGTGTGTATAGTTGCATGCAATTTCCTCCAAAACATACATATGTACATGTTTTGGGGAAAATTGCATATATATGTGTTTGGGGGAAATTGCATACATACATATTTGGGGAAAATTGCATATAACCCACAAGTGCTTCACATCAATTACATATTATGAATGGCAGCATAAACTGGCGTGATGATTAGGACTCCATTTTCACTTCATGTTTTAGAATTTTTTTAGTCCTGTGCAGCAACAAATGCAAGAGTAAAAATATATAACCCTCCACCTCCCTTTCGTAATAATGTTCATAGGAGCTTAAACCATGACCAGCATGTGGTCGGGGCATAGGAACTAAGTAAGGGAACTCTCTCCCTGGCCGGGACAGCGTCCAGTGCGCTCCTCCCGGAGGCTGAGGGCTCGCGAAAGGGAACTCCAGGGCCCGCGCCCGCCGCAGCGCCGCTGGCGCCTAGAGCCCAGCGTATTGGGGACACGAGCCTGGCATCCAGGCCTAAGTCGGTCCAACCAGCCCAGGCTGCCGCGTTCAAGTCAGCGCGTTCTGTTGCCATGGTGACCGGCAGGCCACTTCCGGCTGTTCCTCCAGGCCTCGGTTCTCTCGTCCCCTCCCTCTTCACTCCAATCCCTTTGCTCTGCGCTCACCATAGCAACCGCCCGTAGCGTTCCGGAAGTGGGGCTCGGGGCTGGGCTCGGAGAGCGGAGCCGGGGGGCTGCGGAGGCAGAGCAGCGAGCAACCATGGAGAGGGTTTTGCAACGCGAGGTGAAGGGCGCGACGCCAGGTGTGGTGGCGTTGGTGAGTTTGGGGCTTGTGGGTACTGGAACCGTTCAATGACAGCTCCATTTTACAAATCGGGGGACTGTCACACAACTAGTCAGTGGCAGTGCTTGGAATAGAACCCCGTGTCTTCTGACTCCTAGAGCCAGGGCAACTGCCACGGGGACGCCCTGTCGCCTAAAGTATTGGGAAACTTTTAAGTCGATAGTTCTGGATGTGGAAACAGAAAGACCCGAATTAAGTGCAAGGCACTTAATCTCTCTCACTCTCAACCTCTTCATCTCTAAAATGGGGATAATAGCATCTACTCCATAGGATGTTGTGGGAATAAAACAAGATAATGTCCAATAATGTCCTTTTTTTTTTTTTTTGCATCTTTGCCAATCTGTATGAGGTGGAAACTCAGTTGTTTTAATCGCCAGTTCTTTTTTTATTAGTTTTTTTTAAAGTATCCTTTCCCCCCAATGATTATTGATATCTTGCATTTATTTTGAGATTGATTTGTTTGCTTTCAGGTTTGTTTATCTCATCTTTGATTTTCAGAATTTTTATCTTTGTTATTGGTTGGGGGTTTAAATTTTTTTTTAATTTCTAGGTTTTTTTTTTTTAAGTTATAGGCCAATTCAATGATCTATTCTTTTTCATCAAGAATAATTCTATGAAAACTACTTGGAGGAGGTAGATCAGCAACTTGGAAAGACATTTCTTTTGTTAAAGGACAGTGTTTAATATCTGGAGTTAGAAGAAATCAGATTACCAGGTTACTGTGTAGTCAGTGTGATATAAGAGAAAAGGATTTGGGTTAAAATCCTGCCTTTGTTGCTCACTACTTGTGTGACTTTGGACAAGTCACTTAAGCTCTCTGGGCCTCAGATTTTTAATCTATTCAGGGAAAAAGTTGGACTGTATAGCTGCTGAAATCCTTAACCACTCCAAATTTATACCCTGTGATCCTCCATGTGGGTCAGAAACTCATCAACTGTGATTAATTTGTCAATCCAACCACATAGTTCAGTGACTTACAAACAGAGAAAATGCCAAGGCCTAGGGTGAGAATCAAAAGGTACTGGAAATATTCCTCCTAGCACTGATCCTGCACATGCTTATCCATCACTGTAGGCTGGGAGGGAGAAACAGGGAAAAGAGAGAAGAGGTTTGAAGAAGAATGTCCATGTGATTTGTAGCCATTCTAAAGTTTGAGTGTGTGGTCAGAAATATATGTATTGCTTGGATAAGGACAGAATTAAAGCCACTAAAAGAACTACCATAGAATTATACCCACTCATATAATTGTCTCAAATATTGGCAAATGCTTAATAAATGTAAATGTTTAGTGTTTGTTTATTTTGTGAACCAATGATAAACTTCCAAATTTGTACCTTGTGCCTTTGGAACTATTCTTATCAGTCATAACAGCCACCTGCCAAGGGAAAATTACACCACTTTTGTCCATCACAACTATTAGTAGTAACAGACTGGGAGTTTCCTCTCTAGGGCACTTAGAATCATAAGAATCACTTAGAACTAGAAGGAGCCCTGTTTAGAAGCATTTTATCTGCATAATTCCTCACCATCACTCCATAGGAGAAATTATGCCAGTAAGTTATACTTTGATTACTGTTTTATATTTTATTATTATTATTTTATCGAGAATCTACATATGTATATCATCTATGTATGACAATTTGAATATTGTATAGTGATGTAACATAAGAATACACATTTTTAATGACTAATAAATAATAATGAAGAAAATATTCAGATAATAAAGGATTTGTCATGTCTCCAGCACTGTCAAATCAACAAGTATTTATTAAGATCCTACTATGTGCCAGGTATTGTTAGGCTCTGGGGATACATGGATAAAGAGTAAGATAATTTCTGTTTGCGATGAGTTTATATTCTAATAAAGCAAACAACACATACATATAAAAATATGTACAGCATAGATAAAAACTTGGAACAGCTAGGTGGTACAATGGCTAGAGTGCCAGGCCTGGAGTCAGGAAGACCTGAGTTCAAATCCAGCCTTAGATATTTACTAGCTGTGTGACCCTGGACAAGTCACTTAACTCTGCCTCAGTTTCCTCATCTGTAAAATGAGCTGGAGAAGGAAATAGCAAACCACTCCGGTATATTTGCCAAGAAAATCCCAAATGGGGTCACAGTGACACAATTGAAATGACCCAACTGAACACAACTGAACTGACTTAGACACAGTTGAAATGACAAGAACAGTAACAGCAACAACAGCAATCTGATCAATGTTAGTAATCAACAATGCAGATTAAAACCCTTCTAAGCTCCCTCATTCTTGTCCGTGTCTTCTATAAACCCTCACAGAAGAACCATCCTCAGTGTTGAGGGTCTTTGTTTAGATCTCTTGACGTCACTAGGATACCAAAACAACATATATCCATTAGTTATCTCCTGCTTCTGCTACACAACTTTTCCTGTCATACATTCTTCAAGCAATAAGCAGTTATTATACATTTATAATTACATCATCTTATGACTCTTCTTAACTGTCAATGTATTGTAATGTATTATCAATGTATTCAGAAATGGAAATCTCATTAAAGAATACAACAAAGGGAAGAATAATGACACTAGACCAAATATGAACAGAAGAAATCTTTGCTGGAATTGAGAGAATTTTGAAAACATTAAAAGATTAATTGCCTTATTGTTGAATCATTTCAGTCATATCAAACTCTTTGTGGCCCCATTTGGGGTTTTCTTGGCAAATTTAATGGAGTAGTTTGCCAATTCCTTCTCTAGGCTCATTTTACAGATGAGGAAATTGAGGCAAACATGGGTAAGTGACTTGCCCAGGGTCATACAGCTAGTAAGTATCTGAGGCCAGATTTGAACTCAGGAAGATGAGTCTTCCTGACTCCAGGCCTGGCCCTCTATCCATTGTATCATCTAGCTGCCACATTGATTTTATTAGTAATCTATTAAACTACTGAAACTGAGGCTGGATTTGAACCCAAATCTTCCTAACTCCAGGCTCAGTGCTCTATGTATTGCACTACTTAGCTATGTGCATTAATGTACATTAATACCCTTACATTAATTCCCTAGATATCTGAAAAAGGAGATGTTACTTGGAAAAAAACATTATTATCAGAAAAGTTCACAAATAGAATATTAATAACTAATGTCCCATTTGCCTGCTTTCCAATTAAAATTTTTGTGAGAAAACACACACATCAAGGGCATTCATGTCCTTGTCAAATGGTATTCTATAGCAGACATCACTTTCCGTCACAACTGACTGAAAGACCTAGGGAATACAAGATGTGACAGTAATTATTGCTTGTTAGTTATTAAAAAAAAAAAAGATATTTGACTTGGCAATGCAAAATGCTACCTCCCAGGTTCTCTTCCTACAGGGTGTCTCCAGTGCATATCAAAAACATACAAGTTTCCTTAAAAGATGTGACAGTAGAGATAGGTTTGATGCATCTTACTCACATAAAAGCAAGAAATAAAACAGGGAGATTTATTATCTCTCAAGAACAATATTTTTTAAAGTCATCCATCTCCCTATATTCACTACATAACCTTCTCATCTTAATTTGCTTTCCCAGCTAGACTCTATGAGGTTACCTGTCTCATAAGGTTCTTGAGGAAAACATTTTATAGAGTTTAGTCTGATCCAGGAAGGAGTAGTATCAAAACAAGTGACGGTTCTTTGAATGAAATCCCACAAAAATGTGATTTTACTCAAATCCAGAACCTCATTGGGATTACGTTGAAAGCCAGTAATAGGATTACTAATCTAAAAAATATTACTCAGATCTCTGAGTACCCATAATATGTTATAGAGGCAGCATCATACAGTGGAAAGAATACTGGGTTCAGAGTCAGAGAACTTGGGTTTGAGTCCCAACTCTGCCCACTTAATACTTGAATAGTTTTGAGCAAGTCACTTGAACCTCCTTGGATTTCAGCTTCTTTATCTGTAAAATGAGGGGTTGAACTTGCGGGTTTCTGAGATCTCTTCCAACTCTGAAAACCAGGATCCTATACTCTTCTACTTAATCCCACAAATAATTCTCTAGGAATATGTCTGAGTGCTTTCCTGAAAATACTGTGGAGGAGAGAAGAGAGTAGATGGCATTTTCTGACTCTCAGGGCTGCCCAGTCTAGGACACTGCCATTGTTGCTGCACCCACTGGTGAGGGTGAAGGCACCTCCAGTAGAACACCCTGCTCACCTCCGGTTGTCAGCGGAGCCCTTTCTATCCTTGGTCCTCTGCTTGGACTCATTCTCAAGTGGTTAGCAAACTCCTCGTCTGTATGATTCTGAATCCCTGGTGACCACAGAGAAGGTCCTCCTCTCCACTTCCTGTTTCCCACACTCATCACTGTCCAACTCCTTATCTTCCTGCCCTTTCCACTGTGCTCCTTGGAACTTCATCTCTAAAACTGACAAACTTCTCTTTATTTTAGTGTTCTGCCTCTCATGCTCCTTCTATTTTCTGGTGCTCCCTGAGACCCGGCTCTCCCAAGACAACACTTCATCCCTGGTCGTCCCTTCCAGTACCGGTCCCTTTTCCTCATACTCCCCAGTGAAGTGGTCCTGGAGGGGCGATTGGAATACACTTAGTACTCTACTATCCCCTCTAGATTCTTCTCATCAACCTCTCCTCCACTGGGGTTAATTGTATCCAGAAATTTTATCTAATTTCAGATTCTAGGGGTTGTTGTCTACTGATTCAGTTCATTCCCCTTCCTTTCTCAAGTCATTCAGTTCTTGGCTCTGTCTTTCTCTCCACTCCAATGCTTACCTTTATACGAGGGAACTTCAGTCAAACACTCCTAGGTCCTCAGTCTACTCAACTCCGTAATCAACTCCTCTTGGTTTTGCAATGGGATGGTCATACTTTTGACTTTGTCAACCCTCACACGTGCGTTACTTCCTGAATGAACATCTCCACCATTCCTTAAATCACAATCTATCATTCCATCTTTCCCTCTGTCTTCCTCCTCCCAGTCCTATTCTTCATCCTCATTATAACCTGTAGTCTTGCCACCCCTCAGTATTTTGTAAACCATCCCCCAATGCTTTGGTAACATTCTCTTCCCTTCCCTTCCCTATTTTGACACCTTAGTGAGCCAGTTGAATTCTATACCATCCTCCACTTATAGATCCTTTGGTTCCTTCTCCCAGTGCTCACACATTTTGCCAGACCCAAACCCAAACTCTGTTTTATCACTGTGGTCCACCATCTCCTCCCTTCTCAATCACATGCTGCTGAATAGAAGTGGAGGAAGTATCACACCTGTGCTGTTTGTCTCTTTTGCTAATTTATGTGATCTCATTTCAACTGGTCTTTCCCAGCAGTATACCCTTGTGCTATTCCCTAATTAATTCTTTATTTCACTTGCCACAATGACTATTCCAAACCTTCTCTTCTCTCTTCAAATCTCAAACAACACTTCCTCCCTCCTCCGACATTTTGATGGAGGACCTCACCTCATACTTTACCAAAAAAAAAAAAAATCAAGGCTGTTCACCAAGAACATCATCTGCTTCTTGGAATTCTTGGTTTCCTTGAAGTTTCAACTCAAATGTCACCTCCTACATGAAGCTTTTCCTGATTCCCTCAGCTGCTAATACCCTCCCTCCTTAAACTATCTTATCTTCCTTTTGTATGTATTATGTATACACTTATATATACTGCCTCCTACATTGAATGTAAGCTCCTTGAAGGCAGTAATTGTTTCACTTTTGTCTTTGTATCCACAGAGCTCAGCATAGTCCCTGGCACATAGTACAAACTCAAATGCTTGCTGATTGATTTTTTTTTTTGACTGCTCCCATTTCTCAATACATGGCCTCCGGTCTCTACACATTTGGGTTACAAAAATTACAGGAGGGGCGGCTAGGTGGTACAGTGGATAGAGTACCGGCCCTGGAATCAGGAGGACCTGAGTTCAAATCTGACCTCAGACACTTGACACTTACTAGCTGTGTGACCTTGGGCAAGTCACTTAACCACGTTGCCTAGCCAAAAAGTAAAAAAAAATCATATTTTTTTTAAAAAAAGAAATTAACAGGGCAGGTGACCAGGAAAGTATATGTTAACCTCTTCTTCAGGCCCTCATTCAAATTTTCTGAAAGTTTTTGCTGCAACTTTTTGTTCGTTGCTAAATATACCTGTAAGGGGACATCATAAGTTCTTGTAGGCTAAGCATTCAGTTGCTTCCTTAATAAAGACCCCACCTCTAAGTTCTCATAGTCTGAAGGCCTATTCAACAGGCCTGGTTTCTTTTTGATAAAATAAAGAGCTTAGAATAGATCTCTTCCATCTCTAAAATTTGTCGATTGCAATATAATAACACATAACCAGAACCAGGACAGATAGTTGATATTGATTTAATAATTTTACCTGAGAATTTCCAGAAAACCAAGTAAGGTATTCTAAGACTAATTACTAAATGTTAGGTTATTATCTATGCTATTATCCATGATATCCTAACTTTAGATATGAATCGAGTTGCTACGATGATTATTGAATTAAGGTCACAATTAAGTGAAAATATATACTTCATAGTACATTATTAATGAACTGGTTTTTCTTTGTAGAGGGCCAAGCCTCCTAAAGAGCAGCATGGTGAGAAACATCTCTGTAAAATTATACGTAATGCTTTTAAGAAAGATGCCATTGAAGCTTCCATTAAAGAGAATGAAAGGTTTCACTTGGGTGTTCGGTGGGATATGCACATTGACCAAAGTTTTATGGACAAACTTGTGCAGAGAAAAGTGGAAGATGCAATGCAAGGATTTTTGATAAATACTGAAGAAAGAAGAAAGAGGTAACTCCCCAAATTTGTAAGAACATACTGTGAATTAATGTTAAAACCAACAATGAACAACTTTAAAAAGAAAATAAATTCCTTAACTTTTCTACTAAGTGATTACATAGCGATACCTCATAATGAAGATTGTGGTTCAGAGATCAAATCCCACAGGAATTAATTCTTGCCTCCTTTCCAAATTTCACCCACGTTCACATGTTTTGTATCAGTTCTCTTACCAGGTTGTGAAATTATTTTGTTTTCTTTCACTAATTTTTAACATATTTATTTTAATTCTTTTGTTAAATATCCATTTTAGATTTTAACTTGTTAATCAAATAAACTATCAGCCTGATGATTAATTATCATTTCAAGTTATTCTGAAATATGGAATCATGGAAGACTTTTAAAAAAAGTTTTATTGATGCCTTTTGTTTTTTGTGCTTAAGTTATTTTCCAAAATATGCTCTCCTCCCTTTGAATCTTCCCTTATGACAAAGAAAGGCAGTTAAGCAAAACTATGTCTGACAGCATATGAAACATTCAACATCTGCAGCCTCTCACTTCTCTACCAAGAGTAGGAGCATGTGTTTTCTCTTCTGTTCTCCAGGTCTAGAATTGATCTTCTCAGTAAGTCTGAGTTGACTGCCTTTATGTTGTTTTGATTTATATCGTTATAGTTATTCCATGGAAGAACTGTGCTGCTGATTCTTTCTCTTTCTTCAGTATCAGTTCAAATATATCTTTTTATGTGTCTCTGAATTCCTTATATTTATGACATTTTATGGTAAAATCATATTCCATACGGTAAAATCAAAATCCATATTCCATTTAAAAAACCATATTCCATTCCATTCAATATATGGCAATTTGTTCAACCATCTCCCCCAACAGATATGTATCCAGTTTATTTCCAGTTTTGGGCAAATAAAAAAGTGCTGCTACAGGTATTTTGTTATATATGGGACTCTTCTTTCTCTCCTTGATAGAATGGGATCACTGGGTCAAAACATATGAAGAAAAAAAAAGAGAAAAAAACATATGGAGAGTTTGGTGACTGTTCTTGCATAAATTCAGATTGTTTGTGAAAGACTTTTTTTTAATCCCTTAAGGCATCTTTCAGGGATCAATTAAATTCAGCAGACATTTATTGTAAACTTACTATGTCCAAGACTCTGTTGTTTGAATGAGGAAAATGACTGTTTCCCTCCTTTGGACACAACTCTAAAAACACATTGTAATAAAATAATAAGTCAGTGGACTGCCGCCCTTTGGCAGAGCAGTTTTGACTCCTGACTTTTTTGTCTTAGGCTTCGGGAACTCCTGGAAGCTGAAGAAAATCAATATTTGACTGAAATTGAAGCAAAGGAAAACACAGCAAAGATTAGACAAGATGAGATGAGGGAGAAAGTTCGAGTATTAAGAGAAGCAAGAGAAAAAGAAAGACAAGATTTCGTTGCTAAAAAACGAGACCAACAATTCAGGTAATGGGGCAAAGAAAGACGTTCTATGTAAAATCTGAAATTGAGAAGAAAAATTGAATTTATGAAGGCTCATTTTAAAGCAAATTGTGGTTTACTTTAAATCAGTATCCTTAAGAAAGGAGTGTTTTGAGAAGCAGTGTGGTGGTATAAGAATGCATGTATACTGGTTGTGCTTAAAAGTCTCTACATAGAACTGCCATAATTACATAGAAATAAATGAGCTGGAGGCAGCCAGGTGTTGCAGTGGATAGAGTACTGACCCTGGAGTCAGGAGGACCTGAGTTCAAATATGACCTCAGACACTTGACACTTACTAGCTGTGTGACCGTGGGAAAGTCATTTAACCCCATTGCTTAGCAAAAATAAAATAAAGAAAGAAAGAAATGAACTGCTCAGGTGAGAGGTAAAGAGTTTTCTGGTGTGGTGGGGGTGTGAAAAAGTGAAATATTTTCTCATCTATGTGCTCAAAAGTGAAGACTATCTTAAGACAAGGGCAAAGGAAAAGAGGCAGTGCTGGCCTGATGAGTCCAGGCCAAACTAGACAATTATAGTATGGTGGAAAGAGCACTGGACTTGAATTCACTACTAGCTATGTGACTATGGGCAAATCATTTAACCTCATGAACCTCAATTTTTTCATCTGCAAAATGGGGAGAATAATACCTATGGGTCTTATTTCATAGGCTTATTATGCGAATGAAATGAAATATTGTACCTAAAGCAGACCTCAAAGTGCTAAATCAATGTCAACTATTCTTTTTTTTTTTTAAGATTGCCACTCACTTTTTTAAAAAAATAATTTATTTATTTTTAGTTTTCAACATTCACTTCCCTAAGATTTTGAGTTTTAAATTTTCTCCCCTCTCCCCAAGATGGCATGCAATCTGATGTAGGCTCTACATATACATTCATATTAAACATACTTTCACATTGGTCATGTTGTAAAGAAGAATTAGAACCAGTGGGAGGAACCATGAGGAAGAAGAAACAAAACAAAACAACAAAAAAAGAGAGCAAATGGTATGCTTCGATCTGCATTCAAACTCCATAGTTCTTTCTCTGGATGTGGATAGCTTTTTCCATCATGAGTCTTTTGGAGTTGTCTTAGATCCTTGCATTACTAAGAAGAGATAAGTCTATCAAAATTAGTCATCACACAAAGTGGCTGTTACTACATACAATGTTCTGGTTCTGCTCACCTCACTCAGCATCAGTTCATGTTACGTCTTTGCAGATTTTTCTGAAGTCTGCCTGCTCATAATTTCTTGTAGCACAATAGTATTCCATTACATTCACATACCACAACTTGTCCAGCCATTCCCCAGTTGATGGGCATCCCTTCAATTTCCAATTCGTTTCAACTGTTATTCTTGCTTTTATCATTAGGCTTACAATTAAGAAAGCAATTAGGGCAAGTCTTAGAAGTTAATACAAGGAAGTCTGTATCAGAAGGCAGTTCAGCAGGGGCCCCAAAGGTAGATGTCTTGGTAGGTGGTTGATGGAGTTGACCAGGGAGTTGGTACCCACATGCAAGAGATTAGGGTTCAGTCTCCTGGAGAACTGGGAGAAGCAAGGAAAAAACCCAGTCCTGGAGGAACTGAGATACTTGGCAGGGAAAATAAGATAGGAATCTGTCTAGTCTGTGAAACTGGAGTACAAGTGGAGAGATAGCACTTGGTCGTTAATTTTATTTAATGCTTTTTGATTTTTTATTTAATGCTTTATAACATACACAAATGTGAAATTTTTGTCTTTAAATCACTATCATTCTACTTTCTGCTCCTCCAGATTTAATTTAGCCAAAAAAGCATTTATTAAGTGCCTACTGTGTGCCAAACACTGTGTTAAGCACTGGAGATACAAATAAAGGCCCTCAAGGGACAGGCCTTGCCCTCCAGCAGCTCACAATCTAATGGAGACAACAAGCAAACAAATAAGAACAAGTGAACTGTATAAAAGATAAGGAGGAAATAATTAGCAGAGGGAAGGCACTAGAATTAAAAGGGGTTCAGAAAGGCTTGGGAAGGTGGGATTTGAGTTGGGACTTGAAGGAAGACAGGGAAGCCAGTAGGGAGGAATGAGGAGGAAATCTTTCCAGGCATGGGAAACAGCCAGACAAAGTGCCCAGAGCTGAGAGATGGAGTGTCTTGTCCATGAACTGGCCAGGAGGCCAGTGTCACGTGTTTTGGAGAATAAAGTGTAAGAAAGATACCTGGAGGGGCCTAGGCTATGAAGGGCTTTGAATGCCAAGCACAGGATTTTGTATTTGATCCTGGAGATAATAGGGAGTCACTGGAGTTTATTGAATAGAGAGGTGACATAGTAGGACTTTGGTAGGACTTTTGAGATTTTAGGAAATATATTTTAGGACACTCACTTTGGTGAGTGAATGAAGGATGAGTTGGAATGGTGAGAAACTTGAGGCAGGCAATACCCTACCCAGCCCCAGCAGGCTACTGCAACAGTCCAGGCATGGACTAACTTTCCCTAGTGACAAAGAAAAACAAGTAAGAAAAACATGAGGGACAGCTGAGTGGCTTAGTGGGTTGAGCCCTGGAATCATGAGGACCTGAATTCAGATCCAGTCTCAGACACTGGGTGACCCTAAGCAAGTCACTTAACTCCCATTGCCTAAAAAAAGAAAGAAAAAGAATGCAGATGGAAGCATACTATTTGCTCTCCTTTTCTTTTGTTATTCTGTTTTGTTTCTTTCTCATGGTTTCTCCCATTAGTTATAGTTCTTTACATCACAACTAATGTGAAAACATGTTTAATATGAATGTATAAGTAGAACCTATATCTGATTGCACTCTGACTTGGGGAGGGGGAGGGGGAGGAAAGGGAAGGGGAGAAAATTTAAAACTCAAAATCTTATGAAAGTGAATGCTGAAAACTAAAAACAAATAAATTATTTTAAAAAAGAAGGAAGGAAGAAAGAAAAGAGAAAACATGGGCTACCAGGTCACAAGGCACTTAGGCACAGTCTCCCTTTTTTTCTTCCATTTCATTATTCAACTGCTAAAAAGGGTCAGCGTCATACCCTTCTTCTACTTTCTCATCACTTACTCACTCGACCCACTGCAATCATCTGTGTTTCCCTACCACTCTAAACTGCTCTCTACTGAGTCACCAGTGACCTCTTCATTTCCAAATCTAAATGTTTGATAAGTATTTAACATGTTGAAAATGATATTGTTGAATTTTTTTAAAGTCACAGCAGAACCAGAAACAGGCTAACTTAATGCTGAAATCCCCCCAAATTGTGGACTTCTCCTATCTCCTGTGTCTAGGGGAGACTGATACTGGAGCCTGGGGTGAAACCTGTAGGTAGAGGTCAGTGTCCCCAGCTGTGGGGACTGGAAAGATGATGGGATAGGACTAGGCATTAGAGGAATTATACTGAGAACAATTCTGTGAATTCGACTTTAGATGTTGGGAATTGCCTTGTTCTCCACTCCTTACTTCTCATCCCTCTCTCCAGTCAGGGGCTCTTATTCATTTAATACTGAAAAGAAAATTGAATTCTTGAATATTTTTAAGTGGTCTTTAGGGAACTACAAATATATATCAAGTCCATTTCCCTGAAGAACTTACAACGTAGCAAGGGAGATCAGACATATACATAAATAAAAATTATTGACATTTATGTTATGTTTTCAGGTTTGCAAAGCACTGTATATGCACTGTTGTAGGACCAGCCTAACCAGACTAGTCTCCTTGTAGCTTAAATTCAAGATTGGAATGAAATGATGCATTGGTAGTCTACCTAACTAACAAGCAAAAAGAGGTTTATTAGCTGTGGCAGAGGAAGGACAGTCAACCAGGATGTGCAGTGAAGACGCCACATTGATTCAGCTGAGCACAGTTCCCCTGCCTCTTGAGTTGCTGGTACTGGTCTGCTGTTCAGATACTCGAGAGGAGCTAGAGCTCCTCATGTGTGGTTTTTTATATTCAATGACTAGGAATCATCAGTAATCCTGTCCTTCGTTCCCCTGAGCCGATAAAGTCTCCAGAATGTTTTCAGTACCTTTTAAGGAAAAAGAATTAGCTGAGCCCACATGGCAGGGGACTCTAACAGCTGTTTCTCCGATCATATACACTATATCATTTAATCTTCCCAACAACCCTGTGGGGTAAGCACTACAGGTGCTTACATTTTACAGGTAAGGAAACTGAGGCTGAAAAGTTAAATGTCTTGTCACTCTGATAGTATATTATGTGGGAACTGAACCTAAATACTTCCTTAATCCAGGTCCACCCTCCAAACACACACACACACAACAATGCCTCTTATACATACATAATAGGAAACAGAATATAAGTGCCCAAGGGAAACACCTATATTTTAAGGAGTTGGAAGAGCAAGAGGAGACAATCTGAAGATAGAGAAGCAATGGTTAAAGAGTATGAAGAGAACCAGGAGAGTATGTTGCCATGGAAATCAAGGGAGGAGAGAGATGGTATCAGAGTGGAGTGAGGGTGGTTAAAAGTGTCAAATGCTGTGGAAGTCAGGAAGGATGTGAATTAGAAAAAAAGGCCATCAGGGTATGGGTAACCTTTGAAAGAATAAAACTGTAGAGTGGTAGTGACAGAAACCTTATTGTAGGGGATTGAGAAGTGAGTGGATCTTGAGGAAGTAGAGGAAGGAAATGCAGACTACTTTTCCAGGAATTTGGCAATAAAAGGTAGGATAGAGATGCCCAATAGGAAAAAAGAATGGGGTAGCAATGGCACAGCACCATGATAGTCAACTATCAATAGGTTCAGCTGTAGCCACCTTTTCTATTAGCCCTAAACAGAAATAATGAGCTTGAAACTAGATAAACCTACCTACACAAGAGATCTTTTGGACCTCTTGATCTGATTGACCACTTTTATTATTGCTGGGAAATTACTGCAGAATTACTCCCACCCCCACCCCTACCTCTGACCCAGACAGAAACTTGCCTACGTCTCTGGGAAGTGAAGTGTTCAGCCTTTACCAAAGTGGTGACTACTGCTCCAGATTAATCTTGTTAAAGCATGCTTAGTATGGTGCTAAGACCACTTCGTGTCAATAGTAAAAGCAAGTGATGCTTACTGGGAAAGAGCTAGTACTCCTTCAACAACTGGTTATCTTCCATGTACTTGAAGACACACATAAGTTGCATTCATTCATTGAGGACCATTATTAAGTATCGTTAGACAGGTATTTAATGAGCCTTGTGCTGTATGGGATAAATGATGTATTCCTGCCCTCAAGGAACTTGTAGTCTAGACAGGGCAACAAAAATACACACACGGCACAATTAGGGAACTGATGCATGGTGTGGTGGAAAAGGATCCTGGGTTTGGAGTCGGAGGACCTTGGTCCAAATCCTAGCCCTGGATTGAATCTGAGCCCTGTCATTGCTACCTGTGGGACATTGGGCACATCACTTCATCCCCCCAGGTCTCAGTTTTCTCATATTTAAAATGAGAGGTTTGGACTGGATAGCCCTGAAGGTCCCTTCTGGCTCTAAATCTGTGGCCCTATTATTGTCAGCCTTCATCAGACGATCTTGGGGGCTGAAATGGCTACAGTTCCACAATTGAAGCCAGTGAATCTTGAAAAAAAGATTCGGAATATTAGTTTACTGGTGCAGTGCCATGTCAGCATTTGTTGATGACTAAAGCTTGTTTTTGGTCATTTATGTGAGTGAATCCTTTTATGAAGCAGAATTGCAGTTCACTGATGACTTAGGTTTTCAGGTACTCTGTGGGACCTAGTGCTGAATATCCTGTTAAATGTACCTTAGCCTTCTCAGTGGGCGCAGGGGAGGAGTGCTGGGGGAGGGGGGGAGGCGCTGGAGGGAGGGACAGAATTTGGAACTCTAAATTTTAAAAAAAGAATGTTAAAATGAATAATTTTTAAAAAGCGCTATAAAAAAGTTACCTTCGAAACATTTAGCCAACTAAAACTAAATCTCAGAGCAAATTCTAAACAAATCACGAGAGCCTTTTTCCTTCTTGAATCTTTTTTTTTTTTTAACTACATTTTTGGCTTTGAGATTACTAGAAAGGAATTAGATGGTAAGGTCCTTGAAGACAGGAATCATGTGTTATGCTCTTTTTGTGCCCCCCACACAGCGCTTAGTACTTTACTAGGCACATAGTAGGTAATATTTTATTTTCAAAAGCCAACTTGTTAGATCAGATCTATCTAGGCCTAAGGGAAATTTGCTCCTTTAAAAAACCAATTATAGTGCTCTACTATTTGCATAAAAAACTTACTATAGGAAACCATTCTAGTGATAACAACAGATAACAGCTCTAAAGAGAAGGCAGTTATCTAAGAAATTCTGCTAGAAACCTATAAAATGAATTAATACCAATGAGGCAAATAAATTTATTTTCTGTCTTCTGGAAATTACTATATTCAGGCTACAGGATTCAGGATGGTAAAATGGAGAAGTAAAACAACCATCTGGGGGAGCAGATGTTTATAGGTTGCTGTAAAAGCTGTAGGAGGAATAATTTTGATGGAATCTAGCAATTACAGTGTTTTTATATTAAAATATAAACTATTGTACTTTTTTTTGCATCTAATTTCCCTTTCCCTAGAGGATTCCATTAAGTTTTGATTATTTGGAATTTGTGGTACTAAATAATTTCAGTTATCCAGGTCATGGAAAGAAGTGTAATATATCCAGTTCTGTTATATTTCAAACTTCAGTAACTCTAAGTCTCCGTTGGAATAAAAGAGATGCTCATTCTTCTTCATTACCAGCACATAATTGAGCATCCAGGCACTTGTTTTAAAAAAATTCTAGTTAAGCATTAAAATTTATGATTGCCTTTTAAAGGCATTTGGTCATTTAAAAAGACTGAATAGTAGCATATTAAAAAATAGACATGAAAAGAATGTTGAACATCCTTAAAGTAAACTTGTTGCATGCCACATGATTATTAATTGGAATATCTTAGTTGAATGTATGCGATTTCTTATGATTTGTGTGTCTCACCTGTGTCTTATTTGGCCCCATGGCATTGGTACTCAAGAAACTCATACAAAGAAGATCTTTATATAATGCAGTACAGTAAGCATACATATACACACATACTACATGGCAATATAAACAAGATGGATGCAAACTCACCCACTACAAGGGAGTTGTGTTGAGGAGGAAACATGCTCAAAGTTGGAGTTCAGGTGGCAAAATTATATACCTTAATGGGCTTTGTTGAGAACCAGTAATTAGTTCCAGATGTGGGAGAGGGCATTCCTAATCAAATCCAGATGTGTTGGAGGTCTTGGGGTCACTTATCGATAGTGGGATTGAGTGAGGCTTGAGCAGGAGGAGTTTCTTTATTGGGACAACAAAATGGGGGCAGGAGCTAACATTAACTATTTAAGGTAGCAAAAAAGAGGATTAGCTCAGACCCCTGCAGCTGGTCAAAAATTTCATCCCCTCTAGGGAAGGAAGACTTAGCTCAGCACCCAAGAAACCCTCATAGAGAATGCCATGTTATTATCAAGTTGACCTGTTATAACTTCTGTTTTTCTGGGGTTGTTCTCTTGTTCCTTATATTTCTCTGTGGGATGTATGGGGTGTTCAAAGGGAACTGGCACCTCTGGTATGAGGGCTTGCTGAACCCTTGTCAGGGCTGCACATCCGCCTTTGGTGTTTAACTGGCACTTAATTTTCACCTGTGGCTCCACAAAGCTGTGACTCAGTGGCCACACCCCAGTAAACCATCTTGGCAGATGGGCTAAACCCAGGTTGAGGGTAAACAACAGGCCTTAAGACCCATTAATGAGTTAGGGGGGTATCTCTCCCGAGCATGCATAGACTTCCCCCAGCAGAATGGGCACATGTGAACAATTTGTTCCAAGGGCCATGAAGGTGGCTGAAGTAGGCACTGTGGAGCACTTAGAAACTTGATCAGCCATCGAAGACTCCAAGGCCATCCATTGCATCTGGGGCCACCACCAGTCATCTTAACTTTTGTCTTGCCACAGGACTTAGATAACTCTAGAAGAGAGAGTGAGGCTGATGACTTTGTGCAGCTCTGCCTCGCTTAAATCCAATTCATGTACAAGTTAAATGTAACCCCATGATGTCATTGGTCCTCTTAGAAAATGAAGGACAAACAATAACACCATCAATAATCATCCAGTCAAAAGCTGTGAGCCTTATCTCAACATAGAGCTAGCAGCGGCAACATACAAACTATCCGTATTTGCCTATTTGCTTTTATGGTCATTAGGACCACATAGCCTGAATGGTTCCATATTGGAGGCCTATCATTATAACTGTATCATCAAACAATATAAGTTTACAATGATCATAACCTCATGATGTAATAAGTGTTTGTTGAAAAATCAGAGAGTTCAACAATGTGACATGTCAACTCAAAAAGCTAATGCATTGTTTGACTGCATTAATAGAGGCCTAGCTTTCAAGACTGATAGTCAATCCATGGTACTCTTAGCTGTGCTCTGAATCTGCTAACCAGCCTCCTCTGCCTTAGCCAGAACCCCTCTGGGGGAGCCACACAGTTTAAGAAAGATGATGCAGGATGATAAAAGACTTTAAGTCCAAGTCATATGAGGATCAGTTGAAGATGTTTTGCATGGTGAAGAGAAGACTCATGATAAATATGGGAGCTGCATCCAAGTATATGAAGGGCTGTCATGTGAGAAAGAGATGAGACTTATTCTATAAGGCTCCAGAGGGCAGAACCAGAAGCAATGGGTTAATGTTGCAAAACAAGAAAGATATCCTAACTAATCAGAGGGGTTCTCAGGTAGAATGAGAGAAGTCAAGAGATGGCAGGTTCTCCTTCCTTGGAGATCTTCAAGCAGAGGCTACATGATTGCTTGTTGTGGAGGATGGAACTGGAGAGGGAAGAGAAGGAGGCCATTGTAATAATCTGGATGAGAGGTAATGAATACCTGGACTAAGGTGGTGGCTGCATGATTAGAAAGAATGGGTCAGGTGCGAAAGATGTGGCAGGAACAGGAAGATTCGGCAACTGATTTAATATGTGAGTCAAGAGATTCACGAATTGAGGTTATGAACATGGGAGAGCAGAAAAATGTTGATGAGTTTGACATAAATAGGGGAGTGGAAGAGGGGAGGGATTGGAGGGAAAGATAATGACCTCTGCTTTGGATATACTAAGTTTGAGATCACTTTTAAGACCTTCAGTTTGAGAAGTCTAATAGGTAATTGTTGACATGGGACTGAATCTAAAAGGAGAAATGGGGGCTGGATATCTATCTCCCTATCTGTCTGTCTGTCTGTCTATCTATGAGTCATCTGCATAGAGATGAAAATTAAACCCATGTGATCTGATGAGGTTACCTTAAGAGGTCACTGAGAGAGAAGAGGGAATGTTTAGCTTGGGGAAGAAAGAAACTCCACAGGGACATGATTGCTGTCTTCAAGTATTTGAAGGGCTACCATACAGAGGAGGAATTAGAACTCTTTTTGGCTTCAGAAGTTTCAAAGACAGCAATTCAGGCTTGATGTTAGGAAAAAACTTCCTAACAATGAATTGGTTGTGTTGGGGAGAGGTGTCAGGTCCCTTTTTGTAGATCTTCAAGTAGGGGTTGTATGGATGTGTGACCTCTTTTGTTTCAGATAAGAGTGAGCTTCATCTGAAGTCCACTTCCCTCCCCCCATCCTTTTTCCATATCTGTATACTATTCTCACATATACCCCATTTATACCTTTTGGAACACAGAATTGTATTCCAAGTGTCTCCTCTCATTTTGAGTAGAAGCAGCCATGTCTTGTGTGATCCTTATTATGGCTTCTTGGGGCTTGAACTCCTTTCTGGATGTTTGAGGTATGTCTTCTTTAACGTGGAAGCTCTGAATTTTGACTGATATTCCTGGTTCTTTTCCTTTTGGGATTTCTTTTAAAAAGTTAGCAGTGGGGGCAGCTAGGTGGCGTAATGGATAGAGCACTGGCCCTGAAGTCAGGAGGACCTGAGTTCATATCTGGTCTCAGACCAAACACTTGACACTTACTAGCTGTGTGACCCAAGGCAAGTCACTTAACCCCAATTGCCAAAAAACACTTGACACTTACTAGCTGTGTGACCCTGGCCAAGTCACTTAACCCCAATTGCCAAAAAAAAAAAAAAAGGTTATCAGTGGATTGTTTCTGCCTTTACTTTGTCCACTGGTTCTAATAGGTCTGGGAAATTTTTATTTTTGATTTATTGAAGTTTTCCAGACTTTTTAAAAAATCATAAGTTTGGGGGAGTCCTATGATTCTTTAATGAGTTCTCCTTGACCCATTTTCCACGTCAGTATTTTTTGTTATCAGATATCTTATATTTTGTTCTATTTTTTTCAATCTCTTGATTTTGTTCTAATATTTCTTAATGGAGTCACTGATTTTTGTTTGGTCTATTCTGATTTCAGTGAGTCATTTACTTTGTTAAGGTTTACTATTTTCTATTCCAAGCAATTTATTCTTCCAATTCTTTCCTATGGAGTTTTTTTTTTAATTATTTCATTGTTTATCTTTTGCATTATTTCTTCTGGATCTTCATCTAGTGCTTGTGGAAAATCCAATTTTCCCTTTCAGTCTCTGCTTGCTATTGTTATTACATTATCTTCTCCTTCTAGGTTGGATTTTTTTATTTTTGAGCACCTCTAGATTTTTAGTAATTCTTTATAGTGGTCATTGTCTTCTTCAATTTACTCATCTTTCTATCTTAGTTCCTGAATGAGGACTTTGGGTCAGGGCCAGGCTCCACCCCATGTTGCACTTTTTTGGGGGGGCAGGGAGGGGCAGTATCAGACCTGCTTGGTTTTAGCCTTATTCACCTGAGTTCCTGAATTGACTTCCACCTCCCAGGGTTAATTCTCCCTACATCTTTGAGGGTCAGAGTGCTGGATCTTCATCATTCTTTACGGTGTCTCAGGAGATAGTGCTAGGGACCTTGGAGCCCAAGAGTTTGGGTCATGGTAATCTGAGCACTTACCTCTCCCACAATGCTCCTCCACTCCTAGTAGCTTCCAAGGTTCCACTATGGGTTTCTGGGTACTCTGGGGCTTTCTTAAGGGAACCCTGCATTGTTACTGTCTCTAGACACTAAATGTTCTTAAACTACCCTTATCTCTGGTTGGTTTCTGGTTGGTCTCTGGTTGTGCTGGGAAATTGCTGGCCTGTTTGCCTGCCCTGGCTTTGCTAATGGATCTTTTCTTATGACCTCATGGTTTCCTGGTTGACTTTTTGTCTGGTTTTGGGGTGGAAGAAACCCATCACTTATTGGAGATCTCACTGGATTCTTTGATTACTGACCTTTTAGGTTTTTTCTTGAGTAGGTATGAGAAACCTGATCTTCCTCCCTCCGTATTCGCTTAATTTAGAAAGTCCAAGGTCATCCAATTACATTCTGGGCCGTCACCAGTCATCTTGACCTTTGTCTTGCTATTGGACTTCAGTGACTCTGGAAGAGAGAGCGAACTCTGCCTCACTTAAATTAAATCCAATGTATTTGCAAGTCAAGCTATTGCTCTCTTGTTATCATTGGTCCTTTTCTGGAGCAAGAAGGGTGAACAAAAACAACCACAACAATCTCTGCACAAGATTATCCCGTAGTAAAATGTAAACTTCTGGACAGCAGGGACCATCATCTGTTTCTTCAATAACTTTTCCCTCAGAGCTCTCCTCTACTTAAATGGTTCCCTATATAGCTCCCAAATTTAAATCTTCATCCCCAACTCCTTAACTACTTCCCAGGACATGGATTTTTCTGTTTAAGGCTGGTATATGTTGGTCTATATCTTCACTGTATTTAAATATTTACCTACAACCTATAGATCATTTCTTAACTTAAAGTATTGCCCCCCTGACAATTTGTTTTTGTCTCACTTTCCAGGGAACACTGTGACGATCTCCGTAACCACTTGATCCAGGTCCATGAGAAGAAGGTGTGTGAAGAGCGAGCAGCGCAGGTAGCGTTTAATGAGGAGCTGAGAAAACAGAAAATGATAGAAGAAAAACTGTTCATTGAGCTTTGGGAACATGACAGATTAGCAAAGGAAAAGAGAGCAGCTGATGAAGCCGCTGAAAAAGCAAAGAGAGATGAGCAGACACTCTTATGTCTCAATGCCCAGATGGCTACTCTTAACGCTCAAAAACAAGAGGCCAAGCGTCTAAAAGAAGAAGAAAGTCTCTTAGTGGTAAATCTTTTTATATTCTCATTGCACAATGATTCTCTTTTTCTGTATACATATGTTGGATACATATAGTATATATTGAGTTTTTCCTAAAAAAAAACCCTACTCCAGAGCCTCATTGTTGTGGGAGGGAAATGTTGTATTCTAGCAGCCAGCTCTGGCAAACGTGGCCAGATTGCACATCTGTTGTCCAATAACCAGCCCAACTAAGGGCAGAGAGGTCCAACCTTCCGATGCTAGTGTTTGGCTGTTATTGTTGATGAAATTTGGCCACAGTGACCCATGAAATAGTTTAAAAAAATACAAATAATCCTGGTTCCTGCACAGGAATAGGGAAGTAGAGGAAAATGGGACAGAGGTGCTGAGAATCAGTTTTTAGACTGTCAGCAAATTCTCATATTTGGCACACTAAAAAAGTGTGATCTCTGTCCATTGACCAAAGAGTAGACTCACTATCAGAAGAATTAAATATTCATATTGGCAGCAAAACAAGAAGACAAAGGAGTTGGAACTGAATGGAAGGACAATGAGCAGATTCTCTGCAAAAAAGCAAATAAAGGACCTGCAGGGTTTTAACGTGCCTCCAAAGTCATTTCATCTCATGAGATATGGTAATCTTGCTTTGCAGTATTGATGTTAACCATAAGCAGACTATCACATAAGTAATTTTAGCTTACATATTACATTAGTTGCAGAAGATGAAATGGAAGATAAATTCTATGAAGAACCTTATCTTGTACTCCAATCTAAGTCAACATGTATCTCAATATTCATTTAATTCAATGTAGGAATGATAGTGAAAATTTTAATTCAAATGTTTTATTTGGCAGCTACAAAGTGCAAGATTTGGAAGCAGAAACTAAAAATGGCACAGTCATTGCTCTTAAGGAGCTTATATTCTGCTTGAGAAAGGCTGGAAAGTGAGGTTTGTTAAAACAGGAAAAGCGTCAAAGCATATGCCTTGTTCAGAAGGGTCCTACTCATCCCCATTAAATATATTACTTCTAGACAAAAGTCCAAAGATGCTAAACTGAGTGAACATTTTAAGTACCAAACAATGTCATAATCAACTCTATCTTGATAATTAGGAAATGACTGATTGCTTCTCATGTAGGAATTGTCTCTGACCAAGCCACCCACATCCAGATCTTTGACTTTAAATTCCCAAATTGGGAGATGGTAAAGAGAAGATACTGTTTGTTATTCCTACATCTCAAATCCAACTTGCCATCCAATCCTTGCTATTGGATTTCCTCCACTACCCCTCCCCCTGCAATGGAAAATGGACAGAAGTAATAATATCAACTCTAACCTTCTTTAAGAAATAACTATTACTAATAAAAAATAGTTGCCTCAATAAAGAGGCCCAAAGAGCTCAGGAAGAGCTTGCTCATACAGTTGACACTTGACTTCCTTGCAAGGCAAAGATCTGAGAAAGCCAAGGATGGTACCTGATTAGAACATAAGTTTACTTGTAAGACATCATGAAAGAGAATACCATAAGATAACAAGCAATATTATCCCCCTCATCCAAAAGAAACAAAAAACAAAACAGTGGAGAGCAGTTGAGGGGGAAATGAGCCTGCATAGAGCTTGGTGTGAGTCTTTCAAAGCAAAGGGCCTTAGAGCAGATGGAACTAGAAGGGAGATCATAAATACACATGAAATGTGACCCATCTGCTTTCTGTTCTATGGCAGTCTCTTCTTATCAGCAATAATAGCGGGACAATTCTATTTGGACAGCATGACCTGATCGATGTATTATGTCAGGACGTGGCAGCAACCCTTAGGAATACCAACTTCAGAAGAAGGTTGCTAGGCCTCACTGCATGGTGGTGGAAGAAATAAGCCATACAGGCATTAGTTATAAGAGTCCTCAGGGATCTGTTTCCAAGATATCTGGAAGAAGGGATTTCAGAAGAATGGAAAAAGTCATAGATGATGGAGAAGACATTAGTAACTAGTTACCCATATGCCTGTCTCTCATTCTATAAAATCTTAATGAAGAGGACTCATAAACACTTTGAGGGTATTTGATGAAAATATAAGCGGGCAGGTAGATGTTTCCAGAGGATTTTATATAGTAAAACATACCATCTGTTACATAATTGACTGAGAAGTTTAGAGAATCCCAGCTCTGCTATGTATTTATTCCATAACCTGGGGCACGGTAATCCCTCCTTGCCCCCATGCTGGGCCTCAGTTTTCTCATCTGTAATATGAGAGAGTTGGACTGGGTGACACTTGTGTGTGTATGTATTCATGTATGTGTCTGTATTCATATTTCTGTTTGTTTGTGTGTGTGTGTATACAGACACACACATACATATACATATGAGGCATAGAAAAGTTAAGTGACTTTCTCAAGGTCACCCAGTTAGTAGGTGTTTGATGCAGGAGGAGTCCAAGGCATCCTGATTCCAAGCCCATTGCCCTATTCACTCCATCAGGATTTCAGAGATGGGAGAAACCACTTCAGCCAGGGAAGTGAGGAAAGGCTTTATAGGAGGCAGTCTTTAAGCGGGACCTTTAAAATGATTCCTAGATAACAGTTTTCTTTTCTTCTCTAAAAAATGGATCCAGGTTTTATGATGCTTCTCATCTTTCCTGAATAATCATCTAACTCCCACCATAGATAAATAAAGAGGTAGGAAAGTATTTCTCTATTTTGCCCAATGCTTGGAATTTTTTTGGTCTCTCCCTCGAGCCATCGCTGCCCGGTAGATACTGCTTCCCACAAACACACCTTTTGAAGCTGCCAGCACCCTTGCCTGTGTTATTCCCCTTCCCAGCTATTAAGCAATCACCTGTCATTCTCATGTAAGTTTAGGTGGTCATGTTTACACATGCAGAACACGGTGAATTAGTAGTCCATAGCCATAACCACTGAGCCACCTTTCACTGCTCATCATTTGGGGTATATAGTTGTTCAAGGAGAACTAGCACCTCTGGTGTAATGGCTTGTCAAGCCCTTTTTAGAGCTGCTCATCTACCTTTGGTGTCTATCTGGTACTCAACTCTCACCTGTGACTCTAAGAATCTGTAGCATGTGCAGCAGCCATACCCTGGTAAAACCATCTCAGCACACTGGCTAAGCCATGTTAAGGGTAACCAACAGGCCTCAAACCCATTGGTGAGTTAGGAAGATGTCTACCGCAAGCATGTGAAGACTTGCCCTGGCCGAGTGGGTGGATGAGAATAGCTTGTTTCAATGGCCATGAAGGTGACTGAAGCAGACACTGTGGAGAGCTTAGAGCTTGGTCAGATGTTGAAGACGCCAAAGTCAGCCACTGCATCCAGGGCCATCGCTTGAGTGAGGCTGAAGATTTTGTCAGCTCTGCCTCACTTAAATCCACTTCACACACAAGTCAAGACATCACCCCATGAGGTCACTGATCCTCTTAGAAAACGAAGGACAAACGACAACAGCGCTCATAGCAGAAACATCTCATGCTTTAGTGTGGCTGCTATAAACCCACAGTGCTCAATATCCGTCAGGATTCCAATTAGGAAAAAAAAAAAGGAATGTGGATGGGAATAAAAAAAAACAGCAAAAGGGAGGGAGGAGCAGGTAAGGCAGTTTTTTTTTATATGTTTGGTTTTTAATTTTGTAGTTTTAGTAGGTGTTCAATAAGGGTTATTAAAGTATCATGTGGTAATTAAGTGTGGCTTGTCTATTTTAAAATACTCTCTGAATTCAAGTGTAAAGCTTTAAGTCCCTTGGTCTTTTTGTTTTTCTTTTTCTTTAGGAAAAAAAAAAGTGTGTATAATACATATATATGTGTGTGTGTGTGTGTGTGTATACATATATGTATATTAAATTATCAAGTATTTATTTTTCTTCCTTCCTCCTCCCAAAACTCACTGGAAAGATGCATATAATACGTGTAACATTGTTATATGCAATATATGTAACAACTATATATATGTAATATATAACATACATATGCCCACTGAATGTACATGTGTATATATACATACACAGGTACATATTCAATTATCAAGTTTTTTGTCCTCCATTCACTGAAAAAAGAAATATCAGTAAAATATATGCCTAATATCTATATTAATTACATATATATATATTCTATATCTATAAATCATATATATTGTTGTTGTTCAGTCCTTCAGTCATGTCTGACTCATATGAAGTTTTCTTGGCAAAGATACTGGAGTGGTTTGCCATTTCCTTCTGCAGTGGATTAAAGCAAACAGAGGTCAAGAGATTTGCCCAGGGTCACACAGCTAGTAAGTTTCAGAGGTCAAATTTGAACTTAGGTCTTCCTGACTCCAGGCCCAGGGTTTTATCTGCTGAGTGACCTAGCAGCCTCCAACCTATGTGTGTATATGTGTGCATATATGTATGTATATATACACACATATGTATATTCAATTATCAAGTTTATTTTTTCTCCTTGCCTTCTGCCTCCACCCACTGAAAAGAAGAAATGCTGAATCACACAAGCATAGTCAAGCAAAATAAATTCCCATGTTATTTTCTAATTGGCTCATCATACTTTTAAATAGAACAGTTAGCTTTCTTGAGTTGTATAACCCTGCCTGTAGAAGACCGGTCTTGCTCACTATTATTTTGTCTTAGGAAAAGAGAATAGCTCAGCTGAAACGAGATAAAGAAAAAGAAAGGCTGGAGAAGCAGCAGAAAATGCATCAGACCAGGGACATTCTGCAGAAAGCCCTCCAAGACAGGAATGATCGTCTTGCTCAGGAAAGAGCCGAGGAACTTTACTTGGAAAACAAGCTTTTAGAAATTGCTCATCAAGAAACACGAGATGAGAAGGAAGAGCTAAGGCAAAAGAAAGTAAGGTCCCTTTGGGATCAGAAAGCTTCTGTAGAGCATTTATTTAACTGCGTGTTTCTTTGTGTTCAGCCTTCTGCTGACATATAAAGGGATGTGTACTCTAAAAGAAACTCGAGCTGTAATGACAAGTCACTGTAAATGAGCTCAGGTGACCTCTCTGCCACAAATCCAAGTCATAATTGCTGTGAAGAAGAAGCAGAGTGATGGGGATATGAGTGCCTCACCTGGCTGCAAATGTGGGTGTGTTTCGATATTTCCCTTGAATTCTGGGGTACAGACTTGAGTTTCTGTTCATTTGACTTTCTATCACACATCTTGTTTAAACATAATGATTAATTAAATCATTAGGAGATAATTAAATCTAATAACTCCCATCATGACAGCATGTACCATTTGCATTACTGTTGAAAAATGGACTCTAAAGGTTCCAAGATGGGCCAGTTCATGGAGAGTGGTGACTAAGGCCTATTTATTTAGTATTGGATTCACATATTTAAACATAGTTTTCTATGTTTAGTGAACTTTAGTGAATTTCTATGTTTAGTGACATTTAAGTGAGTCCAATGTTAACTAGGATTTTTTTCTTTTGACCTGGGCCATTGATTTCTTCTATGCAGGGAACTCTCATTACCACTGCAGATGAGGCAGGTAGGTGATATTAAGAAATTAAGAAGACCTTATAGTTAAAAAGATCTGAGTTTGAATCCTGACTCAGACATTTCTTAGGAAAGTCACTTAAACTCTCAGCCTCTGTTTTCTCATCTGTAAAATGGGACTGTTAACAGCACCATCTTACAGGGCTGTGAGGGTCAATTAACTGTCTTGCAAACCTTAAAGTTCTATATAAATGTCAGCTATTACTACTGTAATTATTAGTTTTAGAAAATTGCCTGGCACACTGAGAGGTTAAGTGATTTGCCCAGGGTCACACAGTCAATGTCAGAGACAGGACATGAATTCAGGTCTTCCTGATTCCAGAGGCCAAGGGTCCATACGCTAGGCCATTTTGTCTCAAGAAGGACATTTTCAGGTCCTTCTGGAAAATACACACACACACACACACACACACACACACACACACACACACAACCTCTAAAGTATTCCCTCATCCTCAAGTAGAATCAAAGCAAATGTTACTGTTATATTACAGGCAAATCATATTAATGAAAAGATATTTCAGCAAGATTTTAGGAAACTTTTCTTGGATTCTAAAATGAATCCTGATCAAAAGAGAAATTGATTTCCTTATTTTGGGGAATTCATTGTTCCAGTGGAGTTGGATACATTTCTATTAAAAAAAATTCAAAACTTTCATCAGAATAAACATGGTGGCCCTAATTTTGATGTGCTGAGCATTGTATCACCTCTGCCTAGGACTCTAGAAATTTGGACCCTTTTCCTAACTGCTACTAGCAATGACTGTAGTGAAGTCACCTGTGCCTCAGTTTCTTCATTTATGAAATGAAGATAGAACTTGCCTTGTCCATATCCCAAGGGAATTGTGAGAACAAATGAAATTAGATAGGTATTAGATTTTAAGTGCTATTTACAAGTGTTAAGGCACTGCTATTCTTACACTATACCCACAGCAGGATTTCTGCTAGGAATTGTAGTCCTTGACTTCCATTTCCCGTACTTTTCTCATTCTTTTCAGAGACTGTCTTCTACTATTGATCTGTTCCCCTTTTCCCTGAGAACATAGGAATTTCTTCCATGTCTAGGGATCCAATGACTTGATCTTTCCTAATCTAGAAATCCTTTTTTTATGGATCTTAACAGTGGGTCCAAAGAGCTAGCCTGCATTTTCAAACTTCACCATTAGATATTGTTGTTTAGTCATTTTAGTCACGTCTGACTCTTCGTGACCCTATTTGAGGTTTTCTTGGCAAATATACTGCAGTGGTTTGCCATTTCGTTCTCCAGCTCACTTTATAGATGAGGAAACTGAGGCAAACAGGGTTAAGTGACTTGCCCAGGGTCACCCAGCTAATAAGTATCTGAGGCCAGATTTGAACTCAGGAAGATGAATCTCCCTGACTCCAGGACCAGCACTCTCATCCACTGTGTCACCTATATCTAATTTATAATATGCTCCATCCTAAAAGATCTTTACTTTTGAGGCCTGGGATAACTTAAAACAAGCTACTTTGTGTTTTAAAGAGATTTGAAATGACTCAATAATTTAGTCTTAATAGAGGATAGTTATATTAGCAGCTTTGTACATAGACATGAATTATTAAAAAAACAGATCACTATAATTTATTAAACACGTAAATCTGAAACCATGCTAAGAATACATGCAAAGAGAACTTGATATGTTCTGTTGATCTTCTACCAGAATATTAAGTTGAATTCTGCCCGTCAGAATATTTTCTTAACCACAGATGTAGGTAAAGATGATAAATCATCCTATTGACCTATTTTGTGATCCATTTTTAATAAAAGGGAATATTAATCTGTATAATTTATTTGAACCAGTATTCAAAGAGTTGCCTTGGGGTAGTAAGGTTTTTTTGGAATTTTTCCACAAAAATATAAACTTGAGGCATTTGTTACCTCAGATATGAAAGAAACATTTTTTTAATCTCATAGGAGATATTCTTTTATTGAGAGTCAGGAGACCTCTCTTTTTGTCCTGGCACTTTCTAGTCAGCCATGTAACCTTGAACTTCTCCTTTCTGAGCAACAGTTTCCTCATCTGTGAAATGAAGGTGCTAGATCTGATGGTTTTTTTTTTTAAGTTAATTTAATCTTTAAAAATATTTTATTTTCCCCAATTATGTGTAAAAATCATTTTTAACACATTTTTCTTTTTAAGTTTTGCTTCCAAATTCTGTCCCTTCCTTTCTCCCTCCTGTCCCCCCTCATTGAGACCATAAGCAATCTGATATAGGTTGTACATGTGCAATCATGTAAAACATTTCCATATCAGTCATTTTGTGCAAGAAAACTCAGACAAAAATAAAAGAAAGGAAGAAAGAAAGTGAAAGATAGTATGCTTCAGTCTATAGTCAGATGACAGTCCTTTCTCTGGAGGCAGACAGCATTTTTCATCATGAGTCCTTTAGGATTGTATTAGATCACTATATTGTTGAGAATAGCTTCATCATTCACAGTTCTTCATTGTACAATATCACTGTTACTGTGTTTAATTTAATTTTTTCCAATGAATAAAAATCTATTTTATCTCCTTCCCATTTTTCACTACCCCTAAGAGGGAAAAACAAAGAAAAACAAAATCTTTTTGGTTTTGGTAACAAATATGCATAGTCAAGCAAATTGAATTCTCTCATTGGCTATGTCCAAAAAAAATGTATCTCTCATTTTGCACTCTTTGAGTCTCATCACCTCTCTGTCAGGAATTGGGTAACACACTTCACCATCCATCCTCTGGAATCATAATTGATCATGGCATTGGTCAGAGCTCTTAAGCATTTCAAAGTTGTCTGTCCTTACAGTGTTGTTGCTACTGTATAAATTCATCTCCTTTTTCTAGAATGGTTTCTAGGATTCCCTCCAACTCTAGGATACTATGAATTCAACTGGTTAGGGTTATAGCTTGTTACAAAGAGAATGTAAGCTACTTGAAGAAAGGAATTGCCTTAAATTTGTTTTTCTATTACCAGTGCCTAGCATGTGCCTGTCACATAGCAGTTGCTTAATCAAGGCTCATTTGTTTGTTGATCTCATGCTAATGAGGTTATGATTACAGGGTTCATCACCATATGTGTGTTACACTCAAAAGCCTTTCCAATTGCCAGCCATCCCAGTTGTCAACCACCAAGGAGAATGCGTAAAAGAGTAGATGAATTAGCAAATAAACAACTCAAGGTGCTTGCCCCCTACAAATCAGCACTGCCATGTTCATACATGAAGGCTCTAAAGCATGATAATAATCTGTTTAAGTTAATGACATTTCCTCCATCCAAATTAATGTGAATAAAATCACTAAAGTCACTATGATAGATTGTATATTTCTCTCAGTAAGTCATGTATATATGTTATATCTATGGAGAGATGTGTTTCACTTTGAAGGTTTTTAATTCCATCTCCTTTTATTATGTAGGAAGACTCTGAGAGGGAGGGAAAGCTATATCAGGCGTATCTGAATCAGTGCTGGGAAGCTGAGAGACTTCAAGAAGATGAGGCAGACAAAATCATAGCAGCTGAGTCAGCAAAAATAAAAGCCAAGAAGGACGCGCAGCTGATGCTTGAAAAGGATGCAAGAAAACGACTAATGGATGATGTCTTGGCTACCAGACGACTACAAGTTATAGAAAAAAGTAAGAGACTGAATTGTGGTAATTTTTGGACCCAGGCCAGTTTTAGTAATTAATCAACACATAATTATTGTGTACTAGCTATCTGTGGTAGGTGCTATGAGGGAAATAAAAAGGCATTCATAATTTAGACTCCCACCTCTAAAGAATTCTTTATTCTACGTGGGAGAAAAACTATTAAATGCAGATTCTTAGCACTAAATGAAGAGGTTGATGAGGACTTGGAAATGTGTTCTGAAGATTAGAGAATTCAGGAAATTCCATGAATATTATATATTACTATAATAATAATAACACAGTCATCTCTTCTTGAATCCCTTGCTCCCCTTATCCTGTCTCTGCTCATCCCTTGCCAAACTGCAGCCTGGGTTACTCTTTCTATTTGCTTCCTCCACTCTAACTCAGGTAGAAGGCAGCTAGGTGGCACAGTGGATATAGCACTGGCCCTGAAGTCAGGAGGACCTGAGTTCAAATTCAGCCTCAGACCAAACACTTGACACTGTGTGACCCCCTACGCAAGTCACTTAACCCCAATTGCCTAAAAAAAAAAAAGAAATCTAACTCAGGTAGGAGTAGTCTTAATGGAGCTGAAGGAATCCACACAACCATGCTATCTAGATACACTATAAATTCACATTATCTTATTTCAACTGGATCCTCACTTTATTCCTCCATAATTGATTCCTTGTCTCACATTTCACAGAAGCTACTCCTTCTTTTCTCTCCTCAAACCTCCCATAGCTTCCTCTTTCCTTTCTCTCCCTGCTAAAAACCTCACTTCCTTCCTGAGAAAATTGAAGGTTTTTTGCCACAAGCTCTCTCTTCTCCCCCTTCTTATTATCTCAAAACCCTTTGATATTCTTCCCCTGTCCTTCTTTTCTCCAGTCTGTGACAATGAAGTGGCCTTTGTATATGCCAAGGCCAACCCCTCTATATGGGCCCCAGATCCCATCCTTTCCCATCTTTCCCATCTCCTGTCTCTGAGAGAGGGAGAGAGCGAAGACTTTCTCCATCTCTGCCTGTCTCTGTCTCATTTTTAGTCTCTCTCTATCTACTTGTTCCTTCCTTATTGCCTTCAAACCATGCTCAAATCTCCCTCACCCTTATAAAACCTCTGCTATAACCTATCATCCCTTCAAGATATCAGTTCTATGTCCTTCCTTTTCTCATTCAAACCCCTAGAAAAAGCTATCTATACTCATTGTCTCTACTCCTTCGGTTCTGCAGATGATTTCCATATGAATATGTCCACCCCCCAGTCACTCCCCTGAACGAAGTAACAATTGTTGATTTATATTGGACATTTCAAATGGGGAAATCCCAGAGACGTCTCAAATTCGGCATATAAGAGAAGTCATTATGTTTCCCCTACCACTCCCCAACCCCACCCCTTTTCCAAACTTCCCTATTTCTATCAAAAGCACTACCATTGTTCAATTCTCCCAGTTTAGTCATAGCTTGGATGTTATCCTGAACTGCCTCACTTTTCCATGCCTCACACTTTCCAATCTGTTGTCAAATGTTGCTACTTCTATTTCTACAACATCTCTTGCATTTGACCCTTTTCTGTACTCACACAATGACCACATTAGCAGTTTAATCCCCCCTCACCTAGATTATTCCACTAACAGAGCTCCCTGCCTCAAGTCTCCTCTCCAGTCCATCCTTCATACAATGGTGCAAAAGTGATTTTTCTTAAATGCCGGTTTGATTATGTCACTCTTCTACTCAATAAACTCCAATGGCTCCCTATTACTTATATTCTACTTAAAAAATAAACTCCTATTTAGAAAATAAATTTTATATAAAATTTATATAAAAATATTAACTTTAGTTTTAAAAATCTTTAACAACCTGGCCCTGTGTGGGGTGTTTGTGACCCCCAAAACAGTCAAATCAGAGACTTTTTCTAAAGAAAGGCAAAAAGGAGTTTTATTGCTTTCTCATGAGAAAGGACACACCCAGCATTCCCTCAAGATGGCTCCAGCCGGACCCTATCCACAATGTCCCCGCCCAACCCCCTTCCCCTTAACCCATTGGCTGGGTATATTAGGGGCATAATCAAGTTTGGAACAAGTTAGAGGGGAGTGGTCTCTTTGCACAACCAGATCATCCGGTTTAGCCAGGATGTGCTGCAAGGCATCTGGGTGCACTCGCAACAGTCATAAGTATGAAAAGTAACTGAGGTCGGGGTTAGTTCATTCCCCTGAGGGGGCTTCACCCTATATTATCCCATTCCCTCCCTTATCTTGTTTACATATTTGTGTAAACCAATAAACCAAGAAATCAATTAATCAATAACCTAATCTCCCCCTGTCCTCTTTTCTTATCAATTCTGTGGGAACCAAACAGCATTCCTCATAGCCCCAACCTATCTTTCTAGCCCCATTTACATTGCTCCCCACTCCCCCCAACCCAACTCTCTTTGATCCAGCCAAATTAGCCTTGTTTCTGTACCCCACACAAAACAACTCTTTTGTAGAGACCAGTTAGTTCAACCCTTCCATTTTATAGATGAGAAAACTAGGGTCTAGAGGGGTTAAGTGACTCTCATACAACAATTTATTGGCAGAAATGAGAATCAGATCCAAATAGTCTGACTCTTGGATCACGGATCTCAGGAAGGGAATTCCCCCATGCCTGAAACATAGTTCCGAGGACTCCTTTCCTGATCCCCCAACTGTTAGTTCTCTCCCTCCCAAACCACCTTGTATTTATTTCTGTTTATCACTTTATATGTATTCTGCATATGCTTCCATGTGGGCTGATTGTCTCTGCCATTAGAATGGAAACGTCTCAAAGTATGGATCATTTCAATCTTTTTTCACATGTGGCCCCAGCTCCTAGCACAATTCCTGTAACAGAGTAGATCCATAATGCATGTCTATTGATTGTTTGGTGAATCCCTGTCAGGTATTACTTGTCACTACTTCACTTTCTCAAAACATTCCCCTCCTAAGATCCCTGATCCAGGGGTTGGATCTGTCGTCGAGTGATTTTCAGTTGTATCCAACTCTTCATGACCCCTTTTGGTGTTTTCTTGGCTAAGATACTGGAGTGGTTTGCCATTTCCTTCTCCAACTCATTTTACAGATGAGAAAACTGAGGCAGAGTTAAGTGACTTGCCCAGGATCCCACAGTTAGTAAGTGTCTGAGGCCAGACTTTAACTCAGAAAGATGAGTCTTCCTGACTCTAGGCCGAGCATTCCATCCACTGCGCCACCCAGCTCCATAGGAGTCAGAGTACTGTATTTGAATTTGATCCTCAGTTCCGCCACTAGATTGCTATAGGACTGGGCAGGACACTTAACCCAAAGACCCTAAATGGTCTCTAAAGTCCTTTCCAGCTTTAAAAACCTCTGACAGTGTGATTCCATAGTCCTACTATCTTAATTCAGGTGTCTCTATTCTACCTACCACCAGAATCTGAGTTATCTCCCACCCTCCCATTTCTGTTAGCCCCTATTTCATTCTCAGGGACTCACTATCCAAATGCTGTTCTCTAGCTGACTGATGCCCTTTGCCTTTCCCAGGCACTCTTCATGGACCAAATAAAAATTCTGTCAGGTATAGAAGGAAAAAAAATGCACTGGATTTGATAGTAAGAGAGATCTTGATTTAAATTTTGATCTGACACATTTGTTGTGTGAATTTGAGCTGAATAACCTCTGTGCCTCAGTTTCCTTTTCTGTGAAATGAGAATAATATTTATACTGCTTATATCACTGGGGGGTTATGAGAAAAGTGTTTTGTAAACCTTCAAGAACTATCTAATTATTGATTTATTATTCAGAACTCCGTAGTTCAAGGCTATGCATAGGCAATTATCCAATTAAATAACATTCAGTCATTTTTCAGGCATGTCTGACTCTTCATGACCCTTTTTGGAGTTTTCTTGGCAAAGATACTAGAGTGGTTTGCCATTTCCTTCTCCAGTTCACTTTATAGATGAGGAAACTGAGGGAAACAGGGTTAAGTGACTTCTCTAGAGTCACCCAGGTAGTAAGTATCTGAGGACAGATTTGAATTCAGGAATATGAGTCTTTCTGACTCCACGCCTGGTCTTCTATCCACTGGGCCACCTAGCTGCCCCAATTAAATAATAATAAATTACATGTATGTAGGATTAAAATATTTGCTTTCATTGTAGTAGGTGCTATGAGGTGGTTTATCAAACCTCTCTCAGTCTCAGTTTCTCCATCTGTAAAATGGAGATAAATGACTTGCTCATATAGTTGATAAGTATCTGAGGCAAGAAACCCAGATCTTGACTCTTAAATTCTGACCAAGTAATTCACAGTAGGATATAGGTGAGGTTTAACCCTTTCAAAAATGTTTGCTTTGAAAACAGGAGCTTTTTAATGCAAATAAACATTGTTGGAGGAGGGTCCATATTTGTCAGGAAGGATGCTTATTTGCCCTTATCTCTTCTGCCAACAAAATACAATTAAATGAGCTTCAAAACCCTTGTTTCTTCACCTTTGCAAGCTGAGTTCACAGCACTCAATGAAACTAACAGCCCTGACATCCCGGAATAGAGCACATGTATCCTATGCAATATTTAATTAACAGCTCAAGATAATGAGAGTTGACCTGGAAGGTACCCTACAGCTCTAACTCTGTGCTCCTCTGTTTAATTGCCAAGTGAGTGGCACAGGCAATATTTGTTGAATGAATGAAAAGCAGAGGCTGTAGTTTGGGTTCTCAAGGCCTGAACAGGCTTCATGGACAAGCAGGAATTCAACTGGGTCTTAAAAGGAGGATAAAAAACAAAGAGCCATGAATGGGCCCATTTGTTTGGAGTAGAGGATTCACCTAAGGGAGTACTAATCTATTAGGAGCACGTGTCAGAGCAGCCTGGTGTAGTGGGACGTGTACTAGAAGACGTGGGTTCAAACCCCAGCTCTGCTTGCTCCCTGTCTGACCTTGAGCATGCTCCTTAGCCTCTTCAGGCTTGTTTCCTCATCGGTACAATGAAGTTATTGGAATAGAAGAAATCTCAGCAATCATTTAACTATAAATCAGTGTTCTTAGTGCAGGCAGTATGTGGTGGTAATAAGCGAGACAGACCAAGCTGCTACGGGGTTGGAAATCTCCTTCCTCTGCACGGCTGTCATTTTCTTTTCGCTTTCCCCTCTCAGGGGATGAGGCTTTCCTTTCCAACTCTGTCCACCAAGAAGGAGTCCTGTGGCTTGAAAAAGAAAGTGAGCTTGCCTGTCTCTGGCTCCAGGCTGCCATTTTTACCCGACCATAATTCATTTCAAGCAGTAGCTAAATCCCTGTTTCATGGACCAGGCTTATACAATTATCCTTTCCACTTTGCTGGGGTAAGGGCATGGTGCCCCCGCAATCTGGAAAATCTGCGTAAAATTTTTTGGCCCTTTGTACCAGAAAAGAAGTCTGAATTTTTTCTTTTCTTTTTCTTTTTTTAATGGGGTGTTTACAATGCCTTATTGTAAAATTTGGGTTGATGTTATACAAAATTATACATATATTTTACGTGTTTCTGAGTTTCTAAACTTTTTCTGTGTCATCTGCTAGCCTTCACTTCCTCAAAACTCCCCCTAAAATTCTCATTTAATTTATTATACTGACCCTAGATATATCAAAACCACTATGGGGAAAGTTGAAATGCGGAAGAGACAACTATACCATGCAGTCTAATAACACTCTCCTCCTAACAGCCCCAAGTACCAGATCAGCTTTGGATGACCAAATGGTCTGTCTCTATAGAATAAAGAACACTCCTTTACCTTCACTCTATTTGTAAACTTTAAATAATACAGAAGTTTAACATTTCTCTTAGGGCCACAGGGGTCAGCAGGATTTAATAGCAGGTAAATGAGTTCTAAATTGAAAGCAGGAGACAAAGAACAAAAGCTGGCAAAGCCAGCTAGACAGAAGAAGGAAAAGTGACTTTGTTGGGAAGTAGAAGAGGTCTTTGAATTGGCTGGTGGCCTCTGGCACCTCTCCCTGTTTTGGAGCTGTGGATTCCTGGCATTTGGGCTTCAGGTCCCACTGTAATGGTAATGCAGGGCCAGTCCAGATCTTCCAGGAGGTTGTCTCAGTTTCCCTTTCGGCTTCCTTCTCGTTCATTCCCATGTTTGCTACTGAGTCCCTTCTTCCTGCTCAGGGGTCCAAGTTAGTACTGCCCCCAAATCTCTCTTTACCAAAGGTAGACTATACTCTAGAGGTAAATAGAGGAGAGAACTATGTGAGGTTGTGGAATTCTGGGAAGCCTTTATAGCCCTAAGGAGGTAGAGCCATTGCCATGCTGTGTGCATCCCACATCTCTCCACCCACTTCTCTCTCAGATATTTGGTACTCCTGAATCCAGCCTACTGCCACTGCTTCTACCCAGCTGTGAAGGATGAAGAGACAGTAAATGGATAAATGCATTTGGTTTTGTTTTTCTCAATGACTCTATTTAATTAATATTTACCTGGGGTGACACCACTAGAAGGACTATCTTATCTTGAGATTTATGGTTACCCACTAATTTTTTCACCCAGATATCTTTAAAATTAAGGTTATCAGAGAACATCTAAAAACTATTAAAATGAGTTTTACAGGAATGAAGTGAAAGAACTATAGACTTGAAGGACTCTAGAAGAAATGTCACAATGATGAAATTTGTAAAATAAGATGCATAAGGAATTTAAAGCAATTATTGCTATTAATCTGAAGAAGCAAAGACTGAGGGTCATTTAATAATGAATTAGTGATGGTTGTTAACATTGGAAATAGTTACTAAAGATAGTTAGCAGAACCTTCTTCCATTGAGATTTATACAATTCTAGGGCAGAAATTGCACTGTCTGGTATGGCTTAAATGTGATTCTATAGGAAAGTGGGGATTGGTTAGATTAGTGTCCAACCATTCTCACTCTATAGCACACCTATGAACTTCCTGTCCCACCATGCAGTGAGAGAGAAGGATATGTCTGCTTTTTTTACCTTTTTCAAGTATCTGCTCATTTGTCCCTTCACATCTCACATCACAGCCATTTTAAAGAAATAATAAAAGTCATCTTTTCCTCTTCCTCCACAATGGGAAACGTTGCCTCTACCTTCCTTGTACCTGCAATGGCCAAAACCAAAAAAGAGAACCAAAAGATTGCAAGCATAGGTTATGCTTGCCAAGAAGCAATACACTAGCCAGCCATATAACATAGTGATTTTTTTTGTTTTGTTTTTGGTGAGGCAATTGGGGTTAAGTGACTTGCCCAGAGTCATACAGCTAGTAAGTATTAGGTGTCTGAGGTCAGATTTGAACTCAAGTCCTCCTGACTCCAGGACTGGATCTCTATCCACTGTACCACCTAGCTGCCCCGACATGGTGTTTTTTGAAAGATAGTGTGGTAATGAAGGCCAGAAAGATGTGGACAGGTTTTCATCTTGTTTAGAGGAATTGATTTGGGGGGGGGGGGGTGACTTAGAATTCTGTAGTTTGGAAATTAATTATTTTTATTTTTTTAGTGGAAAGAGAAGCAAAAGAAAAAGTTCTTGATCATGAATTAATAACAAAAGGTCTTGAAGAACTTAACCGTGAAGATGCAGAAAATTATGCAAGGTATGTTATTTTTTATTTCTTACTTACAGTAAAAAGTCTTTCATAAATAGATATTGAGGACAGTGCCCCCTCTCCTTTTGTATTATATTTATTAATATCACATCAGTTTTACTTCTTTCCTTCCAGGAAATAAAATCTTTATAAAATTTGCCAAATACTGATTTAGGAGTCATTAAAATATTAAAAAAAAATGAACAGTAGAGCTAAACAAGTACAGAATGACCAGCTGGGTTGATGGGAATGGTCTTAGGTTGATAAGTGTGAGAAAATAACTAAAATGATTTTTCCAACTTTCTTTGGATCCACTAAGCTAATGGTATGGTATCATAAATATTTAGTTTGTCTGTGGTATGGAATCTAACAATTCCTGTGTTTAATGGATCTAGCCTATGATCATAGCCTTCTGTGACCCACTAGGCCAGGATTCCAGGGTGCCCTTCATCTGCTGCCACAACTAAATTTGGATTGGAGATTATGAGGAAGAGAAAAACTTGGCTTTTCATTGCTTCCTCACCCTGGCAGCAATTAATATTGTTGCCCAAATCTGCCTATAGCCTGAGGAAGAGAGGGTGCTTACCTCATATATTTCTTACTCTAAGTCTTCTATTTCCATGGTAATTTCTTGGGCCTGTTTCTCGGGTCATTGCTGTCTCTTCCACCACCATTTTTAATGTCTGAAAGAAGACATTTCATAAAAAATAGCATATTTGAAAAAAGATAATATATTTGTATTACTTCACTATTAGCTTGGAACCACTGATAAATTATATCCATTCCTCTGGCTTTATCATACATGCTTCAGGTAACCTTTAGCAATAAAAACAACTCACTATATTTCCATTCTTTTTTGTTTTGTTTTGTTTTTGCAAGGCAATTGGGGTTAAGTCACTTGCCCAGGGTCACACAGCTAGTAAGTGTCAAGTGTGTGGTCTGAGATCGAATTTGAACTCAGGTCCTCCTGACTCCAGGGCTGGTGCTCTATCCACTGTGCCACCTAGCTGCCCCATTATATTTCCATTCTTAAAAAGAAAGGTGTTTACTGTTCATTTTTGTATTGCAATGTTTTCTGTAAGATTCTTTGTATGCCCAATATTGCTATCATTGAATTTTTTTTTTTGGCACTAGCTGATCCTCTCAGTTGGATATGGAGGAAGGAGAGGTAGCAAACAATATTGTAAGGAAATTTGAATGGTTAATTTGCAAATTTTACACTTGTATCATTTCTATTATTTTTAGAAAATTCAGGGAAACCCTGGAATACAGGAAGCAACTGCAAGCTCAGATTGAACACCAGCAACAGATTCGAGAGGCAGAAAAAGCAGCAGAAAGAAAAGAGTATGAAGCAGGGCTGATGGCAAAGAAAGAGCTCAATGAAAGAATTCAGGAAGTACTTGCAAAGTATGAAGCAGACCAAGAACACATCCATCCCTTTCGAAGAACTATTCCAAAAGCATATCCATTTCCATGATAGTATGTTTAGTATCAATTAAGATACAGATTAACTCTTCTAATGCTCAAATATAATTTATTTTCAAATTCTTACTAACTCATTAATAAACTATCCTTTTTTCTTGAGTTTGTATAATTATTTTCAACTTCTCCAAATCTCCTTCTCTTTACAATGTTTCATTTTTTCTACAAATTTCTCATATCAAGTTTAATGACAGAAACCTAACCACCTTATTTTCTACCTATCTGATGTCTCTGCCCACCACCCATTCTTATTCTTTCCACTTACCATTTACTTAATTCACTGAAGTATTTATTTAATTAGCCTGACCTACTTTTTTATTATGCTTACCTATGTACCATGACCATGTTACTCCTTTACTCAAAAACGTTCAGTAGCTCCCTATTGCCTCTAGGATAAAATATGAACTCCTTTGGCTGGCATTTAAGGCTTTCCTTAGTTTGGCTCCAATCTAGTCTCAAGTCTTGTTTCAAATTACCCCCTTCCATTTACTCTGTGGTCCAAACTGGACTACTCTAGCTAGTTTCCCAAACTAGACATTCTTGATCATTTTCACAACCCATTTCCTATACTTAATGCACACTCATCTCTTCCTCTTAGAATCTTTATGTTCCTTCAAGGTTCAGCTCAGGTGCCAGCACACCTCCTTTGAGAACACTTCCCTATCACCCTGTTATTAGTGCTGTCCTTCAGATTACCTTTTATTCACTTGTGTGTGTGTGTGTGTGTGTGTGTGTATGTGTATATATATATATATATATATATATCCTTCCTCCCCATCGAATGTAAACTCCCTGAAGGCAGGGATGGTTTCGTTTTTGTCTATATTTCTAAAAAAGAGCCTGAGTCCACATAAAAAGTACTTATTAAGTTCTACTGTATTCAAGCACCAACTCTAGAACAGGTTCTAACTGCAGTATTGGCTGTTCCCCGTTTCATTCCTCCATCTGTACAGCTAGGTAGAGCAGTGCATAAATTATTGGACAAGGAGTCAAGAAGACCCAAGTTTAAATCCTACCTCACACACTTAGTACCTCTGGGACCCTGGCCAAGTCACTTGACCTCTCTCTCAGACTCAGTTTTCTCATCTGTAAAATAGTGAGAATAATAATAATAGCCAACATTTATATAGCTCAGTTTCCTCATCTATAAAATGGGGAGAACTTAATTTCTTCATCCCATCTCCTCCAGAAACCTTTTTCCTGACTTTTCCCTGTCTCTCAGCTGAAAGTGATCTTCTCAATTTTCTATAGACTTCTCTTTTACCATATTTTATCTTGCTTTACTCTATCTGGATGTAAATCCCCCACTGGATTGGAAGCTCCTTGGGGACAGTCCATTGTTCTTGTCTTCACATCCTTGGGACCCATCAGCCTCTTGTACATAGGGATAATGTGTAACTAACACATTAGATGACAGCATCAGGATTCAGGAAATCTGAACAAGCCAGATATGGGGCCAAACCAAATTTGATAAGCATGTTATTGATGCCTTTGTGCAAGTCTGACAAAAATGATAAACAGTAGAAGGCCAGGTGCAGATCCTCAGGGCATTTAACTGGAGATCTTCTAAGAAGACTTCAAGCCATTAATGACTATACTCTCTGGGTCCCATCTTTGAACCTGGTCTGAATCAACTTACTACACTATTGACTGTGTACCAAGATTTAAAACTATATAAGGTTAAACAGGTTCTCACATTTGTGTTGAATAATCAGTTTCTCAAGTACAAAACAGGAGACGCACAATTGTTGTTCAGTGGTGTCCAACTCTTTGTGACCCCATTTGGGGTTTTCTCGGCAGATATTGGAATGGTTTGCCATTTCCTTCTCCAGCTTATTTTACATATGAGGAACCTGAGGCAAATAGGATTAAGTGTCTTGCCCAGGGTCACATTGCTAGTAAGTATCTAAGGTCAGATTTGAACTCAGGGAGAGTCTTTCCTATTCCAGGTTCAGCACTCCATACACAGTGCCACCTAGCTGCCTAGAGTTTTTAATAGTTTTCTATAGTTTGAAAAATATCTGGGGGTTTTAGTGGAAAGAAAAATCAATACAAATCAACAATGAGCTAAAAGGGACATGGTGTCCAGGATGAAAGAGTTCATGGTCCTCCTATTCTCTGCTCTGTTCAGAGCAAATCCAGAGTATTGTGTTCAGATCTAGAAGCCATGTTTTAGCATGTTCACTGGTAAACTGGAGCTATATAGAGAGGGCAACCAGGATGATAAAAGATCTTAAGATTCTGCCATAAGATGATGACTTAAAAGAACTAGGTGTGTCTAACCTGGAGAAGTTGAGCTATGTGTACTGACTTCAAGTTCTTTAAGGTTGTCATGTGGAAATAAGATTAAATTTATTCTGCTGGTCTCAGGAGGCATAGCAAAGATTAATAGGCAGATGTTTCAAAGAGACAAATTTTGGCTCGATAACAAGAGAAATGTCCTAACAACTAGAAATACCCAAAAGTGGAATAGACAGTCTTGGGAAGTGATGGTTCCCATACACTAGAAAGCTTCAGGCAAAGGCTAGCAGTTAGGGGAGGCAACCTATGGCATTGAGGCTATATGTGGCCCTCTAGGTCCTCAAGTGTGGCCCTTTGACTGAACCCAAACGTAACAGTTTGGCCGCACTCGAGAACCTAGAGGGCCACATGTGGCCTTGAGGCTGCATGTTCCCCACCCTTGGGCCTAGCTGAACACTTGTTTGAGTCATCATGTAGACTCCTGTTAGGTGCAGATTGGACTAGATAACCTGGCTCCTCCCTGGTTATATCATTCTGTGACTATTAAATCTTTCTGGCCCTGACCTCCCTTCTGAGCTCCAGTCCAACATCTACATCCATCTTTAAGATGTCCTATTGGCACTTTAAACCCAATATGTTCCAAGTCAAGCTAATTATTTTTCATCTAAACTCACTACCCTTTCTGACATCACTCCTTGGGTTAGTGAGTAGGGTGGATAGAGAGCCAGGCCTATCGGGAGGATTCATCTTCCTGAGTTCCACATTGCCTAGCTGTGTGACCCTGGGCAAGTCAACCCTATTTACCTCAGTTTCCCATTTGTGAAATGAACTGGAGAAGGCATTTATATAACACTTATTTATATGCCAGGCACTGTGCTAAGAGTGTTAGAAATATCTTATCAGGGATCAGAGCTGTGCATGAAGAAAATCAATCTGGCAGCTAGATGTATTTGGAAGACCAGCAACATAATCCCTCAAAGGATAGAAAACATACTGATTTTTACAACTGTTGTACTCTTCCTCCCCCATTGTGGTAACCTGAGCATTGAAAATCTACAGCAGTGTATACCAAAGGCAGAACTGAAATGATTTTCTGGGGCAATCAAGTGGTTGCCACTAGGAAAAGGAAGGAAGGAAGGAAGGAAGGAAGGAAGGAAGGAAGGAAGGAAG
>NW_020954569.1:68546618-68667622 GCF_900497805.2 Vombatus ursinus | reverse complement strand
AAGGAAGGAAGGAAGGAAGGAAGGAAGGAAGGAAGGAAGGAAGGAAGGAAGGAAGGAACAAACAAACGAACAAAGAAGGAAAGAAAGAAAACAGGAAAAAAATCGCCAAGTACAAGCAATCTTCCAGATTTATAGATTCATAGTATAGAATGTTTATCATGCACTGTAACAACTCATCATTGGCTCAACTTTTTCTTGGTTTTGCATTAGCCATACTGCTAGCCCACTTCAATCCCTTAAAGATTGATATCACTGGCCACTGTGCTCACTTACAGACCAGAGAACTGGAATACACCCTCTTTGTTTTTTTTCTGTTTGTTTGTTTGTTTTGGGGAGGGTTTGGCAATGGGAGTTAAGTGACTTGCCCAGGGTCATACAGCTAGTAAGTGTTATGTGTCTGATATTAGATTTGAACTCAGGTCCTCCTGACTCTGAGGCCGGTGCTCTATCCACTGCGCCACCTTGCTGCCCCATAGGCAGCTTTGTTTAAAAAGCTTTTTGTTAAAAGCTTTGTTAAAGCTCTTGGTTAAAAAAGAGCTCTTTGTTAAAAAAGAGAAACACCTCCATTGGAGCCAATTCTAAGCTGCACAGTCCATCTCCATGTAGTCAGTGTTTTCCCACATAAATCACAGGCAAGCCTGACTGGTGGTCCCTTTCTACCTCCTTTTCTGCACCCATCTTGCTCCTCTCCTCCACCAGCCCACATACACCCAGTTCTCTCATGCTGTCTTCTGGCTACCCAGAGTATCTCAGACAGGACTCTTATGTGAGGCCTAAACTCCCCTGAAGTGCTCCATATCCTCCATATCAGTCTAAGCTACTATTTTCTCTAATGTTATAAATTGGAAGAAAGTAAAATGATAAAATGAATTTTTACTGAACTCTTAAGTGGCTGGAAGTTCTACTCTTCCTGGGAGGATATTTGTATTTTAAAATAGAATCTCAAATTGACCTTTCTAAATAACTCCTCTGATGCTTGCCTACCTGTGTGACCTTGGCCTAGTTACTTACCCAGCCTTGGCTTTAGCTTCGTTATTTGTAAAAGGAGATGGTTGGACCAGACAGCCTCTCAAGCCTCTTCTCTTTCTAAAAAATCTATGATCCTTTGATTCTCCTGAGCAAAACAACAACAAAAAAAGGGAGTTGGATCTGAAGATATTTAAGGGCCTTTTTGAATTTTAAAATTCTAAGACAGATGCTCCAGTATTAGAACTTTGAATTTGAATAGGCAGCATTGATAAGCACCTGGATTTTAATCAAATGACCTCACCCTAAGGCTGCTCTACCCTGTTCTCTCTCACAGCCATTCATTCACTCCAGACAGCAACCAAGGTATCCTGGTGACAACAATACCATCTATTGGCCAGCCAGGGGATCTCTCTAAAATTTCTAAATGAATGGGTTAGATTAGATGATCTCTAAGGCCATCTATCTCTTAAGAAATATGTGCATGTATGTATGTATGTATGTATGCATGCACGCATATATACACGTATATATGTGTGTATGTAGATAGATAGCTGTATGTCCATTTTCAAAGAGGATCAATGACAGCATGGGAGTCTTGACTTGCTCATGAAATGGATTTACATGAGGCAGAGTTGCACAAAGTCATCAGCTTCACTGTCTCTTACAGAGTCATCAAAGTCCAGTGGCAAGTCAAAAGTCAGGAGAACTGACCTGGGATGCAGTAGATGACCTTGGTGTCTTTGATGTCTGACCAAACTCTAAACGCTCCACAGCACCAACTTCAGTTACCTTCATGGTTGTTGGAACAAACTGTTCTTATCAGCCCATTCCACAGGGGAAATATTCACACACTTGGGGTAAATACCTCCTGACTGACTGATAGGTTTGAGGCCTGTTGGTTACTCTCAACCTGGTTTAGCCTGTCTGCCAAGACAGAATAGCGGGGTGTGGCCGAAGAATAGATAGAATAGATACTTCTTCCCCTTACCCTTTCCAAGGGAGATGTTAATTCCTGCCAAGAGAGGAAGCAGGAAGTTGGTGCCAGAGGCCAGTATCCCTGCTCTCCTCAGAGAGATGGGGTATAAGGATAGTGTTATGTCTAACTGCTCACTTAAATATTGTTAGTCTATGCGGGGATATAATTTTTAGGTCAGAGCTAAACTCTTGATCACCATTTCCTAAAGGGGAAAAAGGGTTGCCCAAGTTTTATATCCCAGGCTTGACTCCCTTTCCACCAAATTCCAGTTCCGCAATAAATAGATCTCAAGTAGCAAAACACAAACAACCCTCCATTTCTCCAAGTTGATAGCAAAACAGAAATTAGAGAGGTTAAACATATGAGTGTGTATATATGTGTGTGTGTATATATATATATGTATACACACAGAGACTCTCTTTGTATATATGTATACGTATATATACCAGACAATACAGATTGAAGGAGCTCTCCCATTGGAGCAAGATATCTCAGCTGAACCAAGATAGAGAGAGAATCTCAGATTTCACCCAAAGAGAAATTCCCTGAAGTCTTTAGTGTAACAAGCTAAGAATAAGGACACAATCAACATTGTTCATGTTGGCTTCTTAACAGAATCTTTCTCCCTTCCTAGTTTTGAAGAGAAATTGGAATCTTATGCATCTTCTCTCCTAATGCTGGAAGCTAGAAGTGCCCAAAGAGACTAAAAAACCAGGATTGCTCTTCTCTTCCCTCTTGCCGAATCTGTCCCACTCCTCACGTAAGCACAAGGCATTGATCTCTACCCATGAGAAGAGCGTCCTACACAATGGGTTTTGGGACTCAGATTACACATGTATATATACACATAAATATATACATATGTACACGTACATACAGATACGTACTTACATGCACAAATGCATACACCCAGATGCTCTTTAATTCTTTTTCTCTGCCCCTTCCATCTTCCAAATCCTGACTCAAAAAAGATTTCTTTTCTTTTTCTTCCATTTGTTAGATCCACTCCTCTCAACACATACACACACACACACACACACACACACACACACATACATACACACACACACACACCCCTAACATAAATCAAGACTGATAAACAAGTGTAAAAAACAGAGCTATTGCTAAGGCTACATCTTTACCAAAGAAAGGAAACCCATAAATTCAGAAGGAAAATTTTGAAGAAAATTAGATGTGTCCTACCAGCCTTAAGAATGTTCAAAGTCTCCAAATATTTCCTTGTCATCCTCTAATTAAATCTGGTTTTCCTTTAGCACCACCATTGAAGATACATTTTTTAAAATCTCTTGCTCAATTTAATTATTTTTTCTGTCATGTATTAGTATTTAGTTAGACTGTATGCCTACTACATATGCAGCTTGATACTAAATGCTATAGAGAATAGAATGGTGCACAAGATGCAGTCATAGAATCATATCACAAACATTGCAGAGCTGGGAAGTCCCTTAGGATTCATCTAGTCCAACCCCTTCCTTTTACATATGAGGAAATTGAGGCCCAGAGAGATTCAGCAATTTTCTCAAGATTACACAAGCCAGTAGGGCTAATGAAACTGAGCCTGTCAACTCATTGGCATCTGTGACCTCTCCTACAAGCCCCATCGAATGGTCTGATCAGCTTTATCAGGAAGCACTGGGCCCAAGTCGTGAGGCAGATAGATAACTGTGTTGACTGTGACCCAGTCTGTTGGGTTATGGCCTGATCTATGTTGTTGTGACGACTGGGTTCTTCCCATTCTGTCACAAACAGATCCACTTGCCATCCCTTCAGGCAGGGGGCTCCTTCCTCCAATATGTTAATCTCAAAAGGACGGTTCACTCTGGTGGCTTTTCTTCAGTCTTCAATATTACATGTAAACTGATGCTCTTCTATCTCTCCTCTGGCCTTACATGGGTGTTCAGCCTTTCCATACTTTTATGGCTAATCTAGAAAAATAAAGATGACTAGTAAGACAGACAGACAGACAGACAGACAGAGAAATTATACCAGCAGTAACAGAACAGGGATTCAACAGGGATACTTTCAGCTGGAGAGATCAAGGAAGGCTTCATGGAGGAGGTGGTAACTGAGCTTAGTCTTAAAAGGAAGAGAAGGATTCTGGAAGCCAAAGACAAGAAGCTGAGGCATTCTAGACATGGGGAACAGTCTGCAGATGGAATTCATTGAACACAGTTCATTTTGGTGGGTGCTTAGAGTGTAAGAAGGTGAGAATTATGAAATAAGACTACAAATGGGTTGGAGCAGTATTGTAGTGGGTTTTAAATACCAGGCTGAATAATTTGCATTTTATCCTAGAAGCAATGGAGAGCCATTGAAGATTTTGAGTGGGTAAATAATATGGTCACAGCTTTGTCTTGGGAATATTAATTTGGTAGCAATGTGAAAGGTGAATTGGAAAGGAAAGAGACTAGAGGCATGGAAATCAACCAGGCAGTTGTTATAATAGTTAATCTACTGATAATAAGTTAATGTTCTTTTAGGTTCAAAGAAATAAACAAAAGGACTAGATGATTCATCTCTTGCACCTGTTTTACTTCCTAACATTTAGGAGCAAATGCTTATCTAAATGAGTAATTTTGTGTGTATGTAAATCAGTATCCGCAGTGAGAAAGAAAAAAAAAGGCCATACACAAAACTTACATATCTAAATTAGATTTATTGAAAAATATATCTTATAGATGATGGGGGTCTAGAAGGACTAATATTGGTAGATGCTACAAGTCTGTATCTTTCTGTGGGTCTCCACAAGTCGTTGGAGGGTGACTGCCTGAGATGTCAGATCAGTTGAGGAGAATGTAGCTACATGACATTCCTGTGTATGTGTCTTTGTAGAAGTTTGAAATGTATTAGGGGCAGCTAGGTGGTGCAGTGGATAGAGCACCAGCTCTGGAGTCAGGAAGACCTGAGTTCAAATTCAGCCTCAGACACTTGATCATTTCATACTTACTAGCTGTGTGACTCTGGGCGAGTGATTTAATGCCAACTGCCTCACAAAAAAAAAATGCACTACCTCGTATTGATTACTTCTTTTTACAAATTTGTTTTTAAATGTTTTTCTTTAATTTGTAAAATTCTGTACTTAACAAACAGTAAATGAAATAAACATTTCCTTACCTACTGTAGAACAGGAAAGGATTATATATGAAACAGTGAATCTCTGTTTTATAGACCTTGCTTTTCTTTTAAAGTATAGAATAAACTCGGCATGTAAATTTCATTGTTCTTATGTTTATAATTCCTTCTGGCCTTTTTCTGTTTTCTCATTTGAGAGAAAGGAGAGAACCCAAGCCCTATCTCTCCTCTCCTCTCCTCCCCACCATTCTCCCTCCAAAAGAAAAAAGAAAAAGAAACCCCTTGTAACAAATATGCATAGTCAAGCAAAACAAATTCCCACACTGGCCATGTTGAAAAATGTGTTCTCATTCTACATTGCTTCTGAATCCATCATCTCTCTATTAGGAGGCAGGTAGTATGCCTCATCACTAGTCCTTTGGAATCATGGTCATTATATTGATCAGGGTTCTCAAGTCTTTCAAACTTTTTTTTTCCTTTACATTGTTATAATATAAATTGTTCTCCTGGTTCTACTCATTTTACTCTGAATCAACTCATACAAGTCTTCCCAAGTTTCTCTGAAATTATCTCTTTTGTCATTTCATATACTACAATAATATTCCATTTAAGTTCATATACCATAATTTGTTCTGCCATTCTTTGATGAATAAGTACCCTCTTAGATTTCAGTTCTTTGCTCCCACAAAAAAAGAGCTACTATGAGTATTTTTGTACATATGGGTCCTTTCCCTTTTTCTTTGATCTCTTTGGGGCATAGGTGTACCAGTGATATGGCTGGACCCAATGGTATGCTCAGTTTAGTGACTTTGGTAATTCCAAAATGCTTTCCTGAATGGTTGGACTAATTCATCACCCTTCCTGACTATTTCTTAGAATCCCAAGCTTTTTTCAAAACTCAATCAAATACCATCTCAGGAAGAGGGGAGGAAAGGGAGAGAGAGAATGTGGAACTCAAAGTTTTAAGAAGTGAATGTTTAAAATTGTTTTTATATGTAATTTGGGGAGGGAATAAAATATTTTTTAAAAACTCAATCAAATGCCACCTTCTAAACAAAGCCTTTCCTTATCATCCTGTTAGAGCTTCTCACATCTAAAATTACCTTGTATGAATTGATATATACTTTGTATTAATTTTTATCAGTGGAAATGACATTAAACATGAGTCATTGCCATCTGTTTTGCCATGGTACCCTAAGGACTATGAGTTTTCCATCTGACAGCTAAAACTTTCTATATAGGTCTCCCCCATTAGAATGTGAACCCCTTAAGAGTAGGGCCTATCTTATTTTTCTATTTGTTTTCTCAGCCCTAGAACAGTGCTTTGCCCATAGCAATCACTTACTAAGTGCCTTATTTCTTCATTCATTCATTCATTCATTCACTCATTCAGTATACCTGTTGTTTACTCTGGTAGAATGTAAATTTCCTGACGGTCTGTTTTGCATTTGTCTTTGTACCCCCCGAACTCAGCAGAATGCTACTTGTATGTAATATGGGATGTTATAATCATAGATTTAGATCTGGAAGAATACTTAGAGGGCACCTAGTCCACTGCCCTCATTTTATATTAAGAGTAAACTGAGACCCATGCTGGTTCAACAATTTTCCCAAAGTCACACAGGTGGTAAGCACCAGAGACACGATTGGACCCTAAGTCTTCTGAACCAGTGCTCTTTCCACATTGGGTAATTTGGAAGCTTAATAAATGCTCATTAAATGAATCAATTAATGAATCAAATAAAAAAATGAATGAATGAATGAGCTTCCCTTTCTGGCCTAGCCTTTCCCTCAGTCTATATTGGTAAGCTTTGTAATACAGATAATAATGACAAAAATCAATGAATAATTTCCTCCCCCAAATCTCTTACGGAGGTCTTCTTTCCCAATCACTGTCCTCTTTAATATCTGGAGTTAAGAAAATTTGTGGTGTATTGCCCCCCTCACTACATTTTCTTGACTGCTGGTTTCTGCCAAAGCCTTAATGTTTGCTAACATAGCTTCTTGGTACAAATCTATCAAGTCCACTTATGCATGCATACACTATAAATTATACATAGACATGAGTGTTTTTCCTTCTATAAAACCATTCTTCTGATATTTTGATTACCTTATATAAACTGGGCAAACTGCCTTGCAGAATATAGATGAGAGTTTCATCTTGTAAAAATAATAGCTTTTTATATAGGAAAGCCCCTGAGATTTCAGCAAAAGGGTATTTTATTATGCCTAGTGCTGGGCACAATAAAAGGCAGTTACTTGGTTTATACCTCCTGTAAAGTCCTGGACAGGACAAAGACTCGGGGTCCAAATTGCCTCCAAATGCCAATTTCTTGCTATAAACAGTCCAAGATGTGTGCCCCAGACCAGGGCAAAAGGATGTATTTTGACATACAACTCTGATTCTGAACTACCCTATTAAAATGTTCCTGGGACCACATCATTACAGTACAGTTTCCCACCCGGGTTCTAGCCCCAGCTCTGTCTCTTAGCTGTGTGACTTTAGCCAAGTTACTCCATTTTTCTGGCCTCAGTTTTTTGAATGTTTGGAACTAGGTGACCTCTAAAATTCAATCCAGCTCCTAAATTCCATGATTCCATGTCATCATCATCATAGCTGTAAAGACAGTCCATCTCTTGAGCAATCTTCCCAGGCAGAATTTTTAACGTTGGATCCTACATATTCTTTGCCTGAATTCTGAGGAATCCAATTTCCTTTCAAAAAAAAAAAAAGGCAACTATATGCATCATTCTTAGCTCAGCTTTCTCCTCCTAATCAATCATGAATTCTAAAATGGCTTGCACACTACTTCCCAAAGTTCCCATCACACCTATTTCTGCAATCAGTTCTCTTAGTTAAAAATGGATAGAGGATAGCAATTTCCCTCATTGCTTGCCCTTGGAAAAATAAAATTATTCCAAGTCAAATATAAACATTTACCAGCTTTTAAAGGAAAAAGATTCATCACATGTTTGGATAATTGAAGTCTCCCACTACTATAATAACATTTCAATATGCTAAATTATGATATATTTCCCAATATCATTACCAATTTCTTTCTTCTGGCTATGTTGTTTGTAGTATATACTCCCATAACACTATCACTTTGTTTTTTCTCCCTAGACTGACATCCATCTAAATGTTCTCTGTCACATATGTCCTCCACTCTTAGTGTATTCCCTACAGGAATCTATCTTCTTAGTAAACAACATGCTTCCTTCAACCCTTGTATCTAATCTGTTCTTTCCAATAAGGCATATCCTTCCATTACTGTATTCTGATCATGAGTCATATATTATTAAATTTCAGTGGTACCTATGTAGTCAAAGTGATTTCCTTTTATAAGATCTATAGCATATTCTATTTATTACTCACAATTGTATATAAATATCATAGACCATGCATATAAATATTTTTCCTATTCTTGGAAATTGTTGTCTATGGATTATTTATCCTTTCTACTGATATTTCTCTTCCTATGGTATAGCTTTTGCTGTCATAACCACTTTAGTACATTTATGAGGGTACTTCCTCCCTCCTATTCCATTTTAAAATTTAAAGTCTTCTTGATTGTATCCATAAGTCTGTGGACAATATTTTCACCAGCCCTCCTTAGATAAATTTCATCTCTGGTCAGAAGTCTATCGGTCCTTTATTTCAAGCTTTGTTCTAGGAATCCAAATCCCATTCTTGGATACCATCTTCTTAGCCAGCTGTTCACTTTTCCATACTTTCCCATATTTTTGTAGCTCCTGACTTCACAATGATGAAAATAACACCTGTTCCTCTAAGGCTGGGGTTCACAACCTAGGGTTCATGACCTTGGTTTAAAATTATTTTTTCATAATTGTATCTCAAAATAATTGGTTTCCTTTGTAATCCTATTTTATTTTATGTATTTAAAATCATTACTCTGAGAAGGGGTCCCTAGGTTTCCCCAGACTGTCAAAGGGGTACAGCACACACCCAAAAAGGTTTAGAATCTCTGCTTTAAGGTCTCAATTTCTCAGTCAGGACTTAATTCTTAGCAATAGTAATAACAGTAGTTCCCATTTCTATGGTGCTTTGAGATTTGCAAAATGCTTTAATCACAAAAACCCTATAAATTAGGTAGAAGAAATGTTATTACTCTTATTTTTATAAATGAGGAAGCTGAGGTCCAAAGAAGTGATTGGATTAGGTCTGTCCATTTGTCCGAAACACCAAAACTAGGTACTGGTTGTTGTATCTCTCAAGTCTTAGGAGGCATCTTATACCAGATATATGCCCCAGGAAAATAGCATGCCTTGCAGTTATTCATGTTAGGTCAATATTTGGTCCCTTCAGTGTCCTTCAGCAAGGAGTCACGACAACCATGATGTGTTTTACAGAATCACAGAATCTCAGAGTTAAAAGGAACTTCAAAGAGCACAGCTCTCTGCAGATTTACCAGTGATTCTCTAATTGTCAAACCCAACGGGCCAATTTTTAACCTTCTTGACCTCTCTGCAGCCTTTGACACTGTTGTTCACCATCTTCTCCTTGAAATTCTCTTCTCTCTAGTGACACTGCTGTCTTACGATTCTCCTCCCACTGTCTGTCTATTCCTTCTCTGTCTCCTTTGTTGGAGCTTCATCTAGTTTGTGCCTGCTAACCATGAGCATCCTCCAAGGCTCTGTCCGGGGCTCTCTTCTCATCTCCTACTATACTATTTTGATTTCATCGGTTCCCATGGATTCAATTATCATCTCTATTCTGATGATTCTCAGACTTATTTATCTTTCCTTAATTTCTCTCGTGACTTCTAGTCTGGTATCTACAATCGCCTATTGGACATCTCAAACTGAAAGTCTCATAGACATCTTAAACTCAACACGTCCAAAACTGAACTCACTATCTTTCCCTTACCCCACCCCACCCCCAAGCCCTTCTCTTTTCCTTACTTCCCTATTACCATACAGGGCACCACCTAAGCATGATCCTTGGCTCGCCTCTCTTTCTTACCCTCTGTTTTCAATCATTTGCAAAGTCCTATCATTTTTACTTTTATAACATCTCCTATATACCCCATTCTCTCTTCTGCTACTGCCAGTATCTTGACACAGTCCCTCATTACCTTCCTTACACCTAGACTCTTGCAATCACTCGCTAGTTGGTCTCCCTGCCCCAAGTCTCTCCCCACTCCAGTCTGTCCTCTATTAAGGTGTCAAACTTATCTTTCTAAAGCATAGGTTTGACCATGTGACCCCACTCCCATTCACTTAATTTTAGCGCTTCTCTGTTAGCTCCAGGATCAAACATAAATTCCTCTGTTTGGCTTTTAAAATCCCTCATAACCTCTTCCCCTTACTTCCCCTTCCCCTTCCTCACCCCTCCCCCCCTTCCAGACTTTTTAAGCCTGACAATCCTCTACCACCACGTCTAGTCATCTAGTAATACTGGTCTACTTACTATTCCTTGTGTAAGATACTACATCTCCTAACATAGTGCACATACATTGACTGTCCTCCAATTCTGTTCCTCCTCATCTGTCTCCTGGCTTCCTTCCCAGGTAAAATTCCACCTTCTGCAAATGAACTTTCCTGATCTCCCTTAATGCTAAAGCCTTCTACCAATTTATCCTGATTACATTTTGTGTGTACATAATTGTTTGCACGTTGTCTCCCCCCATTAGACTATGAGCTCCTTGAGAGCAGAGACTATTTCCTGCCTTTCTTTGTATCCCCAGTACTTAGCATAATTTCTGTCACACGGTAGGGTCTTAATAAATGCTTTTTTTGTCTTGGCTAGTTCAGCTCATACGTGGAAAAAGAATTTTCTCTACAACATTCCCAACAAGGAGGTATCTAGGCTTTGCCTAAAGAGCTCCAATGACGGACAACCTACTACCTGCTTACTTTTGGATAACTCTAATTGTTTGGAAGTTTTTCTTCATATAAATCTTAAATTTACATCTTTTTGACTTCTATTCATGGTTCCTAGTTCTGCCCTTCAGCTCCAAGTAGATAAATCTAATGTGTCTTCCAGCTGCAAATATTTGAAGACTGCTTCCTCTACCCTTAAGACGAGTCTCTTCTGCCAGTTACACATCTATAGTTCTTTTAACTTATCATTGTATGGGATAAAAACAAGGCCCCTCACCACTTTGGTTGCCATCCTCTGGCTACTCTTCAATTTACACAATGTACTTCCTAAAATATGACAATAAAGCTGAGCACAAAACTGCAGATGTGGTCTGACTGAATACTTGTAAGTAAGGTGAATCTTAGTGTCTGTAAAGTGCATTTTTTATTATTCTTTCTTAGAGTCTTCTTTCCCAGGATCCATAGCCATAACAATCTCTACTTCCCAGGTGTTAGATATGAGTTCTCACAATGATGGATCAAAACAGTTTCTACTGCACAGTCGCAGTAGATATAGGGATGAAGTAATGTAAAATTGTGAGGCTATTGTTGGCAATGTGCCTTCTTTGTCTGCTGCCCTATAAAGCAAGTGGGCACTGGTCAGTGACTAGGGACCCCCTTAGGGGTGAATCTGCAGGCTGGAATGCTGTGTGTGCCTTAATCAACCTCCATTAAGGCTCGGGAGGGGGAATCTGTGTTCGCCTCAAACAGCCCCCACTGAGGCTTGAGGGGATTTAGGAGAGTGCACAAGTTGTGCTGGTCTCAATTGAACCCATCGAGACAAGGGGTAGTTGCCCTCCCTTCACACTGGCCGCTGCGAGAAGGGTTGTTAGGGAATGCTGCAGGAGTTGGTGCTTCTGTTATCAGCAAACTCCCTTTGAGAATACTAGACTAGAATAAAGTAAGCTTATTTAACCCCTTATTATGACTTCATTCCTGTCTTCCTGTCTGACTGGATTGAAAGTGAGCCTGCTAGTGAGAGAGGTGCTAGAAGCCGTTCTGTGTCAACTTCCTAAGAAATGGCGTAGTGGATGTGCTTACTTATCCAACAGTACTACTTGGGTCACTACTCCTCTGACCTCTCCCTAGTTACACTTGAGGATTTGCATCAGAACTATGAATGACAAAAAGGAGCTTCCTCTTCAGAAGGTCCAGTTCTACCACCTACAGGAAGATAAGCAACCTATTTTATAGCTCCAAAAAGTTTAGTGGGCCTTCTTCTCTTCTTATTTGTCTTATATTAGGACCTTCCAATCTCACAACACATATTAGTATTCTCTTAAGATTATTTTTCCTTTTTTGTCTTCTTCTTGAGGGTTTTCCTTCCTTTTCTTTTTAATTTATGGAATAAAACAAGCATTTCCATAACATAGTATAATAAAAAAGATGATTGTACATGAAACTGCAAATCTACTATGCATAACTTGCTATTCCTTTCAAATATACAAAATTATCATGTAAATTTATTTTTTTCCTTTTTTTCTGCCTTCTCTCCACAGTTACCATTAGACACAAATAGGTGTGTGTGTATATGTATGTGTGTGTATGTAAAATTATTCTATATATACTTCTATTTATCAATTCTTTCCCTGGATGCAGATAGCATTTTTCTTCATATGTTCTTTATAGTTAATTTGGGTATTTATAATAGACAAAATAACCTATTTGCTCAAATTTGTTCTTAAAACAATATTGCTATTACTATATACAATGTTCTCTTGGTTTTGCTCATTTTGCTCTTCATTATTTCATACAAGTCTTTCCCTGTTTTTCTAAGATCATTGAGCTCATCATTTCTTACAGCACAGTAGTATTCCATCACAATTATACACCACAACTTGTTTAGCCATTCCCCAATTGATAGTCATTCCTTCAGTTTCCAGTTTGCCACCACAAAGGGAGCTGCTATAAATATTTTAGAACATAAAGGTTCTTTTCCTTTGTCCCTAATCATCTTTGAAAATAGACCTAGTAGTGGTATTGCTAGGTCAAAGGGTATAGGTAGTTTAATAACTCTTTGGGCATGATTCCAGATTACTTTGCAAAATGGTTGGATCATTTTACAATTCCACAAACAATGAATTAGTGTTCTAATTTTTCCACATCCTCTCCAACATTTGTCACTTTCCCCTTCTATCATTTTAGCCAATCTGGTAGGTATAAAATGATATCTCAAGGTTGCTTTAATCTGCATTTCTCTAATCAATAATGATTTAGAACATTTTTATATGACTACAAACTGTTTTGATTTCTTCATTGGAAAACTGCCTGTTCATATCCCTTTATCATTTATCAATTGGGGAATGGCTTGTATTCTTAGAGATTTGACAAAGTTCTTTTTATTTTAGATATGAGACCTTTATCTGATAAATTGTCCATAAATTTCCATGCCCCCCCCCCCCAATTTTCTGCTTTCCTTCTGATCTTGGCTATATTTCTTTTGTTCATTCAAGGGACATTTCATTCTCCCTATACATCAGAGATACAGAGGCACCCCTCCTGCTAAAAAACAAAACAAAACATGCACATATAATTGTTACTTTACATTGGCAAAAACACAAACAAAGCACACTCTCTTCAGGTCATGAGAATATTTTCCTTGCCCTCTATACTTGTTGGAAAATCTTTAGTATCCTGTGGTTTTTGCCGATAATATTTGCCAAGTTCCCCAAGAGTGGAATTCCTTCCAATTCTCCATTTTCCTCCAAGAAAGGAAGAGAAAGAGAGAAAAAGGAGGAAGGAAGAATAAAAGGAAGAAAGGGAGGAAGGAAGGAAAGAAGGAATGAAGGAACAGAGGGAGGGAAGGAGAAATGGTAGAAATTTGAATCTGGTATCTTTTTGGCCACCTTAAATCTAATGCTAATGGACAGCAACTTTTCTGTACAACAAATGACAATGTTACTATTATAACACACATTCTCAGAAAGATACAGGGTTAACACTAACCTTATAGCTATTAACACCAAAGAAGTCCTGGGTATCACTAATCACCTTGTATACAAAGCAGCTGCAACTGCTGTTTGAACAAAACAGACAATAACTTTGTCCAGAACAGGAGGCTGTGCATGATTGGAATTAAGAGACGTTTATTGGCATTCTCGGTACAGATGTCTATGCTGCTCTTGAAGCAATTTTGTTTATCAGCCTGCAGAATATGCTTAGCACAGCTATCTTACGTTGCAGTCTGAAAGTGCATCTTGTAGAATGATAGTAATGCCATTTAAAGTTCAATTGGCTGTTATAAAATGCTTTTAACAACTAAAATTCAGTAATTACCATCATGGTAGCAACAATAATGATAAGTCATTATAATCATTGTCATTATTACTCCTAATAAAGTCAAGATAATTAGTAAATTCAGTGACTTTTCAGAGTATAGTACTTTTTTTCTTGCAGTTTCAAATCCTTCTATTCAATTGAACACATTTCTTAAATATCTACTGTATGCCCAACACTGTGCTAGGGACGGTGGAGAATACAAGAAAAGAAGAATGTAAACTCCTTGAGGGCAAGGAGAGTTTGGCTTTTGTCTTATATTCTCTGATAAAGCACTCTTCCTGATACATAATAACTTAAATGTTTATTGAATTAATGAATGAATGAATGAATGACACCATCCCTGCCCTCAGGGAACTTCCTGTCTTATTGGGGAGACCAGAGAAATGAAACAACTTGAAAAAAATTTGAAGACACTATGTACTCAAGAACCCAATAGGATATAATTTAGTGCTGCTGTGTGTGTTTATGTCTTAATAGAGTCAGAAAGTGAGATAATCCCATATCATATGAGTTAAAATTGAGACAATCCTATATTATATGAGTTAAAAAGCTAGAGAAACTTGTTTCTGTGCCTCCATTTACCTTGGACACTAACTGCTGAAGAGCCCTGTTACACAGTCTAAAAAATACAACCAAAGCTATCTTTGAAGCCTGACAATACTGCTTAGAGGAGGCAAGGGAGCCCAGTAGCCTACAGACAGATCACTAAAATCTGAAGCTTATACAAATGACATTTAAAAACATTTAAAACTTTAAAAAATTTAAAAGTTTAAAATTTAAAAACATCCAATATGGCTATTCCTTTTCACATGACTCTCAGATCCAACACATTTCCAGTGCTTATAACAACAGGACTGCCTCCTTGTCCCCACACCTCTCCAGCTGGAGCTGCACCTCCATCTACAGGCAAGACTTCAGAACAGATCTTAGGACTAATTTGGCCCAGGAAGATATAGGGATCCTTTAATTCAAAGATTTAGAATGGGAAGGAACTTCAGAGAACATCTGGTCTGACCCAGGTCCATACCTTCCACAATGTCCCCAATAGATGATTCTCTTCCATTTGAAGATTTCTAGTGATGGGAAGGTCACTACCCATCTTTCAAGGTATAAATCAATGCAGAAGGCAAGTTTTATATCAGGTCAACCATATTGAGGTCATAGGCTGACCTTACATCTCAATACCAGTATTTAGATTCTCTTATACTCAAGTCCTTGTGGTGGTATTTCAACCCATACCTCATGAGCTTTGTGGATGGTATCCTACCTTATTCTTTCAGGTCTTCTCAGGACTCAAACCACATCCCCTTTAGATGATACTCAGCTATCAGAAACAAACCTCCATCTGTTGATGTGGTAGTACGCCTGCTGCCCTGTTACCCAAAGGTGTTCAAGCAAAAGCTAGATAACCATTTGTCAGAGAAGATGTCAAAGGAACTCATCTTTCAGGTAAGGGTTAGAGAACATCACTAATTCACACTGTGACACTGGACAAGTCATTTTACCTCTCTGACCCTTTTTTTCAACAGTAAAAGTTGAGTTTGTTCCATCTCTAAAATCCCTTTCAGTTACATTCTGTGATTCTGTGGCATACAGTTATCAGAGAAGGCTTACTACACAAGGCAAGATTTAAACTGGATGTTGAAGGCTAGATTGAATTTGGAGAAGAGGAATGGAAAGGACATTTCTGGAAGAGGGAGCAATATGTGGAGGTGGGAATGAACCTGATGTGGTCGGAAATGGAGAAATTGGCTTTACAGAATTGGAACTTCTATGTTGGGGGATAAGGCTGGATAGCCATCTGGTGGCAGACACTAAAAGATCATATTATAAATGAGAAAAAATGAGCCTCACTTAAGTCTAACAGCAGCAATCAGGCATCTTAACACCTGGGCCTGGGAAAATTTGCCAACCCTCTGGTTTCCCATTTTACATAGTTAAGTGCACATCACACTTAATGGTTTTATTAACAGTGCTCAGTATAATCCTGCTGTCCAAGGACAAGATATCACATTGGGAATGGGACAGGAGGCTGATGCTCCATGTCACAGGTGTAGCTGCTGCCCATGGAGCCCACAAAATTTGGATGGGAGCCCCGAGATGGGACACTGAGAAGAGTCCTGGACTGGAAGCAAAGGACCTGGCCAGAGGTCACTGTGCGACCTCTGGTAAGTCACTTATCTTCTCTAGACGTCACTCAGTTCCCTCGGCTATAAAATAGGGCAGTTGAACAAGAGTGTCCCTAAAGTCCCTTCCTGCTATAAATCCAATAATCCTATCTGCAAAAAATTTCAAGCAAAACATCCAGACATTTCCAAGGTGAAAAGTAGGGGGTTTTACTACGTTTATTTGGCCAAGTACTTCTTAACCTTTTTCGAATATGAGTACTACTTTTTAGCATCAAGAAATTACATGACTTTTGTGAAATAGTGGTTATACTGTTGGTATCTGTTGACTGAGAAAATCCATGACAAAAAGTTAATATGAATTCAGTAATACTTTTTAATAAATTTGTATTTATTAATAATTATGGTATCTATATATATTTGAAAAAATGCAATGTGTGGATGAGACATTGTTTATTTCAAGTTACAGAAGATAAACTGAATACTAATGGATTCTCTTGTAAATTTGAGGATTGTTTTTAAAAAAGCAAAACAAAACTAAACAAAACAAAAAACAACAAAGAGTAGTCCCCAGGGGATGGCACCCCATAAGGGGAGAACCATTATGCTAGCATGTTTAAGGTACTCAATTAATATTGAAGCACCAACCTCCCATCCTCTAGGAGGGAGGTTCCAGTTAATTTACTGGTAAAGCTGTGAAGGAGAAAGTGGGCCTTGCCAGAACATACTACAAAATGAGAACAGGGTCAGGATTCATTCCTGAATTAAAAATGAGGAGAGCATGGCTGAGGTATCAGATTGTCTACTTTTTTGGATCAAATAGTATTCATTTGGTCTTCCTCCTGCCTGGCCCTTCCTTTGGGATACTGAAGGGATGCAGCCTTGCAATGCTTGGGCACCACCTAGATCTGCAGAAGAAATAATTTACTGCTGGTGGTGATGAGAAAAGCCTGTCACCTAAAATGATTTGCAAAGTATTCCATCAGAAGGCAGATAGAGTGAGGCCTGGATTTAAGGCAATTAAAAAAGCAACTAATCATTTCATGGCAAAAGTCACAAATCAGTATTGAGGACAAAGTCAGGAGCCAACTATGGGAGAGATTTATGGGCAGTACAGAGGCAGGGAATAAATAGTTTTGATCAAAAGGGCTTTATTAACAACGCAAGATAATTGGAGGACTCTTCATTGCCAATGAGAAAGAAGATGGCTAGAAACATGGAAATAGTCCCTGAAGTTCAAGCTCATGAAGAAACAGCTATCCCTTACCCTATAACCATAATTAAAGAGCAAAGAAAGGACATGATCCTTGTATCAGGGTCCTGAAAAAAAAAAAAAAAGGGAAATAGTCAAGTTTGTCTTTGGCACCTTCCCATCTCCAACACTTTTCATTGTCTTTCTTCTATCTCACCAGCAAAGTCTAGTGCACTAATGCTATCAGTTGCTCATGCCCCAAGGCTCTTCTGGGCTCTTACTTGGGTCTTGTCCAACCTTGTCTTCCCAGGAAGTGCCCTGTGCTTTCTGATCACTCTACCCTCCTCTCCAACAAGGCTAACTAGTTCCCTATTTCATTAACATAAGCACTGCTCTCTGCTAGATCTCACAATTTAAAATGATGAAAGAATCAACAATCAACAAGCATTTATTTAAGCAGCTATGATGTGCCAGTGCTAGGTACTGGAGACAAAAATATTTTTAAAAAAAAAAGAAATAATCTTTACTCTCAATGAGTTTATTTTTATTTGAGGGAGACAACATGTACACAAAAAAGTATATACAAAATAAATATATGCAGAATGATGCAAAATAAATGCAAGGTAGTTAAATGCCTGTTAGTTTTGGTAGAGAGGGCACTAGCAGCTGAGAGGAACAGGAAATACTTCATAAAAAAGGTGGTGCTTAAACTCCACCTTAAATGAAAAAAGGGATTCAAAGAGGTGGACCTGAAGAGGGGAGTGCATTTCACGTATAGGGAGGCACCCAGAGATAGGGTGCCATATGTGAGGAACAGATAGATGGCCAATTTGATTGTACAGTAGAGTGTGAGAAGGGGAGTAATGCTCAATGAGCCTGGAAAGATAGGTTGGAGCTAGCTTATGAAGGGTTAAACAGGGGGATTTATATTTTATCCTAGGGACAACAGGGAGTCGGTAGAGTTTATTGAGCAAGGGAGTTGCATGGTCAGATCTGTGTTTAAGGAGTATCTTTTTGGAACCTGTGTGGAGGATGGATTGGAGAAAGAGGGATTTAAAGCAGGGAGACCAATTAGGAGGTCATTGCAATAATCCAGAAGATAGGTGATGAATCCATGCTATGGTAGTCATAGCAGAGTGTCAACAAATAATGACAAACAAATAGAAAATAACTGAAAACAAGGTCTTGGTGTCACCAAAAAGAAACATGATCCTGAACAGCATGGGAAACCAGGTTACTTCATTCTGTTCCTAACTCATTTCTTTAACCTCTTAAAATAAATTACTTGCTCTCCCTTCCCTCCTTCAAAAAAGAAAAAAAAAAGATTTGCTCTCACTTTCCTTCTTACTACAAAATAGTAAAACTCACATTAAGGGTGTTTTCCATTGATCCATATTAAATTGCGGAACTCAAGCCCTGGAGATCTCTATGAGTGCCTGGGCATAGTGCTAGTGTTTCATTAGAGGAACAATTGGAGTCATCAAGTTGCTAGATCTTTAAAGGTGACACTTGCAAAAGGAAAGAATCAGCACCCTGGGGCAAGTGTTTCAAGACGGTAAAATACTCAAATTAGAAGAGAACATGAGTCCCACTTGATGGATACGAGAAATTTTATCAACTTATTTATGGGTTAACACATGTTAAAGTAGAAACAGATCATAAACTCTTAGCTGGGGTATAAAAATGGGATCACCAGTGATACACCTCCTTGTATTCCAGGCCGAGAATGACACACATGGAGATGCAGTTATTATTGCAAGCATAAGGGGAAGGTGCACATGTACATGGTTGCCAGTGGATTATCATGTTGTCTTCCATGAGGGAAAAAGTTGGAAGACAGAGCTCTCGCTGTCCACAAATGTAATGAATATTTTCTCTAGGCTTGTTATCTTAGTTAGGATACTACCTCATCTGCTGAGAGTTCGAGAGGGTTGGGTCATTTGAGGTATTGGGTCATCTTTATCTCATACCGTTAAGTTCATGCCCCTATTTCTTCACAATTTTAAAATTATTTACCTTTGTAGTCTTGAAATTTTGTTCCTCCAAATGAATTTCATTATAATTTTGTCTAGTTCCATAAAGTAATCCTTTAATTTGGTATGATCCTGAAACTATAAATTAGTATAGGTAGTATTGTCCTTTTCATTATATTGTCATGGCCTAAACATGAGCAATTAATTTCTCTCTTTTTGGAGTTTTTTTTTACAAGACGATCAGTGGATTCTATCTTTACTTTGCCTTATGGTTCTAATACCTCTGGTAATTTTAATTTATGATATCTTAAAATACAATATCCAGACTTCTTTTTTTGAAATCATGGTTTTCAGGAATCTAATGATTTTTAAATTATTTCTTCTGACCTTTTTTCCAGGTTAGTTGTTTTTGGCATCAGATATCTTATATTCTATCTTTTTCAATTCTTTGATTTTGTTCTAATATTTCTCACTGTGTCATGGAGTATTTAATTTCTGTTTGTCTATTCTATTTCTTTTTTTTTTTTTTTTTAGTTTTTAGGCAACTGGGGTTAAGTGAGTTGCCCAGGGTCACACAACTATTAAGTGTCAAGTGATGGTCTGAGGCCGGATTTGAACTCAGGTCCTCCTGACTTCAGGGCCAGTGCTCTACCCACTGCGCCACTTAGCTGCCCCTGTTCTATTCTATTTCTCATGAATTCTAGTAGTTGAGTAGGGTTAATCACCGTCTCTTCTCAGCTAGTTATTCTTATACTTTCTTCAAGAGCTTTTCTTGCTTTCTTTTTTATCTTATGCTTCATTGCTATTGGGTATTTATACAGTCCTTGTGGAAAATCCATTTTTTTCCTTTGAGTTTCTGCTTGCAGTTGTTACAGGGCTAGATTAGCAATAATTTTTAGTACTAGTTGGTACTTTATTTCATTTATTTATCTCTCCAGCTTGAGCTTGTGAAATGCAGCTTTGTGCCAGAGACAAGTTTTACCACTGCCTGTTTGGTCTCACTTTGGGTCCCTTAGATTCTTGCACTGATACCCACCTTCTAGGGTTCAAAATGCTGGATCTTTAGGGCCCTCTCTGTAATTCCAGGATTTACTGTCAGGGACCTTGGATCCCCTAAGGCTGGACTGTCCCCAACTGAGCACTGAGTGACCATGATTATCTGAGGTCTCTTCAGTTCCTAAGGACTTCCAATATCCCTAACCTGGGGCTTTTTAACCATTCTGAGGCTTTCTCATGGAATACTTCCACTCTTTTTGCCTCTAGACACAAAGCCTTGAAAGCTATCTATGCCTCATCTCTAGTTGAGCTGGCACTGGCTTTGCTGGTGGACTTTCTCATAACCCTTTGGCTTCAGGCTGACATTTTGTGCCATTCTGGGATAAAGATGTCATTTAATCTAATTTCTACTGGATTTCTTGATTATTGTGTGTTCTGCTGTGAACTTCAGACATTTTTTGGAGTAGGTATGTGAGATCAGGATAGGATGTGCCCTATTTCAGCAGCCACCATGTCCAAATGACTGTGCATGTTTTGATAACTGTACTCTCAGATTTCTTTTTAATGTTCTACGGTAATTTAGTGTATTGTTTCTTTTTCTAGCCTGAGGGATTTGGTTGGTAACCTACATAAAGACTTTATAGGTTTGATGTTCTACTACTTTACTAAAGTTATTGTTTCTATTAATTTTTAGTTGAAATTCTAGGTACTTCATCATATCACCTATTGAAAGCATTAATTGTTTCCTCTTTGTGTTTACTCTCTCAATTTCTTTTTCTTGTCTTATTGCAAGTATTTCTAGAAGTATATAAAATAATAATGGTTATAATGGAAATGCTTGCTTTACCACTGATCTTATTGGAATTCCTTCTAGTGTTTCTCTATTATAGATGTTATTATATATATAGATATATTTGTTCTTGGTTTTAGATATGTTCAAAAAAATATCAAAGAAAGGTGTATTTATTTGTATGCTTTATTAGGGGTGCTTTATTTTGTCAAAAATTTCTCTGCATCTATTGATCCAATCATGTATTTTAACTGATTTTGTTATTAAGGTAGTCTAGTATAGTCCATTTTTACAATTTTACTATTTTTACTACTTTTTATACTTTTTTACACTTTTGCTACTTTTACTAATTTTATAGTTTTTATAGTCTATTATTTATAGTCTATTAATTTAGTCTATTGTTTTCCTAATATTGGACTGAGGCAGCTAGGTAGGGAAGTGGATAGAGTACCAGGTTTAGAATCTGGAAGTCTGGAGTTCAAATCCAACCTAAGACACTTACTAGCTATGTGACCCTGGGCAAATAATTTACTCCCATTTGCCTCAGTTTCCTCATCTATAAAATGAACTGGAAAAGAAAATGGCAAACCCCTCCAGTGTCTTTGCCAAGAAAACCCCAAACATGCTCATGAAGAGTCAGACATGACTGAAATGACTGAAAAGCAACAACAATATTGAACCATTCTAGCATTCTTCTATAAATCCTATCTGGTAATAATGCATTATCCTGCTAATATATTGCTGCAGCTTCTTTGCTAATATTCTACTAAATACATTTAAATCAATATTCATGAGTGGTGTGAGTCTATGGTTTTCTTTCTCTTTCCCTGGTTTATGTAGAAAGACCCTAATTATATTATGGAAGGAGTTTGGTGGGAGCCAATATTTTCCCATTTTTGCAAACAGTTTACGTAATCTTTGAATTAATTTTTCTCTGAAAATTTGATAGAACTCATTTATAAATCTTTTTAGTCCTTCGAGTTTACTTTATTTTCCTTTGGGAGTTCATGTATTTTGAATTTTGTTTTCTGAAATTAGGTTATTTAAATTCCAACTTGTTCTATTAACCTGCATATTTTATGTTTTTGTGAATATTCATTCACTTGATATAAGTAATTAGTTTTGTTGGCATATAATCAGGCAAAATTGTTTATAATAATTTCCTTTACTTTCTTTCATTTGTTGTGAATTCTCATTTTTCATTTGTGATACTGGCTATTTGCTTGTCTGCTCTTTTTTTTTTTAAATCACATTAACTAATGGATTATTTATTTTGTTAGTTTTTAAAAAGCTCTTTGTTTCATTTTTCAAAAAACTGAATGAGTTTTTTTTATTTATCAAATAATTAAATGGGATGTAATGGGGGTGGGAGGATTCAGAAAGGTTTCATGTAGAAGAACCAATACAGGGATTCTAAGAGTCAGAGTTGGAAAGGTTTACTTTCCAGGCATGAGAGATAGTCTATGCACAGAGGGAAAATGGAGTACTCTCTGTGAGGAACAATAAAAAGCACAGTTTAGCTTTTCCATGAACCTAATAAAGAACAAAAATCTCTTCTTCAACACAGAGAACAACAGTCATCCAATTACTAGTGCTTCTCCTCTCCCCCTATAAACTTTTCTTTTTATTTTGTATATATTTCGTTCACATGCTTTCTTCCTCTATTGATGTAAACTCCTTGAGGGCTGGAATTGTTTCATTTTCGTCTTGTCCCTAGCATGTAGCACAGTACCTGAAATATAGCAGGTTCCTAATAAATGCTTTCTGTGATTGACTGATCTGAGGTGCCTGCCAGCTTTGAGATTCAGTGCTATAGTGACTTATTTCTAATCTATTAAAAGAACTTTCTGAGAATAAGAACAGTACAGATGCCTCTCCCAGTCAGGTAGTCAATAAATATTTATTAAGGACCTACTATGTGCCAGGCACTGTGCTAAGTGCTGGTGGTACAAAAAGAGTTAAAAGATAGTTCTGCCTTCGAGGAGCTCACAGTCTATGGGGGAGACAGCAAGCAAACAAATATGTACAAACAAGCTAAATACAGGATAAATAGGAAATAATTAGAAGAAGGAAGGCACTAGAATTAAGAGGGGTTGAGAAAGGCTTCCTGCAGAAGATGGGCAAATAGGGAAGCCAATAGGCAGACATGAGGAGGGAGAGCATTCTAAGCTCGTGGGGACAAGGATATATACAGATAAAGAGATAGAGTTGTATCTTTATCCCTAAACACTCCAATCCAGCACCACTGGGCTTTTTGCTATTCCTTGCAAATGGCTCCATCTCCAACTCTGCCTTTTCATGATCTGTCTCTCCTGCCTGGAATGCTCCCCTTTTTTACCTTCACCTCCTGGCATCTCTGGCTTCCTTCAAGACTCAGTTGAAATCCCACCTTCTGCAAGAGGCCTTTCCTGGTTTCTCTCTGCCTTTCCCTCCACCTACCCCACCCCAATGCCTTACCTCCGAGACCATCTCCCATTTATGCTATATATGTCTTATACATACATAGTTGTTATATATTATATATGTTGTCTATATTTTATACTAAAAACCTCATTATATATGTATCTATACATACATATTTATGAGTATATATGGATGTATAAATATGCACACACATGTACATAGAACAGCTAGGTGTTACAGCAGATAAAGCATCAGTCCTGAGGTCAAGAAGACTCATTTTCTTGAGTTCAAATCTGGCCTTAGACTCTAGCTGTGTGACCCTAGGCACGTCACTTAATCCTGTTTGCCACAGTTTCCTCATCTGTAAAAAAAGCCGGAGAAGGAAATGGCAACTCACTCCAGTATCTTTGCCAAGAAAATCACAAATGGTGTCACCAAGAGTTGGATGCAACTGAAATAACTGAACAATAACAAAAACTCTTCAGGGATTCTAGGAATTAAGATCTGAAAGACTATCTAGTGGAATAATTTATTAACCAGTGCCACACTGAGTTGTGGACAGTATGTGTGTTTATGTGCATATACTTAAGATACACATGTGTATTTAGCTTATCCATTTAAGCAATTTATACTCATGTTTTGTTAGTAGCCACATTCTTTAGTTCCTAGGACCCCTGAAAAATCAATTATTACAGTCAATACTCTGACATTCAGTAAATAAACATTTACTAAGCTATATGAGTGGGACCTTCTAAGGCACTAGGAATACAAAGACAAAATGGTACTGTTCAGAAGCCCCATGAGCCCCTGGCTCCCTGGAGGTCACCAAGTTAATGATGAATTTAGTGTAGACAGCTGATAGGATTAGGCTCCTGCAGCTCAACAATCTCCAGTGATCTGCCACCCTCAGCCACCCCAGGAGCAGGCATTATAGCATGCACCAAGATGCCTGGCTGGTGAAACAAGGAATTTTAAGAGGCAGAGGTGGGTAATGAGTATATTCCAGGCATGGGATATATTCTATGCAAAAGCAGAGATGAGCAATGGAGTAGTATATGAGAAACATCAAGACCAGTTATTCTGGACTATAGAGTATATGTATGTGTACATATACACATGTATATATGTAGCACACATATAACTTATGTATGTATATGCACACACATATATATAACATACACAAAATTTATATATATAAACATATATATGTATGTGTAATAAGGCTGAAAAAGTATATTTTTCTTAAGGACTTTAAGTGCTAAACTGAGCAATCTCTACTTGATCCTAGAGACAACAGGAAGTTTATTGAGCAGGGAAATAGTCCTTTGGTGATTTGTAGAGAATGAATTGGAGAAGAGAGAGACTTCAGGCAGGCTATCCCTCAGAGGTCTGTCCTTGGTACTCTTCTCTCCTCCCTCTCTCCCGTCTTGCTTGCTGATCTCATAAGCTCCTATGAATTCAGTTATCACCTCTATGTAGATGATTCACAGATTCATTTGCCCAGCCTTAACCTCCCTCCTGGGCTCTAGCAGCACATCACCAATTGCCTGTTGAACATCTTGAATTGGATGTCCTATAGACATCTCAAACTCAATGTGACCCAAACAGAACTCATCTTACACTGCTTCCTTGCCTCCAAACCCCCTCTTCCCAGCTTCTCTACCACTTTGGGGGCACCACAAGCCTACCAGTTACTCAGACTCACAATCCTGGCGTCATCTTCAATTCTTTACTCAAACTCATTCCCCCATATCCAATCAGTTTCCAGGTTCCATCTTTGAAGCATCTCTCATGTAAGTCTTCTCTCTGGTCACATGGCCACCATCATGGTGTAGGCCCTCATCACTGCAGTAGCCTGCTGGTTGGTTTCCCTGCTTTAAATCTCTCACCATTCCAGTCCACTCTCCATTCAGGTGCCAAAGGGGTCTTCCTAACATACTGATCTCAATAAACTCCAGGGGCTCCCTATTACCTTTTTGTTGTTGTTGTTGAGTTGTTTCAGTCATGTCTGACTCTTCATGACCCCATTTAGGGTTTTCTGGGCAAAGATACTGCAGTGGTTTGCCATTTCCTTCTTCAGCTCATTTTACAGAGGAGGAAACTGAGGCAAACAGGGTTATAAGTGGCTTGCCCAGGGTCACACAGCTGGTAAGTGTCTGAGTCTGGATTTGAACTCAGGTCTTCTTGACTCCAAGTCCTGCAATCTACCCACTGCAGCATCTAGCTGCCTCTCCCCCCACCTCTGCCCATTACCGTTAGGATCAAATATAAAATCATCTACTTGGCTTCCAAAGTGCTTCATGATCTGGCCCCTTCCTACCTTTCCAATCTTCTTATACTTTACTTCCATCCAATCTAACAACATTGGTTTTCTTACTGTTCATTGCAAATGACTCCCCATCTCCCAATTTGGCCTTTTTACTGTCTGTCCCTTCTGCCTGGAATGCTCTGCCTTCTCACTTCTACCTCCTGGCTTCCTTCAGGACCCAGCTGACATGTTTTTTGCCTTTGTTTGTAACCTCAGTGCTCAGCATAGTGCCTGGTACATAGTAAGTACATAATAAATGCTTATTGACTGACTAACCAATTTAGAGTATAGTTGTGCCCCTTTCCAATGGGATAACCCCATAATTCATGGATGTCTGTATAGGAGTCTGTGTGTCCCCTAGTATATCTTGTCATTTTAGAGATGGGGGAGTGTTAGTGGCCTGTGCTGGGGATTTGCCTAGCTCACTTAATAGAGGAAAGTCAAGAGCCAAATGGGAGAGGCAGCACAGCTTTGATACTCACTCAGAACTCAGTTTTCTGATCTGTCCAATGAAAGGGTTAGAGGCAGTGTGTTGCAGTGGCTAGACCAGAAGTGAGGAAGATTTGGGTTCAAATCCCAATTCTGATGCTGTGAGACTATTAAGTCACTTATCTCTGAGCCTTATCTATGGTCATGGGACCGTAGAGTTTGAGCTGAAAAGGACCTTAGATACCATCTAGTTCAAGTCCCTCATTTTAGAGTTGAGGAAACCAAGGGCCAGAGAAGTATGTGACTTATCTAAAGTCACAAAGTAACTGGCAGTGATGGGCTTCCTATCCAGATCCTCTAACTTCAAACTCAGTACATTTCCCACCATATCATGCTTCCTCTTTAAGCAAAACTCTAAGACTGTAAGTTAAAGGCCAGGTAAGACCACCTATGACTGGTGAATCAATGTTAATTACTATTAGCCAGATGGGTGGTACAGTGCATATAGTGTGCTGGACTTCAAGTCAGTAAGACCTGAGTTCAAATCCTGCCTTTGACACTCACTAGCTGTGTGACCCTGGGCAAGTCACTTAACCTCCATCAGTCTCAATTTCCCCCTCTATAAAATGGGGATTTATCTTTAGTCTAGCATTCTCAAGGTTCATCTTCTTTTTAGTACCAAGGATTAAGGACAGAAACATCCAATCAAATAAATATTTATTAAGTACCTTCAATATGCTCTGCAGGCACGATGCTAAGCACTGGAGATACAATGAATAAAGACAGTCGCTGCCCTCAAGGAGTTTATAATCTAATGGGGGGGAGGGGAAGAGGAAGAGACAACACAAAAGGAAGCAGGAAAATAGGTAGGGGTGGGGAGCACAATAAGTACCTGTTCCGTGAAACTGAAACCAGGCAGAGCAGCAGATGCAAAGTGGAATGATCTGAGAAGCCAGTTTCTGCCCTTTATAAAGTAAAGCTCTGGGAGGAGTTTGGTACTCCATCCTCCTGCTCTCTACTTAGAGGAGAGAAGAGGCTGGGGGCGGTGGTATCAGTCAAGGCTGGAGGTCTCAGCACGGTGATGAGATTAGAGGTGATGAGCTTAACCTGGGAGGGGTAGCTTGTTATGGAGTTTAAGTCACCTCATTTAATGTTCACAACAACCTTATGAGGTAGGTGCTATTTTTCCCCCCATTTTACAAGATAAAGAAACAGAAGCTAAGAGAGGTAGGTGCCCTGACTTGCCCAGGGTCACACACCCAGTAAATTTCTGAGGCTGAATTTGACTCAGGTCCTCCTCACTTGAGTCTATCCATTGTAACACCTAGTTTACCTCGTAAAAGTAGTTACTATATTGCCAAGCCAAAATGTAAACTTAGTGCCTCTAAAACCAGTGCTCCTTCCACTATATCATCCATTTTCCTAGGAGGGGTAACACACTAAACTAGTTTAAGCCTTTAATGTTGTTCAGTTGCGTCAGACTCTAAAGATACTGTAGTGGTTTGCCATTTTCTTTTCCAGCTCATTTTACAGATGGGAAAACTGAGGCAAACAGTTAAGTGACTTGCCCAAGGTCACACAGCTAGTGTCTGAGGCTACATTTGAACTGAGATCTTCCTGACTCTATCCACTGCACCACCTAACTATCCCTAATTTTGAATTAGGTAAGTGCTAATTGTTGTTATTATTACTGACCTGGTTCTGAAATTTTCAGCAATTCTTACTCACTTATCCTTTCTACCTCACAGTAACCTTGTCAACAATGGTTAACATCCTCTTTCTCTGATAATCATCTCGGGGGATGGAGAGAGGAAGTTGTCATCTGAGCCTCTTAGAGAGACCATGGTTAAGAGATTTCTAATTTTTGTGTTCCTTAGAACATGTGTGTATGGTAGTAGTCAGAGCCTAGCAATGTGATCTCGTGTCTCAGAAAATGTAAACTATCTTCAGTAAATGTAAACAACAAAAAGAAGCCCCAACTATCCTCTTGCACATGACCCTGGGCCATCCCTGACAATATGACTTCTATGTTCTGTTTCCATATAATACCTGAACTGGCCTGGGGCTGGTGTGGGGATACAGGATATTACTTTGTTCTGCTGCCACCCAGGCCTACTGGCCTCCTGTGAGTAAACTCCCAATTAACCTAATTAACCCTAATAAAACCTACTAATAAGCAAGCTGGTGTGAGTTTTTCTTTCCTTGGTATCTCAGTATTCTCTCAAAGGGCATGCCACCCTTCAATTGGCATAATTAGGGCAGAGCAGATATTCCCCTTACACATCTTTCTACTCTCCCCTATTCCCATAGCCGCTGCACAGATGGACAGACAGATAGACAGACAGATAGCTAGAAAGATAGACAGATTAATGATAGAGTTTTTCATTGTCTGGAAAGGTATGGTCCCATGGATCTTATGGTTTAAACATTAGTGGTTGGTCAGTCAGTTAACATTTATTAAGCACCTACTATATGCCAGGCACTTTGCTAAGTGCTAGGGATACAAAAAGAAGCAGAAGTCAGACCTAGTCCTCAAGGAGGCCACTATTGAATGGAGGAGACAACAAGCAAACAAACATATACAAAAAAGCTACTTACTGGATTAATTGGAGATAATTAAAAGAGGGAAGGCACTATACAATTGGATAATTTGGGCACCCAAATAAAAAGTTCAAAAAGAACCCTCTTGCCTTTTGAGCAGAAACAATCTAAGCAGTCATTATAGTTTTATCCTTTAATTTTAGAGATGAAGAAACTCATGGGAAAGAGTTTGTTTTGACTATCCACAATGGAAAAGCAAAGTGGATGAAAATTGCTTAGATTATGCCATGTAGCTAGACTATCAACCATGTACCTAACAGAGTAGAAGGAGATTCTCACATCTGAGAAATTATACAATGCTTTTAGTGATAGCAAATTCCTCCCACTGTATGAAGTCCATGCCTTTAATAGCAACATTTTAAATCTGAAGTTAGTGGAAATGCTACTATTGCTTCTGAAAGGTTTGCCCCACTTAGATTTCAGCCAAGTTAAAAATCTCAAAATGGAAAAACAGAAGCATCAAAATAGAAAACGAAAGCCCTTTCATATATAAAGGGCAACACAATCTGTTTGGTGTTCAAAGCCCTTCTTAAATTAGCTTCCCTCCTACTTTCTCAGTCTTTTTACATCTTATACCCCTCTCTTCCTCCTGTACTCCTTGATCCAGTGAAACTGACCTCCTGGCTATTTCATGAACAAGACACATCTCTTAGCTCTGAGCATTTTCTCTGGCTGTCTCCCATTCCCCAAATGCTCTTTCTTCTCTGCTTTTGACTACTGACCTTGCTGGCTTCTTTTACATCCCAATTAAAATTCCATCCTTTGTTGGAAGCTTTCCCAAATCTCTTAATTCTAGTACCTTCCTTTAGTTTATTATTTCCTATATGGTTTGTTTTGTATAAATTTGTTTGCTTGTTGTCTCCCCCCAATAGATTGTAAGCTCCTTGAGGGCAGGGACTGACTTTTACCTCTTTTTGTATCCCCAGTGTTTAGCATGGTGCCTGGCACATGTAGGAGCTTAATAAATATTGATTGATTGTTACATATGAAGCACTTCTCACCTTGGAGCAAAGGTGTGATAACTCAATTATATATGAAAAGGCCAGCAAACACTGTGGACTTGGCTTGAGGACACAGATTGCCCCCATGAGTTAGTCCCCAGTCACTCATCTGCAAAAACCCTACCAAGAACTTGGCAAGTGGAATTGGCTGATCATCATAAGTGAATGTAGGGTCTTTAACTGAGAGAAGCCACCTCTGAATTAGGAAGAATTGTTAAATTGAAGAGACAAGACTCCTACTTCCTGTTGGACTGAGGTTCTGAGAGTTAATGAGAAGAAGCTGCTGCTAACCCTAGACTGAGCATCATTATTAAAAAAAAAAATCACTGTCTAACACTGTAACTGAAGGAGTATCCTAGCACCCAACTGAGCCAGAGGCTGGAGATGGTGGAGACTGGAGTTATTGCCAGAACCCTGGGAACAGGAGGACTGCTCTTCCGAGGACCATACCTGCTAGTGCCAGTGTGGGTCGGGGAATGAGTCCAGAAAGGGTTCTACACTACTAATACTAACAGAAAGAATTAGTGACATTTACATAAATGTTTACGAAACTCTATCTACATTATCTCGTTTGGGTCTCAAAACAACCTTGTAAGCTAGGTACTACAGTACAGGTATCATTTCCCTAATTTTACAGACAAAGAAACTAGAAGTCAGAGTTGAAGGAATTTGCCCAAAGTGTAGATTCAATCAAAGGGTCTCACTTGAGAACCGAGAGGGCCATATGTGGCCTCGAAGCCACAGGTTCCACACCCTATTTGCCCATGGTCACTCAGCTAGTAAACATCAGAGGCTAAAATTGAACCCAGGTCTGGTTATAACCAGGCTGTAGCATACTGTCAGTGATGACTTCTTGTAAGAAACTTCATAAAAGATGTAATCTGAAGCCACAAATGACCAGAAATGACTTAGCCTGGTTACTCAGTAGAATGAAAGACAACAGGTGGGCAACCTGAATGTTACATTGATCTTGAAATTACTAAAATACCCAACACAAGGACTCCTAGACATTGGATAGTCTCTCTGTGGGAAAACACAGGCAATAATTCTACAGGGTGAGAAGGCTGGAGGTATTGAGAGCTGCACTGCTGGATGGAGAGCTCACATGGGTCAAGGAAAGTACCAGACAACGATTGAGGTAGGTGAAGTTTGTCCTGAGTATTTTGCTACCCTTTCCTTCAGTGTCATTTCCTTCACTCCTCAACCCCTTTCCCCAATGCCCCATTCTTGCCTGCTGTCCTTTAGTTACCCAGTACATCTCTCCCCCTTAACCTCTTTGTGGCCTATCCTCCCTAGAGTAGCTTATGCTCCCAAGCTTACCCAATCAAAGCTTGCCTGCCTGGTATCTTGTTTCTTTCTCAGCTTGCTATCAGATGGAAAACCCATCTGGTAAAATAATGCCCTTTAGGGTGTTAATGACTGATAGCCATTTAATTACTCCTTTAAGTCTTTGTAATTTAACACAAGACTCTGGTTATACAAAATCTTAACCCAAAGGAATGGATTTCCAAAGAGAAAGATTTCTTTGATTTTTTTTTTTTGAGGGAAGAATGAGTTGGGGATGGGGAGTTCATTCTGATCTACCTCAAATCATACCACAAAGAGGAATTCTTACTTTATAAGAAGGACCAACCTTGTTTTACTTATGGAGGGTATAAGGGGCTGGTTGAGAATTGCAGTTTAATCTCCACTAGATTTTTCACTTTTCTTTTTTTTTTTGGAAAACCAGAGTCACATAACTATTAGTCCTCAATAAGCTAAGCTCTCTCTACCTTGTATCTATTTTATACAATGTGCCTTACCACAATTTATATCATATGCCATGCCTTGTATCTATTTATACCACATATATTTATCCTCTCTATACTTATAGTATGGGATGTTTGGGGTGTTCAGGAGGAGTAGCACCTCTAGTGTGAGGGCTTGTTGAGTCCTTTTCATGGCTGCTCATCCATCTTTGGTATTTACCTGTCACCCAACTCTTCCCTGTGGCTCCAAGAAGCTGCAGCATATGCAGCTGCCACACTCTGGTAAAACTATCTTGGAAAATGGGCTAAACCAGGTTGAGGGTAACTGACAGGCCTCAAACCTGCAGTGAGTTCGGGTATGTCTACCCCAAGCAGGGGAAGACACTCCCCACCCCCACTAAGAATAGGCAAATTAGAACAATTTGTTCTGTGAAGGTGGCTGATGCAACTGCTGTGGAGCACTTAGAGCTTGGTCAGACATTGAAGATGTCAAAGTCTTCCATTGCTTCCTAGGCCATTGCCAGTTATCCTGACTTTGTCCTGTCACTGGACTTTGATAACTCTGGAAGAGAGAGTGAGGCTGAAGACTTTGTACAACTCTGCCTCATTTAAATCCAACTTACTCATCAATCACGGCTTCACCCAGTAATGTCATTGGTCCTCTTCAAAAGTGAAGGAAGAACAACTTATATGTACATGTATGATGTGCACATCTCTCCTATAGGATGTAAGCTCTTGGAGGGCAGGGATTGTTTCATTTATTCTTTTTGTATCCCCAGTGGCCTGTAGAGGGCTAACAAATACTTGTTGATTGATTGATTCATAAGTGGTTAAGAATACTACCTTCCACAACCTTAGAGGGTTTAGTGAGAATTGGATGTTGCTTGTACATAAGAAGCATTTTGTCAGCTGGACAATACTTGGAATACCTCTCATTAAGTGAACAAAACTAAGGAGTAACAGAGGTTCTTTACTCAGCCTTAGTTCTATGACTTCTGGAGTAGTTTTTTCAGGTCCTCTAGTATCTGAATTTTCCAGTCTCATAGTGCTATTCCCACAGTATTGACACCAAACAGTGCAATAGAAAGAAACCTGAAACAGGGCTTGAGTCACTTGGGTCGTAATCTGGCTCCATCACTGAGGGACCTTGGACAGAGTTTAAAAAAAAAAAGGAGACAATCCTTGCACTACCTGACATTCAGGGTTATTATGAGGAAATATCTTTGCAAACCCCAAAGCACTACAGTTATTATTTCTCTCAAGGCTCTGTGAGTATGTTTCATCATGATGTCTCATTGCCAGGGAAAAGAAAGCTGTGATCGGGGAATCAGACATAGGATGGATAGCACTATCACAGAAAGTCCTAAAATCAATGAATCAATCACAATCATTTATCATAAGATTGCAGCTGGGTGGCACAGTGGATTAGGCAATCAACTTGGAGTCTGGAAGACCTAAGTTCAAATCCTGGCTCAGACACTCACTAGCTGTGTGACCCTGGGAAAGAAACTTAATCTGTTTGCCTCTGTTTCTATATTTGTGAAAAGAGGATAATAATAGCCCTACCTCCCAGGGTTCTTGTAAGGATCAAATAATATTATATTTATAAATATAGCTATATAGAGATATATAAATGCTAGCTATTGTTGTTATTGTTCTCAGGCATTTAAAATGAAATAGTTCTTGCCCCCAGGGAACTTACATTCTATAAGAGGTGACACATGCATACATATAAATATATACAAAGTATATATAAAACAAATTCAAGGTAATTTGGGGGGAGCACTTGCATCTGTGGGGGGATTAGAAAAGGGTACATGCAAGAAATAATACTTGAGCTGAGCTTTGAAGCAAGCTAGGGAGTCTAAGAGGCAGAGGTCTTTGAAGGAGTACTTTAGGCATGGAGGACAGGCTGTTCAAAGGAAATGGAGTGATATCAGGAAAGAGAGCAGCAAGGAGGCTAGATTGGCTGTACATGAAGGAGAATAATGTAGAATAAGCCTGAAAAGGTAAGTTTGAGTCAGGTTATATTGTTGTTGTTCAGTCCCTTCAGTTGTGTCCGATTCTCCATGACCTCATTTGGGGTTTTCTTGGCAAAGATACTAGAGTGGGTTTGCCATTTCCTTCTCCAGCTCATTTTACAGATGAGGAAACTGAGGCAAACAGGGTTAAATGACTTGCTCTGAGTCACTCAGCTAGTAAGTATCTGAAGTCAGATTTGAACTCAGGAAGATGAATCTTCCTAACTTTAGGCCTGACACTCCATCTGCTGCAACTCCTGGTCAGATTATAAAGCTCTTTAAATGCCCTTAACAACATCCCATACATAACATGCTGAGTGGATCTGTCAACATTTTTTGCTAACTTCAGGGTTACATTATACTTAGAGAGTCCTTGTGTCAGAGACATTGCCATGACAGGAAGAGTCCTGGCACACTTTGGGTGAATCTTTTCACTCTTCTGGTTCATAGCCTCTATTTAGGAAACCTGAGGAAACATATACATGACAGTCCATAGCAGAATGATATTAATTTTCTCTTTGTAAGTACAAAGTTCACAATACTTCAGAAGAAAATGTATTACAAGAATAAAAATAAAATACAAATCCTAGCATGAACAATCATAAGTGACAAATATATCTACATTATTATTTATGCATGCATGTATGCACAATATATGTATATATGTATGTATATGTATGTGTGCATGTCTGTGTATATGTAGCTATTCTTATATTTATTTATATTTTCAAGCATCATGGCTCCTCTTGTGGTGGTCCTATCTCACAAATCCTGTCTTGCCCCACTGAGCCCTGCCACTTGAAATGTGTGTGTCTGGGGCCAGGGAAGAAAGGCAGTATTTCTCTCTCTCTTTCATGCTGCTCTTCATAACTGCAGAGTACAGGCACTTAGGCTCCCAGTTACTTAGACCATACTGGAGAATCTTTATAGAATCCTCTACTATTTCAGTGCCATCTCCCTGGCACAAGATGAGGTCAAAAAATCTTACATATTTGTCTTTTCTGGCTGCCAGGTTGTTGACTCTCTCTCCACAGATCTCCTCCCCACATTTGTTCAGCCCCTCACTTTCTCTACCCATCATCATATAGATCCCTTGGGGATCAAACACACTGTACTCTTTCCAGTCACTCAAATGGGTAGGAAAAGGTAAATAATGTATTTACAATAGAGCTCTGTCTCCATGGTACCACCAAATAGATATGAACACAGATACAAATTATTAAACACAACTGGAAATTAAGTAAATTGATGATGTGGCAATCTGAACCAGTGGTTAAGATGGCTAGAATTACCAAACCAATCAGGCTAGGGCTAGATTTTTCAGTCACACAGACATGGCCAGAATTTCTAGAATTTTGCTGTTATGCAACGTGATTTTCTTCATACCTTAGTTTAGAACCTCAGCAATCAGAAATAATTATCAGTAGGTTTCTGTCAGGAATTTATTTCTTGTGTTGTTTATTAACCAACCAACTAACAAATCTGTATTTATTGATCACATTTGTATAGCATAACTTTTGACACTGTGAGGGATATAAATGATATATGAGATCTGGCCCCTCCTTTAAGAACCCTACAGTCTCATCGTAGAGATAGGGCAATGATTACGAGGCAGTGACTCTTATTTAAATTTACCATCTATTTCAATTTTTAAAATTCAATTTTATTTTATTTGCAGGTCCTGATTCTTCCCACACATCTCCTCCCTACCCATTGAGAAGGCAGGCTATACAATACCCTTTACAAATATGAAGTCTTGTAAAAGAAATTTCTACATTAGCCATTTTCCAACAAACAAACAAGAAACAGAGAGAAAAAAATATGCTTCAGTTTGAACTCTGAATCCATCACTTTTCCATCTGGAGGTGGATAGCATTTTTCATCATAAGTCCTTTGGAACTGTGGTGGGTTATTGTGTACAATAATGTTGTTATTGTATATATTGCTCTCCTGATTCTACTCACTCCACTTTGCTTCAGTTCATATAAGTCTTCCCAGGGCTTTCTGAAACCATCTCCTTCATTATTTCTTATAACACAGTAGTATGCCATCACATTGATATAATGTAACTTGTTCAGCCATACCCCAATTGATGGGCATCTCTTCAGTTTCCATTTCTTTGCCACCACAAAAAGAGCTGTTATAAATATTTTTGTATATATGGGTCCTTTTCCTTTTTCTTTGATTTCTTTGGGAGTATGGACCTTGCAGCATGTATTGCTGGGTCATAGATATGCATGGTTTAGTAACTTTTTGGACATAGTTTCAAATTGCTTTCCAGAATGGTTGGACTAGTTCATAGCTCCACTAATAATGCATTAGTGTACCTATTTTCCCACGTGACCTCCAGCATTTGACCTTTTCTTCTTTCTGTCATGATGTATCAGTATCTCAGAGTTGTTTTAATTAGAATTTCTCTAATTATTAGTAATTTAGAGTATCACCTATTTACATTTTGATGATGAGGGATGATCTGTCTGGGAAGAGGCAGAGTCTGGTAAGCCTTGTTTGCTCTTTCCAGTTTGCTGACCACTCTTCCTGTCCTCTCTTTAGCAAGATCTTCCACACAAACAGCAATGGGAAAGGCTCCTGAAGTTTGGTCACTAAACAACAATTTGACCTTGGACAAGTCACTTCTCTCTGAGCCTCATTTTCCTCCCTGTGTAAAAATCAGGAGGCTGCACTAGACCTTTAACATTATATGAGTCTAATAACACAAATCTCTGGGCAACAGGAGACTTGTTAAAAAAAAAAAAGCACAGCTATTTGGGCAGGTGCCCAGAAGAGGGCACAAGATACTGGGGATAGAATGTGCTTTGGGCTCTATCACCCTTTGGGAATGTGATACTAGCGAGTATTCGGCATGCATGAGTAGCATCTCACAGGGAGAGACAGTGATTCCCTATTCATAGGCTGTTGGGCATATGAGCAATTTATTAGAGAACTTTGCAGACTCAGAATTACAATTGTTCAGATGTTTGGTTTGTGAGCTTTGAGGCTGATTTCTCCTGATTTGCCCTGATTCTCATTCTCTGCCACTCCACTTCCCTCGACCCCTCTCCCTCCTCCCACCAACTGGAGGATGGTGGGGAGGAGGATGGGAGAGTAGGTTATCGGACTAGAGCCCTGGGCCTTATGTATATTCACCAGCAAGCTATGATTGCAGGGATTCTGGGACGACTAACCCCTCCCCTCCAAAAAGGAAAAATATTTCTCCTGTGCTTGCTGCTGACTGAAATACCTTTAATGGTGGACAAAGCTTTTCATCCCACCAAGATGAGACTTAAATGCAAATGCCTTTGGGAGAGAGAATTTGGTGATTTTTAAATCAAGGGCTCTTGGATTCTAGGTAGGGTGGAGGATGGGGGGGGTGGTGTCTGTGAATTTGGATGGTTTTCTCCACCCAGTATATTTTTCTTTCAAAAGAATTGTTTCCTTTTGTAACCCTATTTTATTTTATGATTTAAAAAATATTATTCTGAAAAAGGGCCCATAGGCTTCACTAGACTCCCTGAGGGGTCCGTGGCCCACAAAAAGGTTAAGAACCCCTGCCTTAAATCAACGTTCAGGTGTAAATAGCAGATTTCAGATCCTTTCTGGAGAAGTAGTTATCACAGAGCCAGGGGAGAGAATAGCAGAGTATTGGATTCCTTTAGTGGATATGGGAATGGGAGTGGGACACAGAGGTGAGGCCTGGAGTTCTGAACATTGGCTTCTGATTACTCCACTATTTTGTAATTGGGACCCACACTTAAATTCCCTGATTTTTGTTTAAGAAAGGCAGTGTCTGGAGGAGAATGATAGCTTAGAACTGGAAGGTCTTGTTTAGAGGTCGACTAGTCCAACTTCCCAACTAGTGCAGGTATCTTCTCTACCACATCGTTGCAAGTCATCTAGCCTTTGCTTGTACACTTGTAGTAGTGGGGATCTTTGTTCAGTCAATTGGTTGTGTCCAACTCTTCATGACCCTGTGGACCAACTGCCCATGGTGTTTTCTTAGTGAAGTGACTGGAGTGGTCTGCCATTTCCTTGTCCAGTAATCATCTTTTGTCAGAACTCTCTGCTATCTATGACCTGTCCATCTTGGGCAAACCTGCATGGCATAATTCTGTTTCATTGAGATATACAAGCTTCTCTGCCATGACAAGGCAGTGATCCAGAGGAGGAAGAGGGAGCTTAATGCTTTTAAAGTCAGCCCATTTCATAGTTGGACACCTCTTAGTGACATGATATTGAATTATATCCTTACAACCTCCCTTATACTGAGTTAAATTAGAGGCAGTATGGTATAATGGATAGAACTGGCATAGGAGTCAGGAAGACCTAGTTTTAAGATGTGCTTCTGACACATACTGGTCACTTAACCTCAGGCAACTCTCAAAGCACCCACAGTTTAATTTAGGAATACTAGGTGAAAATGGGTAACAATATGAAAGGATCCTAGCACTGGAAGAAGATTGAAAGGTTTGGTAGTGGAACAGGCTCTCCTAGGAAGGAGTGACCTCCATCTGTCCTGTCATTGGAGGTATTGATCTAGAAGGCTGGATGACTATACATTGAAGGTTCTATAGAAGGTTACAGGTAAAAGCTGAACTACATGGATAGAGTTTCCTCACTAGGAATTACACGCACCAATGGATTCGCATGTCGGGTATTTTTTAAAAATTGAGTTAAAATCTGCCTCTGCCTCCAGTCTTTCCTGGCTCCTATTTCTGTTCTCTGGAGCACATCTAATCCCTCTTCCACATGACAACTCTTCAAATATTTGAAAAGAGCTCTCATGCGCTGCTAATGTTTTCCTAAGCAGGCTAAACAGGATCGGCTGCTTCATCTGTTCCTTATATGACACAATTTCCATACTTCTTGACCATCATTGTCAACATTCTCTGGACAAAGGCCCATTTATTCATGTTCTCGCCCACTGGAGAAATATGATATAAGAAAACAAACTTGGCTATGCCCAGCCATATCTCCCACACAGAGGCAATAGTGAGAGCTTTTCTTAAATGCTGGTGTGTTCACAGTATGGTGAGGTTGAGCAGCCAGAAATGAACATTTGCATTCCACCAAGGGTTTCAGACAGAGGTGAATGAATAAACTAGATGTTAAGCATATTTGGCAGAATCAGTGTTCTTAGCAGGATTTCACACTGTGAGTAACTAACGTCATCCATTGATAAAACAGAGTCAATTTGGGGTCTTTTATCTCCACCTCTGTTTGACGGTTGAAATGCCCTTCCCCTCCTTAGAAGGTTTTGATTGTTTCCTCTTTATAGTAATTTAGTTCAGTATTTATGGAGCTCCTGGGGAGAAGGGAATTTGCTGGGATGAACATCTCACTAATAATAATCGCTAGCTTTTATGTAATGCTTTTAAGGTTCACAAAGCATTTTACATATTATTATCTCATTTGAACCTCACAATAACCCTGGGCAGGAGATGCTATTAATATGTCCATTATATAGCTAAGGAAACTGAGACTGGTAGAGGTTAAATGACTTGTCCAGGGTAACACAGCTAAGAAAGTAATTGAGGTCAAGTCTTCCTGACTCCATATCCAGCATTCTACCCACTATGCTATCTATAAGCGCATCATTCCCTGGTGCTATTTCCATTCTCAGCTCTCAGTACAACTTTTCAGATAGGGCAAAAGCTATACAAACCAACCCTAGCACCCACAGTTTAATTTAGGAAGACTAGGTGGAGATGGGTAACAATATGAGAGGATCCTAGCACTGGAAGAAGATTGAAAGGTTTGGTAGTGAAACAGGCTGTCCTAGGAAGGAGTGACCTCCATTTACCCTATCATTGGAGATATTGATCTAGAAGGCTGGATGACTACACATTGAAGGGTACCATAGAAGGTATTCCTATACTAGCTGGAAGACTGCCTTCGGGCAGGACCATAACTTCCTTTATCTTCCTCACCCTTCAAGAAAAGGTTGCACACTAGTTCAAGGATTCATGATTTCATGGGTCATAATATCATAGATTTAGAGCTGGGAAGGGGCCTGAGAGGTCAGCGAGTCTAAACTCAATTTCCAGATGAAAAAAAAAAAACAAAAACAAAAACAAACAACTGAGCCCAAGAGGTTAAATGACTTGCCTGGGGTTCCACAGCTGTCTGAAGCAGGCTTAGAACTCAAGTCTTCCTGGTTTCAAGACCAGCTCTCTATCCATTAAGACATACTGCCTCAGTGCAGGCTGCTTCTCCACTTATAGAGGCTTCAACCTCTTTCCACCTTGTAGATGGTCTTTCTGAGTTACTGTGGCTAAAAAGTAATGATCTCTAGAAGTTGGAACCTACTTCTGGTGATGAGTCTCTCTTGAACAGGGCTGGGTTGATTTTCAAAAGAGAGGTGAATCATCTTAGCTTGAGAAACTGGAATTTGCTCTATGTTACGGAAGAATTTTTGAAAACCCTGGTTACCTCTGCAACACAAGAAGCAGAAAAGACTTCAGTGGAGATATGATACTATTTCCCTTTATGATTTCAGAGAAAGTTTTCATTTTCATCCTTTAATAGCCTCTGTGTCTTTTCCTACAAATCTTCTCAAATAATGGGACTCCTTTTTTTCTTTAGAGGGAATGGATTTGGGAAGAATCAACAAATAATTTAGGAAAATCTTCTGGAAGAGGTAGGACTTTAGGAGGAGCTTAAAGGAAGCAAGGGAGGGGCTCTGTCAGATAAGTTAATAGATTAAAAGATTCTGGCTTCATGCCTTCCCTCAGAACTGTAGGCTTCACTAGGGCCAATATTGTCTTACACAATGAAGTAGATTAATTTAGTGACAAACCCACAATTCCAGAGGACTGAAGATTAATCCCACCAGTTACCTTCAGCCAGAGAGAAGATGGACTTAAAATGCAAAAGAGACATACATTTTTAGACAAGGCCAAATGTGGGAATGTTTTGCTGGACTAGGCATATTTGTTTTGAAGTTTGTGTTTTTTGTTGTTTTATCTTTTGTTATTAAATGAGGAGGGAGTAAAAGGGAGAAATAAGTACTTATAAAAATAAATAAATAGATGAGAAATAAGAGAAAACAATAACTAACACTTCGAAGTTTTATAAACTATATTACAAATATCTTATTTTATCCTCACAACAATGCTGTGAGGCAGGTACTTATCCTCATTTTACAGATAAACAAACTGAAGCAGATGGAGGTTAAGTGATTTATCTAGGGCCACACAGCTAGTAAGTTATCTGAGGCCAGATTTGAGCTAAAGTCTAATACCCTATCCATTGTGCTACCTAGCTGCCAAATTAAATAAATAAATAAGTAGAAGGCAAACTCCTTAAGGGCAGAGACTGTTTCATTTTTGTCTCTGCATCTGGCATTACCTAAATGCTTATTAATTTCAATTGCATTTCCATTTATGTCGTAGCCAACCAAAACGATGCTATGATACACATGGTACGCTTTGTGGGGTCTGGTAGTGTCTCTGTAGTAGGTTTTTATAATAGCTATTGCCATATTGGGCTCTGCAGGATTGTAGTGAGTTTTTATATATACATAGGCAATTAGAAGATGCCAAGGGGTGCACAACAATTTTCTGCCTCCTCCCCCCTCCCCCCTATCATCTTCAAATCTCTTGTTCTGAGGGTAATTGATGATGATGGTGATGACAACAATGACAAATACTACTTATCTAGTGCTTAAAGATTTTCAGAGTGCTTCACATATATTACCTTATTTAATCCCCACAACAATCTTGTGGGATAGGTACCACAGGTGTTATTTATATTTTATAGATGAAGAAACAGAGGCTGAGAGATTAACTCATTTGTCTATGCTTGGACATCTAGCGATCGTTTGAGGTAGACTTGAAACCCAAGTCTCTTCTAATTCTGGTCCCATTGGTTTTACAGCACTGCCACTAATGCTTACATGAGCATTCATGCAGCACAGTGAGCCTATCACTTCTAAATGTTGGGCATACAAGCACCCAATATAATGAGTAAACCCAGAAGAGTAGAGAAGGCTTCAGATTTGGAACCTATGCCTCATCTCCACTGCCTATCAATCACAGCCCAATATGGCCACACCCTGGACCTGTCATCATACAGTAATAGGCCTAAATATGTCCCCTGTTCAAAAATGTTCAGGGCCTCTTTATATAGGATAAAATACAACTTTTAAAAAAATATATATTTGTATTCAAAGTCTTCCATTATCTGATTCCATCCATCACTTCTAGCTTCATTTGACACTATTTTCCATCCATTTATCCATCCACAAAAAAACCCAACATGTTATTAAATGATTACTATGTACTGTACACTGTACTAAGGCTGGGGATAAAAAAAGTAAAAAAAAAAATACAATTTCTTCCCTCAAGGAACTTATAATTTAATAGGGGAGACAGCATGCAACAATTAAATACAAGATACATACTAATTAGATGGGAGAAGACTAACAACTGAGGGGACTGGGGAAGACATCAAATACTCAATTTGATTTAATTCAGAAAACATTTATTAAAAGCCTCTTATATAAAGTGCTGTGCTAAGCTACAAAGACAAAAGTAATGTAGTCCTGTCCTCAGGCACCTCTAAGATGACACAAAATGCACATGAATTAGTAAATGGGGGACAGTTTGAAAATGAAGATATCACCACTATTGTGGGACGGTATGAATAAAGAGAAATCTTTGCAGAGCTGACACCTGAACTGAGCCCTTAAGGATTCTAAAGGGAAACACTAAGGAGCAGTATATTCTAAACCTGGTGGTGAAGTTGGAGGAAAAGTTTGTGTGAATGTTTAAAGACAAGAAATTGAGAAGGGAATTTAATCCAGTTTATCAGGAGTGACAAATGAGTGAAGGGGAATAATGTGAAATAAGGTTGGAAAGGTGGACTGGAGCTAGTTTATGCAAGACCTTAAATTCCACAGGCTGAGAAGTTTGTATCTTACCCTAGTGGCATAGTTTACATTCCACCCAGTTGGACTACTAGCAGTTCCTTGATTTCCTTTATTTCCAAGAATTTGTGCAAGCTCCTCCCCCTAAATCTGAAATTAAACTTCCTCCTTACCTTTGCCTGTTGAAATCCTTCTCTTCATTTAAGACCAAGACCTGCTATAAGAAATGATGAGCAGGCAGACTTCCGAAAAACCTGGAAAGACTTACATGAACTGCTGCTGAGTAACGTGAGCAGAACCGGGAGCACATTGTGCATAGTAACAGCCACAATGTTCGATGAATAACTTTGATAGACTTATCTCTTCTTAGCAATGCAAGGATCTAAGACAAGACTCAAGATGGAAAATGATGTCATCATCCAGAAAAGGAGCTGCGGAGTCTGAATGTAGATTGAAGCATATTATTTGCTTTCTCTTTTTTCTTTCATTTGTTTGTTTCTTCTTTCTCATGGTTTTCCCCATTGGTCCTAATTCTTCTTTACAACATGACTAATGTGAAAATAGGTTTAATATGAATGTATATGTAGAGCCTATAACAAATTGCATGCCATCTTGGGGTGGGGGGAGGGAGAGATGGGGAGAAAATTTGGAACTCAAAATCTTATGGAAGTGAATGTTGAAAACTAAAACTAAATAAATAATAATAATAAAAAAGACTGAAACCTGCTACCAACTCTTCTGTGAAGAATTGCCTCCTTTCCCCAGCTGAAAGTGATCTTTCCTCAAATCTTCTAAGAGTACTTTGTCTGTGGATCTCTTCCTTGCTTCTATTGCATTTTACCTTTTCTATTATTTATTTGTAAATATGTTGCATCCCCCTTATTATAGTGTAAGCTCCTTGAGGGCGGGTATTTTTTCCCTCCACCTTCTATCCTCCAACATTACAAACATTGAATAAGTGTTTTTAAAACTGAACTGAATCAATTGTGCTGGCAGGAGGGCACTTCAGGAATAGAGAATGGTGGAGAAAAAGCACAGCGGTGGGTTAGTAAGAAAGTGGGAGGTATTTTCAAAGAACGCCAAATGGTCAAATTTAACTGAAGAGTAGAGTAAGGCATCTAGTCTGATGTGGTGCACCGAATGGACACTTGATAAATGCTGATCGAATGGGCTTCTCTAGCTACTATTCCAATTTGACAAAGAAGGTGATGATCAATGACAGATCTCAGGACTTCAATATGACCGTTTTCTTCTATGCTGTGATGATTCTCAGATCTATTTATTCAGCTCCAATCTCTCCCCTGACCACCAGTCTTGAATCTTTAGCTGTCTATTAGATATTTTGAACTGGATGTTCCATAGATACATCCAATTAAACATATCCAAAACTAAGTTCACTATCTTTCTCCCTAAACCTTCCCCTCTTCCTAACTTCCTGTTCCTTAGAGGCCACCACTCTCTCCCCAGTCACCCACACTCAGAACTAGATATCATGCTTGATTCTTCCCTCTCTTCCCCCTTTCCCCTCCATATTCTATCAGTTAGTTTCCAAATCCTGTCAATTCTACTTTCATAACATCTGTTTCACCTCCCCTTTTCCCCTTATGACACCCCTACTCTGCTGTAGGCCCTCATCACCTCAGGCCTGGATGATTACAATATCTTTTTAGTCTCACTCCGGTCCATCCTCCTCTCAGCAGTTAAATTTATCTTCTTAAAACTCAGGTCTGATCATATTGCCCCTCTAATCCATAAACTCCAATGATTTATTATAAAAAACTGGTTTTTAACTCCCTCTTGCTTTTTCAATCTTCTTACCTTATTCCCATTACATATTCCCAATCCAGTGATACTGGTTTCCTTACTGTTCCTTCCATGAGACTCCCCATCTCCCAACTCCATGTATTTTCACTGGCTGTTCTCCATGCCTTGGCATTCTCTCTCTACTCATTTCTCTCCTAGCTTCCCTGGCTTCCTTCTGGTCTCAACTAAAATCCTACTTTCAGCAAGAAGTCTTTCCCTGTCCCTCTTAGTGCTAGTGCTTTTCCCCTGGGATCATATCCTCTTTATCCTATCTATATCTTGCTTGTATATAGTTATTTACACACTGTCTCCCCTGTTAGACTGAATGCCTTGAAAGCAGGAACTGTTTTTGCCTTCTTTTTGAATTTTCAGTGCTTAGAAGTGTCTAACACAGAGTAAACACTAAATAAATGCTCATTGATGTGTTTCCTTATTATAGTCGGTGACCAGAAGTGTATGTCATTTCAGATTTAAGTTTTGCTGCCAGGTGAAGAAAACAGACAAGTCCTTTCATAGGAGGCTTCCCTTATGAGCTTGGGAACCCTGCTGTGCTATAGGGTCCAGGATTCAGGAAGGATTGTAGTCACATCATGGTGACTATACTCAACTCTGAGCTGAGAACTCAACCTGTGTTCCTCTCCTCCCTCTTTCTCTTCCTTATTTTTCCCCTTTCTCCTTCCCCCATCCCAGCTGCCACCCATCTAACTTTTTACAATTTTGTATGTAATTTAGGAGCATATTCTACTCAGTATCAGAGCAGTCTGAGCAGGAATGAACCTTAGACACCAACTACTCCAATCCCTTTATTTTGTAGATGAGGAAATGCTGGGAGGAACTGACTTGTCCAAGGTATACAGGTAGAAAATATAAAATTAGAGTTTCAAACCTAGCTTCTCTGCACTCAAGTTTAGTGCTTTTCCCTAACACATTTGTTTTGGGGTAGAAGGGGGTGAAGCTGTTAAAATCGGCCAAGTGCCATTGGCAATGGAGAAGCAAATGTGGTGGAAGTCAACACGGTGGGAGCCAGGAGGGGTGGGAACAGGGAAAAATGTATAGATAAAGAAGAACATCTGAATATTTTCTGCATAAATTATTCATTTGGAGTGGCTGGGTTTCTGCTTTGTAGAAATGGAAAGCCCTTATTGCATAATATGTCTCTATTTATCTATCATTTCTGTCATCATACTGGCATTGGTAGACAGGTCTCCCCAGCATTTATTACAGGCTTACCAGCGACGTCAGTATTTTACTGTACAAAGTTACTTTGATTTTAGTGGAGATGATTGATTCCTAGGTGTCCAAATCAATGTAAAACTGTTACAAAACTAAAATCTACTATTTCCGAATATTAGTTTTGTTTTTAAAGCCCTCTTTCTTTTCTAGGCCTCTTACCTTACTCTCTTCCACTTATTCCGAATCCAGTGACACTGGTCTCCTTACTATTCCTCGAACGAGACCGGCACGTTATGGCCTTGGTGTCACCAAGTGTTCCAGGAGACTAGTTGGCACTTCCCCCCTGCCCCTTTCTTTTCTTCTTTTCTTCATTTACTCTCTGAATTTCTTTCTTCTCTCTTTCATATGCCTAGCTCCGCGAGCGATACCCAAGGCTAACAGGGTTACCAAGCTTGTGTGTGTGTGTGTGTCACTATTTACACACATGATGCACCTGTCTTTACCCAGGTCTGGCCGGCGTTTGCCCCCAGGACCAGCAGGGGGCGGTCCGGGATTAGTTCCACGCGTGCCTTCCACTCTCACCCGCCCCGCGGGACTCACACAGTTCGGAGCGGAGGATCCCCGGGTGGTGGCCTCCGCGTTCTCAGACCCGCCGCGGGGTGGGAGGAGCCGTCCCGCCCTCAGCCCGAGCTCTGGGCACCTGCAGCGCGCGGAAGGCGCCGGGGACGCACAGAGCGCTCGCCTCTGACGCTCTCCTGCCAGCACCTCCTCCCCATACCTGAGCGGGGAGCGGCGGAGCTTAGCTGCCTCCTCCTCTTTCTCTTTCTCCTCCTCCTTCTCTCTCTCGTCCTCCCTCTCCTCCTCCCCCTCCTCCTCCGCAGCTCCTCCCAGGTTTAGTCCTAACTCCAGCCGGGCTGCCGCCCGAGTAAAGGTCGCTCTGGAGGAGAGAGCAGCCAGGAAACGGTGCCTCGAGTGAACAGAGAGGGGAAAGTGGGGGCGATAAAAAAAAAAGAAAGAAAGAAAGAAGAAAAACTCTTTGCAAGCGCAGGAAGATGGCGCCACACGGGCAGCGACTGGTGTGAGAGCCATCGGGGCAGCGAGCCTCACAGGGATTCGGGGATTGACCTGGAGAGAGGGGCCGGATCGCTGGAGCCAGGGCTGAGCTAACAGACGCGCCTCCGGGCTGGTCTGCTGCCCCGGCGGGGTCATGTCGGTCTGCGAGCTCTACAGCCAGGTGAGTGTGGCTGCCCCAGGTATCTCGGCTGTCCTGAAGGGGAATGTGTGTGCAGAGGAGGAAAACAGGAAAGAGGAGCCCGGGCCTTGGGAAGAGGGTGAAGGTGCACATCTGGAACGCGTTACGGAGTCTTGGGGCTGGAGAGATGTATGCAGTCAGGGACGGTTTCTTCTCCTCCCCCTCCCACCTGTCCCGGGGGTGAGGTGGTGAGCATGGAAGACACTGCCTCTCTCAGTCTCAACTCCATTGCCCCTAACTTCGTGGCTGGGGAGAAAGTTTGGTTGGGAAGCGCCACACCTGTCCGGTCCCTCCAGCCCCTCCCAGTACTGCCAGTTTTTTGCCAGCTAGCTCCGAAGTTCCTCTCTGCTCGCGTCTATTGGTCTCCTGACTTCTCTCACCTTCCCAACTCGGCCCAGTCTCTGCAGAGCTTTCTGATACTTTCCCAGTCCATTATTAGTCTTTTCCTATATTTCCACTTTCCTCTCAGGCCTCATTCAATCTCTGGCAACTTGCCTTTCACTCTAACCCCCTGGCCTCTGCTTCACGGTTTTCCATCCATTCACTGGACCTCTCCTGCTTCTAGCCTCAGTAGCTAGAGGGGTCTTACTTGGTTTTGTTTTCTTACTAAGGAGAAACTCCTTCCGTCATTGGGCTGTCACTCTCTGGGGTTTCAGGCTCGCCAGTTTGCCGCCCCCTCCCCCTATCAAGACCCACCCCTGGTGCACTGCAGCTTGGGGCTCCCTCACCAGCCCAGGGCCGATCCGACCGGGTCTCCTCTGCCATCGGAGAAATCTCTTTTCTCATAAACTAATCTTCAGGAATTTGGGAGGGGTAAGAGAGATGTAGGAAAGTGCCAAAAGGAGAACGTGGCAGAAAGGGAGAGGAAAATGGGGAGATGGGGGAAAAAACTGGGGCCGGGTATTATAAGGCTATGAGAAAAAAAGGAGTTCCATTTAAAAAAATGGTCGGAGCGTGGGAGAGGCGGGAGAGGAAAGAGAGGTTTTTTTTTTTAATTATAATTTTCTTTCAGAAGTGTGCGGTTGGTTATATTGTTTTTGGGGAAAGTTTTGAAGGAATATTGAGCTCAGTCGATGGGGATCTACAAGAAGCATCAAAGATTCCAGCTGATCGTTTCGCCCAGTCCTGCAGATTAGAACCCAGGATGGGGAAGATTCGAACAGATGCATGCCCAGAGCTGAACCACCCACAGTTTCATTGCAGTTGGTGTTGTCAAAGTTAGGGACCTGCTAACAACCTCTTCATCTAGGGCTCACGGAGAGAGGCTTCAACTGCCTAAGCTTACCCAGTCCAACTTTGCTCTGGCCGTCCAAATCCAGACACAGGTGCCCTTTCATGAGTTACTTTGATCTTTTTTTTTTTAAACCCATCTAAAGTCCTAGCCTTTTTTCTTCCCTATTCGTTTTCTTTCTTAGTTGGAAATGTTGACCGTCCCTTACTTCCGCAACCTCATCACGATTTGGAGAGAGGTGTGTATGTGTGCGTGTGTGTGTGTGTGTGTGTGTGTCCCTAAGACTTGGATACTGACACTTGTAAGGTTTATAAATCAGCCGCGGAGAAATGGGATGGGAATGGGAGGAAGAGAAACTTCTCCTAGTCGTTGTCATCTTCCTTATCTCAACATTTTTTTTTAAAAGTTAAATCGTTAAGGGAAAGGGAGAAATAAATGGATCCTCACAGCTAGTGTGGGAAAGGAGATATATACATCCAATAAGCTTTCTCTTTTTTACGACGAAACTGGCTCCCACGTGGGTAGGTAGAAGAGGGACTTTTACATTATCTCCTCCCTGAGGAGAAAAAGGGCTAGAATAAATAAGGATTATTTCCAGTTTTAGCGGTTGGGCAGATGGGGCGTGGCTCGAGCCTCCTGCCTTTGCCCTGGAAGAACACTCGAGGGTCGCCTGGGGCACCAGCTGGGTTAGAGAGAAAGGACCAAGCCACCTCTTGGCGGCTGTGGGAGCCAGCTAGTATATCTGTGGCCCTACTCCCAGGTTTGAAAAAGCCACTGACTGCCAGGTTTACCTTTACACGGGGTGGAGCTAAATGGCATTCAAAGCAGGAGAGTCCAATTCTTTTGCTGATGCAATGAAACCTTTTGCACTGGGAATATTAGTGGAAGGCCTGTGTGACATCAGAGACTGAATTATAGTGTAGGGTTTTTTTTTTTTCTTAAAGAAATACAGTCTCTAAGCTTAGTGCAGTAAGCTTGAGTAAAGGCTTAAGCATACCTTATCAAAAATCTCATCTAAGTGCAGTAAATACCGAGAACTAAGATACAATTTGTAGCAGCAGAATGAACTATATTATTATGTGATGTAGGTAGGTAATTCACTACAATCTGTGTAAAGCCCAGAAGTCTCAATCTGATCTCTCTTTATCTACTGATTCCTTTACTGGCTTGTAGAAACACCCCACATTCTCATCCTTAAAAACCAATAAAAAACCTCAGTAGACATTGTATTCTCTGAAGTTATCTTCCTGTCTTTTCTCAGCTAGACTCCTAGAAAAATCTGTCTACACTGCTTGCCTTCTGTTTCTTTTCCTCTCACTTCTCAGCTCTTTGTTAATCTGGCTTCTGATCAAATCATTCAACTGAAACTTCTGTCACCCACTCCCTATACAACTTGATCACAACCTATCTTCAAGCTGTATTACACTTTATTCCCCTTTACCCACACATCCATCCAACCAAATTGCCCTTCTTACCTCATACAAGGCATTCCATCTCCCCTATCCTGTCTACACTGTCTATCCTTCACCTCCTCCTCCTCTCTCTCTCTCTCTCTCTCCCCTTACCCCCCATCTCTGAGTTTTTTCCTTCAAAGATCAGATTAAATCCACATGAAGTGTTTCCTGAGCCTCTAGTTGGTAATGACTACTTCCTCTCCCCCAATATTCTCGTGTCTTTTGTAATATATACTTTGTATGTATCTATATATATATATGTGCATGGTGTCTTTCCTGGCTAGGCCAAACACTAGTCCATTAGGCTAGGGACAATTTCATTTTTGTGAAATTATATATATGTGTTGTCTCCCACAACCCCTAGAAAAATTAGTATTCACTTTGGTGAGTTGAGTACCTGTACTTTTCATAACATGTAACCTTGAGTGGTTACTTCTTTATCTTACCATCTTCCCTTGCCTAGTTGGATTTTCTCTAGCTCTATGAGTTATATAGTGTGCAAAATAATCTTATCTAGTGCTCTCATTCAGATTCATTTTGTATAGCTTCCTGTGGAAGTGGTTTGTTGAGGGGCAGTGGGTGTTGGTAGAGAGAACTCTTTATTTGGAGTCTTGGAAAGTATGTGTGTTCAAATTCCAACTCAACTGTGTGACCTTGGGTGAGTCATAACTTCCCTGTGCCTCAGTTTCTTTATCTGCCAAAGTGGTGGGGGGGATAAGTAAGGAGCATTTGTAATACTTGTCTCTTAAGAGTTCTTAGAAAACTGCTTTGGATACGTTAGTGTCACATATAAATGTCAGTTGTTGCTCATTTCAGTGATTTGTTAAAATAGCCAGTGTTTACTTTTATTTTTAGCTTACAATATGGAATTCTCTAACGTGGTGAACGTAGGATCTTGATGCAAACTTTAATGTATTATGCATGATGGAAACAATTATCTGATAGATGTCAAAAGAATTGCAAAGGCAGTTAGATTTATTAGAAGATTGAAACAGTCTTCCTAATGGAGATGTTAAGAAACTCCTTACTGATAATACCAGTTTCTTCAGAACATAATAGGAAAACATTCTCAATTGGTATGAGAAGCATTTAAAATTTTTATTTGGAAGGCTTAAGCATCCGTTATCAAAAAACAAATACTTAGAATTAAGATTCCTGTTTGATATTATATTTGGAATATTACCTGCATGGGCCAGCCCTTTTTCCTTCTCCCTATTCTTATCTCTCCCCACCTTTTATTTCTCTCTGGTTTCCTGTCCTTTATTCTCTCCTTTCTTTTTGTTCTTCATATTATTTATTTTAAACAACAGGCACATCTGCCATCTCTAATCTCTTTGCTTTTCCAAGTAGTTTTTAGTCATTGCCTCTGTGCCATTCATGGATGCATCTCCTCAAAAATGAAGACGACCAAGAGCTTGATTTCTTAACTTGGAAGAAATTGCTTTCTCAGTAGAGAAGTGCTTCAGAGCGGGGAGAAGGAATATAAACTGCTAGGTACTTTCAGGGTGAGGTCAAGGTGAGTCAGTCTCATGCAAGACAGGTTGGGAAACTGCTGGGTTCAGTTTCTGTGAATGAAAAGAATGTAGCAAATGTCAATTGTTTGCTTCCAGCTCACCTAGTGAAATAGAATTAGATTAATTTGATTTGTATGGGACCTAGCACTGAGCATTGTTCATGTGGATGCATAGTAAACACCTTTTTGATTATGGTGATCAAAGAAAATATCCTGACTTGAAAATACAAATAATGCAAACTTGCTTGAAGGCTGAATATAGCTCTTTCCTATAGAAGGAAAGGATATGTTTGCCCAAAGTGTTTTTTTTTTATTTTTTTTTGGTGTGAGCCAATTGGGGTTAAGTGACTTGCCCAGGGTCACACAGGTAGTTAAGTGTCAAGTGTCTGGGGTCGGATTTGAACTCAGGTCCTCTTGACTCCAAGGCTGGAGCTTTATCCACTGTACCAGGTAGCTGCCCCTGCCCCAAATATTCTTTATGCCATTCTTTAAAGATCAATCAATTCAAATGCTATTCTCTTACCTCTTGGTAATGAATGTCTTCCTCAGAACTTGCTGAGCACTTTGATTCACAATTTTCCAGAGCACTTATCACCCGGGGGGGAGGGGGGTGGTGTGCGCGAGCCCGGGCGCAAGCTCAAGCAAACCCTCACACCCGTGCTTTATCCTCCAACTAGACTAGGCTCCATGAGGACAAGAACATATATCCAAATATTGTGTTTCCCTTTGTGCTTAGCACAGGGCTCCTCCCTACAGTAGAGCTTAATAAAAGCTTGATGAATAAATGAAAAAAATGTATAGTAGATGCTAAATAAATTCTTGCCGGTTGAGTGATGACAGATTTGAAGCCTGAGGTCTGAATAGAAATGAGTAAAATATCAACAGTCCCTCATATTATCCCTTCTAGGAACCACTATTTCAGCAACTAGTTTCCTTAAAGACCTTTTCCACATTTTCCTTTTGTTAATGTGCTACTAATATCTTATTTCATTAGCTTCAGGAGATCTGACCTTTAAAAGGCTGTTTAGCAGCTCAAGGTCAAATTGCAATCTGTTTCATATTTTTTAATGACAAAGATGATAACATTACACATGTAATATAGGAGGAAGGCCAGGTAACTTCTAAGGGGTAATTCCAAGTGGAATTTCTAACATTTAGAAGGCTTTCATGTTTATTGCCCTCTCTAGATTTGTTCATTCTTCTGCTTTGCGTGGTTAACATGCAAGCTGCATAGCTCTCTAGAGATATACAATACTGTATTTGTCATTATAAGTATCATGTAAGATATTGTGAAATAAACCTTTTTGAATTTGAAACTAGAGGCCGTTTGTGGTTTTACAACATTATATATTCCTGGAAACTATGTTTTGAAGCAGAGGGCAAAGTGGACTGACCATGCAAGCATTTACTGTGGGGTTCGTCTGCTCAAACCTGTTTGCCATCATATTTGAGACTGTTGAATGAGTCGGGGAAGAAGGCCAGGAGTCAGATGTGTTAAGTATTACTGAATGAATATATGAATGGGAAAAACAGGGCCTTTCAGTATTCCACATTTTGGGAAAAGGACTGTGTTAGCAGGACTACTAAAAAAGCATTCAGGACCCAGGGCTGTTTTTGCAAAGCTCAGCAAACATGAGCCCTGAAAAATATGGTGCCTTTTGTAGAGGAAAGTGATTCTTTTCAAAAACCCTGAGAAATTATTTTTAAGATCATTTTTTTCAGTGTATTATGAAAATGTAATCTAGTCTATCATTTGGGGGATAATTGTCCAGTTTCATATATTTTCTCAGTAGGATATGTGACTTGACATTCTTATAAAATGATCATATTTGGTCATTTAGAGTTAGAAACGTGATGACTCGGAAAGAAGAAAATGAAGGTAAAACTCCTCCCTTCCTTCTCAGTTACTTCCCTGGGTCTAATTAGACCTGTGATTTCATTCATATAGGTCTCACAATGCAGGTCAGTGCCTTCTCTTCAACTAACAGACTAAAAGAGTTGCCTGGCTCATTCAAAGAGAGGTTGAATGACTTGCTTAAAGTCACACCGTATGTGTCAGAAGTGGGACTTGTGACCTAGGTATTCCTAGTTATGAGACTGGTTGTCTATCCCCCAATACCATGGTGCCTCATAGATATGCACATGCATAATTTGAATTCATAATTTAGTTGCTATAGAGAACTTCTGGTGTGGGAATTGGTGACTTAATTTTTAGAGAATTGGCTAGGGACAGTGAGACTTTAAATGGCTTACTCTGGTTATGTAGAAATATTTGTCCATAATAAAAAAGTGAATATAAGCTGCTAAGTTATATAATCACCTCTCACTTATCCAGTTTATGGATTTGAAATCCTGGTACAGCTTTCTGTTGTTATCTGGAGTTACTTCTACTGTCTACAAGTTGTACTGGACAATGCAAATTAGTTTTAATTATATTATTCATAGGTTATAATTAGAGAGAACCCATATGGCTTACAAAGGTAAATATAGGTATTGGGGGGATTATCTGCCATTTTGATTTATCAGCGTTATTACTATCTCTTTCTTTTGTTTAGATTAGACATGAATCCACTGGGTTTATCTGCAAGGTTGTTCTGTCTGGAATCCCTTCTTGCTAGTTAGTGGCCTTCAGATCTAAATGTTTGAGGGCTTTGAGGTGTGGCACTATCTCCAGTAACATTTTCTTCTAGTTGATCTGGCAAAATTTTTGGTTGAAGGTGCCCAGTGGAAAGTCCATCTGTTTCCTCTGGCATTTGTCCGAATATGTGTAAAATAGAGTCCCCTGTTAGGAGATAGTTAAATATTGTTTTTCTTTTTTATAACAGTGTCTGAAGGCTGAGCACTAGGTGTGACTTTGGAACACAGAAAAGTAACATTGGTTTACAATTCATAGCTGTAAAAACTAATATGAATGTCTCAATCCTTCTTGAATATTTATTGTTTCTCGTACATGTCATTTTTGACTTAGCTGGAATGCCTTCCACCTTTGCTGTCTGCAGAATGTTCGTATTAGCAATACTATTGCCATGTATTTTCCCTTATCCGCTTATCCTTCAGTACTCAGGGAGCTGTGGTTTTGCCATTGTGAGTCTTTCCCTGAAGCATGTTTGTTGTTCAGTCTTGAACCCATTTGGGGTTTTCTTGGTAAAGATACTGGAGTGGTTTGCCGTTTCAGTTTGCCATTTCCTCTCCAGTTCATTTTACAGGTGGGGAAGCTGAAACAAACAGGGTTAAGTGACTTGCCCAAGGTCACACGGCTAGACCAGATTTGAACTCAAGAAGAGGAGTCTTCCTGACTCTAGGCTTTTCAGTCTATCCATTGCTCCACCTACCTGCTTCACCAAAGCATAGTACAATCCCATTATTCCTTAGTTAGTACTGTTATGGAAGCACTTGTCACTAGGCTATTGAACCTGGTAGTGACCCTCACAAAACTTAACCTGAACTGACCCCTTGGAGAGCTCACACAGTCTCTCCCTGAGGCTAGTCTTTGATGGACCTGTAAGTAGTTTTCACCTAATGCTCACTCTCTAACCCTCTTCAATTCTGTGTCATGACTCATATCTAAATGAAGGGAGGGAAGAATCACGTACTCATACCTTTAGTTCTGACTTCCTCTTTCTGCAACCTAAGGGTTTATTAAATAAATAAACATTAGGGGGTGTTAGCCCATGACTGGGATAAATTGCTTCTTCCCAGCTTCCCTTTTTTTTTTTAACCTATCTTATGTTTATCTGTATGATAAATAAAATATTCAATTCCCACAGAAGCTAAGTTCTGCCCTGTATGCGTATTATGATTTCAACTATCATTCTGGTGTCCATACCTAGGTATATATAGGTAAGGTAAAGATGATAAATATAAGGTGATACTGGAGCAGCTAGGTGGTGCAATGGATAGAGTGCTAGCCCTGGGGTCAAGAAGACCCATCTTTCAGAGTTCAAATCTGTCCTTAGACACTTACTAGCTGTGTGACCCTGGGAAATCACCTTGTTTGCCTCAGTTCCTCATCTGTAAAGTGAACTGGAGAAGGAAATGGCAAATCATCCCAGTATCTTTGCCAAGAAAACCCCAAAAGGGGCAACAAGAAGGTGTTACTGGAAACTAATATACTTTTTTTTAATGTACCTAAATGCATCCCGATGTATGTTGTCATCTTTAAAGTAGTCACCTTAGGATATTGAATACTGATTAAAATGATGTTACTTAGACCATTCATTATACTACCCATATAATTCCACAAGATTCTCCCTTATGTTCCTGTAACTTGGCATTTGCTATAGCCTTGGGCTGGCTTCTGGTTGTGAGGATTCTGGTTTTGACCCCTGTTTTCTGCTTTTAGAATCTGGCTGCCAAGTACAGGCCACTAGCGAAGACTATCTGATTTTCATTTCTCTCTGCCTCCCAATCTAACCACACATGGTACAGTTAGCTCCCTTGTAAAGAGAGGCGAATCTAAGAAATCTTTAGAAGCACATAATCTAATCCTTTCTACCCTTACTATTTTAACTTACCTTGAGGAACCTACCTATGTATTATGACTCTATTTGGATTTAACTGTGGTATAGTGGATAGTGCTGGGCCTGGAGTCAAGAAGACCTGAATTCAAATTTGACCTCAGACACTATTTGTGTGTCCCAGGGCAAGTCACTTATTTCTGTTTGCATCAGTTTCCTCAACTATAAAATGAGGATAATAATAACAACTACTTTCCAGGGTTGTTGTGAGGATCGCATGAGATAATATTGTAAAGTACTTAGCAGTTCCTGGCATATAGTAGGGGCTTAATAAATGCTTATTTCCTCCTCTCCCTTTCTTCTTTTCCCCCTACCTCCCTCCTTCCCTTCATCCCTTCTTTCTTTCTCTCCCTCACTTCTTCCCTTCCTTCCAGTATTCAATTTCCTAAATCAGATTACTCTCTTAAAAGTCCCAATCCTTGGTGCTCAGCTCTAGTCTTTCACAATCACCATTTAAAATGGTCCATTAGAAACTTTTAAGACATTGCTTGTCTGTCTCTTCTGAAAGTATTCTCTTAGCTCCTTCACCTTGTCTCTTTTGCTTTCTCTACTCTCTTCCCTGACTCCTATTCCTTGACCTCTAGTGATCTTGCTTTAGTTGAAAATGCTGTTAATATTTCTGGAAATCTCCCACGCAGCTTGAAATAAAGCCTTGCGTATCAGACTATCGCTGCCTCACACTGTCTTATTAGGGGTTGCCCAAAACTAAGCCCGTTGGAGAATTCTGGCTTAGAGAAAGATGTCAAGGATATCGTTCCAAATCATAGTTCTACCGCTACTCAAACTAATTTAGGAAACTAAAACCACCTTTACACAATTAGGATTATTGTGTGTGGCAATAAGGAACCATTCAAAAAGTTTTGAAACAGTCAATTCGAAGCTATGATTTATATAGCTGCTTAGGAACCAGTGAACTACTTGGGCCATAGCTTCTTCCCACTTACTCATATCTACTAAGGGTAAACACAAAATGTTTTACGTAGCACTTTTAGGTTTATAAAATGCTAAGTGGTAGAGTAGATAGAGTGCTGTCCCTGGAGTCAAGACGATCTGCCTTCAAATTTGGCCTCAGACATTTACAAGCTGTATGTGACCCTGGGTAAGCCCCTTAATTTCTATTTGCCTTAGTTTCCTCATCTGTAAAGTGAGGATAACAACACCACCTACTTCAAAGGGATGTGAAGATCAAATAGATATTTGAAAACTGTTGTTGTTATTAGTCTTTGCCTAGAGAGTTGACTGGTGGTACTTTTCTGCCGACCTCTGTGTCTCAAGGTTTTCCTGCTGACTAGTTCTTGGTTCTTAGATTGACAACCCAAGAAATGGTTAATTAATTAATGGCATTAAGTATGCAGTTATAAAAGGTGGTTAATGTTTGGAGATGTGCAGAAGGAATCCTCAACTTCCCAGGTTTATTTTTTTGATTTCTTGTAGCACATGACATAGGAGGGAGCTAGTTCTGATTCTGCTTCAGATTTGACACCTGGCTATCTTTCTGATAAGTTTTCTGGTCCTCAGTGATATTCAGTAGTGAGTGTTTTAAGTCGGGACTTCTGGTTTTTGTAACAGAGACTCCTTAGAACCCATACTCTCTAAAAAGGCTCATGTTCCATAACCTTGAGGGTTTTCTTTCACAGACACCAAGTGCTTAGTACAGGTGCTTAGTACAGCCTGGCATATAGTAGGAGCTTAATAAATGTTTATTGATTGTTTTGAGGGGGTCACTACACTTTTGATGGTGACTGTCTAGGATATTTAGCATGGTAAGATGGCATTCTATCCTAGGAACCATCATAATAGTCAGATAAATCTTATTAATTTTCTAGCTAATGAGTATCACAATGACTCTATCAATATCAGCATTTTAAATGGACAAAAATGAGAGTGAGAAACTTAATATATAAAAACCAGAACTGGGACAGCTAGGTGGTGCAATGGATAGAGCACTGGCCCTGAAGTCAGGAGGACCTGAGTTCAAATCTGGCCTTAGACCAAACACTTGACACTTACTAGCTGTGTGACCCTGGGCAAGTCACTTAACCCCAATTGCCTAACAAAAAAAAAAAAAAAAAAAAGTTAAATGATCCCCATGGCCTTCTCCACCACCCCCACAATGATCCTTAGTCTAAGCTTAGAGGTAACTATTTTATAAGCTAGCTTGATGTCCCTATTAGGCAAAGATTATCCTGGTTTAGGCCATTCTGTTTTGGTACTATTTCTTATTAACTTTGTTTTTAACAACTATGTCACACAGAGGATTTTAAGGCCTGCTTTAGTCATAACCACCCCATCCCCTTAATTTTTTTTATAATTTTCATTTTTTATTCATTTCAATTTTATATCATTTTCATTTCTAAATATATTCTTCCCTTACCATGATATCTTCATGACTTACCTTAAAAAATACTGAAAAAATAAGGGCAAAATTTAAACCTCCCCATATTCTGTTAAATGCTGTTTTTAAGGGTCTAACAGATTTAGATGTAATCATTTCAAACATAATTATAATCAGATACTCAGCTGGCTCTTTGATTTCATTGATGTGAACACTCCTTTCAACAATACAGGTTGTAGCCATCCATGTCTGCCTATTCAGTGCTCTACTTGCCCATTTTCTCCCATGGATTTGTCAAAGAGGGCCCATCCATCCATTTCTCTTTATAGCAAGAGGCTGCCAGTGGATCAAATGGAGTCTGCTGGTTATTCCTTATCTTCCCTAATGACTAACTCTTTTTCTTTCTTTTTTTTTTTCAAATCATAGATCTCCTTAATTTCATCCTTTTTTCCAGTTCTTGAAAGTTTTTAATTTATTATGTGCTACAACCTGCTTATGCTCACCATGTGTTTTTCCATTGTTCCTTGAATGACAATAATTTTTTTTTTCTTTTTGGTGAAAACCAATTGGGGTTAAGTCACACAGCTAGTCAATTTCAAGTGTCTGAGGCCAAATTTGAACTCTGGTCCTCCTGACTCTGAGGCCAGAGCTCTATCCACTGCACCACCTAGCTGCCCTGATAGTTTTTTATTCTTGGGAAACTGTAGTGTCTCATGACTTGAAGTCATATAACAATGACAGTAGAATGAGTATTGGTATTAGAAATATGGGGTTTTTGTTGTTATTGTTTCTGGGAGAAGTTTGAGGTCATTAAAGTAGCTCTCAAGTTTTGGCAGCTAGTTGGTACAGTGGATAGAGTACTCAGCCTGGACTCAGGAAGACCAAATCTGGCCTCAGACACTTACTGGCTGGATGACCCTGGGCAAGTCACTTAACTTTGTCTGTCTCAGTTTCGTCATCTGTAAAATGAGCTGGAGAAGAAAATAGCAAACCCCTCCAGTAGCTTTACCAAGAAAACCCATGGGTCACAAAGAGGCAGACATGACTGAAAATAACAGGACAACAACAACAACAGATTTTCCCGAATGTAATCCAGCCCTCCTCTCTCTTTGCCCTGTTTAATTCTAGGCCTAACCTGTTCAGCCATACTGTTGGTTTAAACATACATGCTGATGTATATTTCACTGGATTATGAGTTCCTGGAGGGACTGTCTTTTTGCCCTTCTTTGCATCCCTGGTGCTTAGCACAGCGCCTGATACATTTTTGTTGTTGTTGTTTTTTCAGTTGTGTCCAACTCTTCATGACCCCATTTGGGATTTTCTTGGCAGAGATACTGGAACAGTTTGCCATTTCCTTCTCTAACTCATTTTATAGATGAGAAAACTGAGGCAAACAGGGATAAGTGACTTGCCCAGGGTCACACAGCTAGTAAGTGTCTGTGGCCAGATTTAAACTCAGGAAGATGAATCTTCCTGACTCCAGCCCTTAGCATAGTAGGTGCTTAATAAAATATTTAGTGACTGACTGATGGATGAGATTTATAGGTTGAACATCTACATAGGTGACATAATTTTGATAATAGCCCATACTATCATAATGCTTCAGATGAACAAAGTGTTTTCTTCAGCACAGCCTTCTGAAATAGGTAGTATAAATATAGTTAGTTAGACCTATGTTACAGATAGGTAACTGAGATTCACATGTGGAGTGGCTTGCCCAGGGTCACACAGCCAGTAACTGGTCCACTGCTCACTACAGCATCAGGGAACATCTCATAGGAAAAGTAAATCAGTAATTTCTTCCTTTGGCATGATAAATGACAGCTATGAATTAGTACAAAAAGGCTAAAAAAAAATTTAGTTGTTTAAATCTGTGCAGCTTTTAGAGAGGATAGCAGTATTGATTTTATGGACTGTAGCCAGATTGTCATTGCATTAATCTCCTCTCACACTTAAAAAAATCGGGACAAAGGATTTCAGTTCATTCTTTGGAGACTTAGTCCATTTTGGGTCATTTTGAGGTTTATTGGGCCATCATGAGATGCATAGAGGTAGGGTGAAAGCAAAGCTGGTAGCAAGCAACGTCCCGAAGTACTAGCAAATTTTGGGTGCTGTGTTCAGGTCTGCATACTGACAAAATGGGCCAAGGTCAGAAGAGAATGTTCATAGATTTCATGGCATTGTAGATTTAGGAAGGACCATGTTTTATGGTCCTCTGAGTAATGAAACTGAAGCTCAGAGAGTTGAAGTTATTGGCCCAGAATCACAAAGCTGGTAAGTGATTAATCTGGAAGTAGGACTCAGGTCTCTTGACTTCCAGTTCTTTCCCTTGGCTATTTATTTAAAATAATAGGCTCCATTTAAGAAAGACTGGGTCCGACCCACAAATTTTAATTTAAAACTGATGGTTGGAATCTGCCACAGAAAGTAACAATTTAAAGATTGGCTCAAAACATTGTACCTTCAATATTTATGGACATGATCAAATGTATTTAAATAATGAACAACTTAACTTCTGTCCCTTTTCTAGAGCAGTATAGAAAACCAAGAATTATTGGGAACTATTGAAGGCAGTGAGGATGCTTAACCTGAAAATGAGGGGCTTAGAATAGATGGGATGTCTGTCTTCATTCTGGAGGGCTGTTAACTTATCTACTATTGATCTAGAGTGCAGCACAAGAACTAGATTACAGGCAAACAGATTGTAACTAAATATATAGAAGTATCCAACGTTAGAAGCTATCTAATAATGGACATTTCCTTTTCACTGTCAAGCAGAAGATAGATGACCATGTATTGGGATAGACTTTTAGAACTGAAAAAAGATCTCTTAGAGGGAGAAGTATAGTTAGGAACTCAGTATCTTTAATTGGAAAAAAGTAAAATAAATGGGAAAGAAAAATAAAACAAAACTCAAAACAAGAATAAAAAAAAAGATTCACATTTATATAGCAATTTAAGTTTTACAAAGCATTTCTCTCCCCAAAACCTTACAATCCAGTTTTGGGCTGCAAGATCTGGGAAACCTTTTTCATCCTGAGGGTAATAACGAAGAGAAATAGATCAAGTTGCTAAACAAAAAGCAATTTAAATTAGAATCTCTCTCTCTCTCTTACTTTCTCTCAGAATGAAGCTTTTCTGGATCTCTCTTACTACACATTCATTTGTTCTCTTCTTTGTAAAGCTCTTAGTAGGCACTTAATAAATGCGTGCCCAGCCCTGCAACACCCCCCCACCCCCCACCTGCAAAACACTTTGAATCTAGTTTGTATGTTACTTGTTTGTATACATATTGTTGCCCTCTGAAGTAGAGCAGGCGCTATTTGAAGGCAGGGACTGATTTCATTTTTGTCTTTATATATCCAGTCCCTACCACTGTGCCTGGCCCATAGTTGAGGCTTAATAAAATTTTGGATCTTTGAATTTTTTAATTTAATGTGATTCTACAGTTAAGAACCATGGACAATAAAACACCAGCAAATGCATATCACATATTCAATTTAATTTGTGGGCAGAGAGAGAGGAAAATATTGAGACCAAATGAATAGGGGAGGAAAGAAGAGGACAATAGAGATGGACAAGAGATAGAGACACATTGAATGTCTTTTAGTGGAATAAATGCCAGCCACATGGCCAGACCATGACTCATACAGTTTTACCCTCATTGGCAAGAAGACTTGGGTTCTGGCTTCCTTTCTGTCCTTGATAGTATGACCTTGGACAAGTCATTTTTACCTGTCTGTAATATGAGGATAAATAATTCTTTCCCTCCCTTACAGTTATGGTGAGAGTCCAGAGAGATATGTGAAATCTACCTGAAAACAGTGCAGCGTGCACTAGCAGGAGTGACATGTTCTTATAGCTACAACTGAATAGGATTAGAGTGATTGACACCAAGATCACTCATATAAATATGAGAGCAGGACAAGAGTTGGGGGCCCCTAAAAGGGGAACCTAGAATCTTAGAGTTGAAAATGACCATCTTATGACCATCTACTTCAGTCTGTACTTGAATAAGAATCCTCTCTTCATCAATCCTGACAAACCAGCAGGCCAAAATTGTGGACAAGGAAAAGAGGTCAAAAATAAAAAGCTAAAATACTTAAAAAAGAGAAAAGAGAGAAAGGAAACTTTGAAAGGGGGGAAGAGGGGAAAATGTACATATGCTGGGTAGAAAGAATGTCTCTATAGTTTTCACCAGCCTCCTGTGGACCTTCCCTAGAAGAAAAATAGACATTGCTTCCCCTTACCCCATTAAGGTGGTAAAGTGATTGTGTTCAAGGTTAAGCAACTGGTTAGGTAGGTAATTAATTATTCATCCAAAAATTTGATTGTGAACTCTGTGAGCCAGTGAGCTAGATGCTGGAAACGGCCCAGATGTCCTTGTTGCCTGATTGGACTCTGACTCTGTCTCTCTCCTTCTGTCAGTCTGTCTCGATTTCTCGCCCTGCCCTTCCCTTCCCTCTCCTCCCCTCTTCTTTCCCGCCCCTGGTCATTTGATACTGTGTGCTTGCTATTGGCAGCTTCTAGGAAAAAGCCATTGATGTTTTTAATTAGAGTACTCTCTGAGACTGGCACCACGAGTATAATTCTGCAGATCAGCAGCTCCCTAAATATGTGATGTGTGGTATCAGAGGGAAGACTTAAGTGCTAAAAATATTTATAAATATGCATGCTTGTAAATGTTGAACAGTTTAATTCCCCCTTCCATCCCCTCCCCCTCAACCCCGGGGGTTTGTGTTTAGGGAGAAGAGGATGCTTTTTGGAAGCCAATATGGCTCATGTTTCACAGGAAATTTTTCTTTTTGAAAGAGACAGACATCTTCCCACCTTTTTTCTTTGTCTCTATTGTGTTTTGACTTTATAATAATTATTATTATCCATTGTTTGGGTAGGGCTTTGTATTTTGTTCAGAATGCTTTCACATTCTTGTCAAGTGGGATTTTCACAATAGCTCAGTGAGTTAGGTATGACAAGTAGTGATGTCTCCATCTGACAGAGAAGCCAACTGAGGCCCAAAGCTGTTTTTTTTTTTAGTATTTTATTTTTCTCCAGTTCCATGTAGAAACAATTTTTAACATTCGTTTTTAAAACTTTGAGTTCCGAATTCTCTCCCTTCTTCCCTTCCCCCCTCCCCCCATTGAGAAGGCAAACAATTCGGTATAGGTAATACATGTGTAGTAAAGCAATATTGACTAATATTTCCATATTAGTCATGTTGTGAAAAAAATATAAGCAAAAAAAACCCCTCAAGAAAAATAAAGTAAAAAAAATGTGCTTCAATCTATATTCAGACACCATTAGTTTTTTCTCTGGGGATGGATAGCATTTTTCATCATAAGTCCTTCAGAGTTGTCTTGGATCATGGTATTGCTGAGAATAGCTAAGTCATTTACAGCTGATCATCTTACAATATTGCTGTTACTTTGTACACAGTACACTTCACTTTGCATCAGCCATGTTGTTAAATGCATTCAATGATGATAAACATGGCATCAAGGTCAGCTACCTAACTGATGGTAAATTCTTCAACTTCAAAAGGCTGCAAGCCAAGACCAAAATGGAGGGAATGTTGGTGCTTGAGTTTTTGTTTGCAGATGATTGTGCACTCAATGCACCCACTGAAGCTGAGATGCAGCAAAGTATAGATTGATTCTTTGCTGCTTGTGCTAACTTTAGTCTAACAATTAACACCAGGAAAACACAGGTGCTCCATCAGCCACCACCACACCATCAGTTACAGACAATGGAGAAGTTTTGAACTCTCTGGATAAGTTCATTTGCTTTGGTAGTGTACTTTCTAGGGATGTACACATTGATAATAAGGTTGATGCGCACATTGCCAGAGCTAGTTGGGAGGCTCTGAAGGAAAATATGGGAGAGAAGAGGTATTAGACTGACTACCAAACTGAAGGTCTAGAGAGCCTTTTTGCTGACCTCATTGTTGTATGCCTGTGAAACCTGGACAGTATACCAATGCCATGCCAGGAAACTGAATCGCTTCCTTTTGAATTGTCTTAGGAAGATTCTGAAGATCACCTGGCAGGATAAGATACCAGACACTGAGGTCCTTTTTCGAGCTAAACTGCCAAGCATTCAAACTCTGCTTCAGAGGGCACAACTCTGATGGGCTGGCCATGTGGTTCGAATACCAAATGTATGCTTGCCAAAAAGACTATTTTATAGAGAATTCACTTTGGGCGAGTGTTCACATGGTGGTCAGAAGAAGTGATACAAGGACGCTCTCAAGGTCTCTCTTAAGAACTTTGGAATTGATTGTGTGACATGGGAGACACTGGCACAGGACCGCTAGGCATGACTTGCCCACATCAGAGAGGGTGCTGTGCTTTATGAGCAAAGCAGAATTGAAGTACCTCAAGAGAAACACAAGATATTCAGACTTAGAGAATCCACCCCAGAGGTTCACAGAGATAATTTGTGCCCGACCTGTGGTAGAACATTCTCGGCTTGTATTGGTCTGATCAGCCATAGTTGGACATACTAAAACTTGACTGTAGCACAGTGATGTCATTTTGGTCCTCTTTGAAAACTAAGGACAACAACAAGCTTGTGTGAGTCTTCCCAGGTTTTTCTGAGAGCATCCTGCTCATCATTTCTTATGGCTCAGTAGCATTCCATCATAGTCACATACTATAATTTGTTCAGCCATTCCCCATTTGATGGGCATCCCCTCAGTTTCCAATTCTTTACCACCAGAAAAGAGCTGCTGTAAATATTTTTGTATGTGTAAGTCCTTTCCCTTTTTGTTTTTTATCTCTTTTGGGATATCAACCTAATAGTGGTATTGCTAGGTCACAGGGTATGCATGGTTGTATAGCTCTTTGGGCATAGTTCCAAATTGTTCTACAGAATGGTTGAATCAGTTCATTACTCCACTGACAGTGAGTGAATGTCTCAATTCCAAAGCTTTTGGTTAATAATTTATCTGAATGGCAAAGCCAGGACTCAATTGGAATCTGGTTCTTTTCACTCTACTGTCTAGCGTTTTCTGTAACGCCCCATCAGTGACTAACTGCAGAAGTGATGCAACCTTCTTCCATACAAACTTAACCAATGGTTTTTTTTCCCAAGACTTGGATGCCTTTTTGTGTCCCTGATATCTGTGATGTCAGTATCAATTTTTGAAATTCCTGGTTCTATGATTTGTATGCCTTCTTATACTTTAAGTACTGGAAACATTAAATGAATATTGATTGGTGTGTTACATTAAACAGTATTGGGAAGAGACTGGTGTAGTAGAGCACAAACTTTGGAATTAGAAGGCCTGATTTAATACCACAGATACTAAATCAATAACATTCTGGGGCCTTAATTTCTTCTTCTGTAAATTGAAGGGTGTTGAACTAGCTAGCTCAAGTTCCTTTTAGCACTGAAGCTGTGGTCTAAGTCACTTAATTTTGCTGTGCTTCAGTTTTCCAATTTATAACATGGGAATGATGCTTACCATTCCTGTCCCATGGGGATGGTTGAGGATCCAATTAAATATAGATCAAATTACCTTGAAAAGGATTCAATGATATATGTTGTTATATTGGGAGAATTATTTTAATATATATCGCATGATTTTTGGCACTGTTTTCTCTTTGTGGTTAGGCGGTATCATTTGGTTCAGTCTGAGCTAGCTCTCTTCTGAATGTTGCTTTCTCAGCAAAGGGCATAACCAGGAACTTACTCTGGACAAATATGTTAGAACCAGGTTCCCAACCTTACAGTATAGGACTCTAGGTTTACATCTGCTTTCTAGGGCCATCTGTGTTACAGTGAAAGAGATATGTTGCTGTGTACATGGGGGCTGTGATCTGTACCTTAATACAACCAAATCCATTGTATTTTGAGGTCCACTATTACAGGGCTTTTCTTTGTTTAAAATTGATTGAAAATTATATTGATTTAAACCGAAGATCAGGTTTTTTTTCCCCATTGATAACTCATTCTGTTGCCTACACAACTTACTTACAGTGATACTGGCCAGTCTGGGATTTAGGCTCAGTTCCAGTTCCAGAAGTTCCACTCTACTCTATATCACTGTAAGCAGAACGATGGAAGAGAATAGCAGATTGTTTATTATATATTTTTCTGAGGAGATGGGCACAGGGAGGAAAAATTGTCAAAACTTATTCCAAGTTGAATTTTGAATATGACTTTTGAATAAGGAACCTTTTCAGCTTTATCTCCCATTAAAAGCAGGATAGCGTGGTGAAATGAGCTTCTGGATTGGCAGACAGGAGAAATAAGTTCTGGTCCATGCTTTGCCATATACTAACCGTGTGGCCTCAGGGAAGGCACCTCACCATTCTGGGCCTCAGTTTCATCAACTATAAAATGAGAGGTGGTTGGACTAGGTGATTTTTGAGTTCTGAAGTACCATGCTTTTATGCCTAAGGATGCACAATAGATGGAATTCATTTATTTCAAAGTCTGAATTTGATTTGTGTTCAGTTTCTGGAGACCCTGCCAGAAATTTGGCTGAGAAAGAAAGGAAGGAAATAAGTATTTTTTAAAGAATCTCATTTGATCCTTACAACAAATCTAGAAGGTAGGTGCTATTATTATCTTCATTTTACAGATGAGGAAACTGAGGCAGACAGACATTAAATGACTTGTCCAGGGTCATTTAGTTAATGTCTGAGGCTAGATTTGAATTTAGGTCTTCCTAACTCCAGGCCCATTGCTATATCTGCTGCAATACCTACTTGCCTCTGCTAAGGAGAGAAATGCAAAAATACTTGTACTCCAAAGAAGAAATCTGGTCAGGTGGATGTATTCTGTTTACTCTAGGCACAAATATGAAGCAATACTAAAAAGTAGTATAAACAAGTGTTTATAACTTCCTTTTCTCAATGGGTTCTATGCATTAATTTCTGCCCTGATCCCTTTGCTTCTCTTTGCAACTACTCACTGTGTGAATAATTATCACTTCTCATTTTAGAGGATGGAGGAATGTTAAGGTTTGATTGTGCCATTAATAATAAACAATATGGTGGAGATTAGTCTTACACTTGGCTGAAAGACTGTTTCCCCACAGACCTCTTTTTGCTGTCTTTTAATGCCCTTAGGTAATGTGTATTTTAATTGTCTGTGTACGTGTCTCAAGGCCTTCTTAGATTGTAAACATGATGAAGGCAGGGATTGGTTGGGTGTTATTTAAAATTGATAGCTCTGCCGTGTCTAGTTCTGACCACAAGGGGGGCTCGATATGTTTATTGAATGGATGAATCAGAGTTTTCCTTCTGTTTCCTGCCATGGTGTGACCATGGGCAAATAGCTTAATTATAGTAGCTCAGTGGAATTAATTTTTCTGAGCTGCTACCTCTTAGATTATTGTGAGGATGAAAACAAAATAATGGATGTAGAAAAAAGCCTTGAGAAAAAAATATATTTTTAAAGTTTTAAAAAGGAAAACTATACCAATGGGAAACATTATGATAAAATTGGAAAGCAGAATTAGAAAAAAATTAAAATGAATGCATCTGTAATCCAACTAAAAGTATTTGAAAACCTCATAGTAGATATTTAAGTCATCTTCTAAGAAGTTGTGTATCAGCAATGTGTTCTTTCTTTTTTGGGTCTTTTGTAGCTCTGGGCCTCCTAAGGGACACCAATAAATCACTTTGTTATCAGACTTTCACTTTCCTTCTTAAGCTGTTTAATGTAATAGACTCCTCTTGTAGCTGAAGGCCCCCTGGCATGTTTTCAAAAAAAATTAGGAGGAGGGGGAGAGGGTAGATTAGGAAGTTCATCTGTATTTACATCAGGCAGAACTACGAGGACTAAAGGATCATACTCCATTTTTGTCTATGCCTTAAAGGTTAGTGTTTTTAATTAGCAATTTATCAATGCACCACTGAATAATTTAGAATGAACAAAAAGCCAATTTGGCCCCATATGGCCGATGGTGTATTTAGTGTAAACGCAAATATAAATACCAAGGAACCTTGCCTGGCCTATGACTTAACTACTTCTTCTAATGGTGTATTTTATTTCTGAGTTGTTTGTCTAACCTAGATTGTAAGCCCTTAGGACAGCAACACTCTTTAAGCTTTGTATATGACCGAGACCATTGGTGCTCCCCAAATGATAATCAAGTCTGCTGCCTTGCAAGTGAGTACCGAGAGCAGATGGCAGGCAGGTTGGGCTTTATTTATGCTTTTGACTTCCAGCATTCAGATTGTGCATTTTTTCCTCCTTTTCCTCCACCTCATCCTTCTCTTCTTCCTCCTTCTTTGCCTCCTCCTCCTCCTTCTTTAAATTTAAGGAAGGTGTACTTAACCAGCTTTAAATACCAGTGAAACACTCTTTTGTGAGTTGGCCCTATGCATAGGGTGATGGTGGGCAAAGGAGGGAGGGAATGTTTAAGAATGAAAACTTCCTATCCTTTAACCGTTCTAGCATTTCCCAATGTTGCTGTCTAAACTCTAACAGGAATTAATTTTGCAGTCATCTCTCCCCTCTGAATTTCTTCTGAGCTAGTTTAAAGTTTAAAATCATAGAATTGTAGATTTTTAGAGCTGCAGGAGAGAGCCCTAGAGATAATCTCACAGTAACCTTATTTTACAGATAATGAAACTAAAGCCCTAAGGGGAAAAGTCACTTGTTCCAAACCCCACTGCTACTGAGTGACAGACTTAGGACTGGAACCCAGATTTCCTGAAGAACAATTAAATTTATATTTTTGTTCTTTAATTATTCATAGGATTTTAGTTTTGTTTGTCTAGCTAGATGGTCAGTTTCAGCTGGTGTTAGGGACTTTGGCCCTGTTTGTTTTCCAGAGCAGAGTGACTGAATAAGCCTGGGTTCAAGAAAGCGATGAGATTCTGAATAGAATATATAGTGAGATCAGATTGGGACCATTCCAGAGGGAAAGTGAAGGGGATGATCTGCTCTAATGTGCTTGGGAAGTAACTTATATTTTTCAAAATTCTCTGTTTGGACGTGTAAATATGTGAGGTGTTTGGGAGAATGTAGAAAAATGGGCAGGAAAAATCTGTAGCTGTAAAAATTCCCACCTTGTATTCTGAGAATTCACCCCATCTGCTGGATAGTATTTGTCCTATCTTGAGTAAGGTTCTATCTTTCCCTAACAGGATTCACTTTACTACCTTGTCCCTCTAAATTCCTCTCCTTGATCTCCTGGGGCCTTGTGTGTGCATATTGCCTCTTGCCCAATCCTTAGCACTTATGGTTATGGAAGCTTCTGTTGTTGGCTGGTGGAGAAGAGGGGGAAATAAATGAGATAACATATGTAAAGCTCTCTAAGAACCTTAGAGTACTACATAGATGCTAGCTATTAATATTATTGTTTATAGCTGCCACACTGACTAGAACACAGGAGGTATTTAATACATTTATTTGATCTCCTGTTACTTAGATGTTGTTGTTGTTGTTGTTAATTGTCAACATCATTGATAGAACAGCCACTTGGTGTGTGGGGGAAAGCAATAAGAGACACAGTCCCTGACTTAGAGGAGTTGATAACTTAAACCACAGACTCAAGAAAGGCTCCATCAGGATGTATTTACCGAGTGCCTGTGTGGCCATAAGCACTGTTAGGTGTTGTGGGGAAAACAACATTAACAACAAAAAGTATTAGACCACGGTCCTTATTTCAATGAATGAATAAATAAAAATTTTTTAAAAAAGCATTTACTATGTCCCAGGCACTGTGCCAAGAGCCAGGCATATCCATACAAGCAAGCTAAATAGTGTCTGCCTTCAGGGAGCTTATATTCTGACTCTGACGACTCTGAAGGAGAGAGTGAGACAGAGTTTCCCAGAGTTATCGAGTGAGACTGATGACTTTGTTCGTCTCGGTTTCACTTAAATCCAATTCACCTGAAACAGTGCATCACCCTTGTGATGTCTTTGGTCCTCGTCAAGAGCTAAGGACAAACAAAACAACAATAACTCTAAAGAGGAAAGGCAACATGTATTATAGGGAAGTAGAAGATTGGAAGAAGTGTTTTGGACAGGGAAACTAGAGTAAATGTTGACTGGAGTCCTAGGACCATTGACTGGCATGGGCTTACCAGGAATGGTAGTACTGATTTGATTACTCTTCTCAGAGCTTGAGTTGGAGAAGGTGAGGCAGGGTAGATGTGAGACAGTATGGCAGGGAAATGGCTGGGAAGTGGTGAGGCTGGCTAGAGAGGGTGCCAAATCAGGTGAATGCTAAGCAAGTCAAGCTGGAGTCACAGGGATGGAACTTCTTTTCTAGTTGGGAAGCTAAGACTAAAACATGGAGAATGATTAGGGCAGGAAGCAAAGCGGTAAAAGTCATATGCATACTTGTTAGGTAGTACAAGTTACAAGTGTTATATTTACGAGTTGCAAGCTAACTGATGCCAGTTAATAGTGGGCACCTCAGGCTTAAAGCTTGCTTTAGACACGAGCTTTTGTCTTGGGGGATATGTTACTACAAGGTCTTACACTTACACATATAGAATGCATTAAAACTAAAAGTTTGGGAGTAATGAAGTCATCAGGTTTAGGCAGAAGGAATTAGAGAAGGATTTACTTTGGGGCATTGGCAGACAGGACTGCCTGGGCTGGGCCTGGAGGCTGGAGTTGCCTGTAAGAACTTATGGTGGGACATGCCCAGGGTTCTGAGTCATCACCACTTCTCTTGGAGGCTGAACGGTTAAGTCCAGGCTTTGCTTTGGCTTTATATCTGCCAACATCAGCTCCCAGTCTTGGAGGAAAGGAAGCAACAGTTCCTTTTAAGAACAGGTGGAACCATCAAAGTGGAGATGCTCCTTCAAGGGAGAGTAGGGCTGGGAAGAACCTTCAAGCACTTCTCATCCATCTGCCTGCCTTTAGAAGATCAGCTCCTCGAGGCCAGGGACAGCATTACTGTCTTTTTTTGTGTCCTCGTAGCAATTTGTTTTTCGGTCATGCTGCTCTTCGTGACCCCATTTGGGGTTTTCTTGGCAAAGATGCTGGAGAGCTTTGGTATTTCCTTCTCCAGCTTAGCATGTAGAAGGTACTTAATAAATGCTTGCTGGTTTGCTCTTCGGAGGATTGCTTCATCCTAACTCTTCCACTTAGTTGCCCTTAAATAAATTGGCCAGCAAGCATTTATGGAACACCTAATTTGTAGAGCTCAGCACTCAGCACTGTATTTAATACCTTAATAGACAGCACTGCTTTTGTTTCTCCAAGCCTTTGCATTGGCTATCTCCCATGACATTTTTTTCCCTGACCTTTAGAATTCCTCATTTCCTTCAAGGCTCAGCTCAAAGTTGACCTTCTTCAGGTCTTTCCTGTGCTTATTACTGATATATGTACATGCCCCCTCCCCCTCCCTCACCTCAAACATAAGTTCCCTGAGGGCAGAGATTGTTTCATTTTCAACTTCATATCCCCAATGCTTCCTGGACCGTGCCTGATACACAGTAAGTGCTTAATAAATGCTTGCTAATAAATAAAAAAATATGGTCACTGCCCTCAAGGAGCTTACAGGACTTATTATAACTACTTTTGCCATTTTACACGAGGAGACAACATACCTTGTGCCTAGGCACACATCTAGGGATTTACAAGGAACTCTGTGTGATAAACCAATTTTGATTTTATTGAAGTAGTGTAATGAAGTGATTATCTAAGTGGAAAAATGCTTACTGTGTTGGAAGAGGAGTTGGCAATAATTCTAAATGTACTTAAGGGACCCAGTTAACTTGTTTAGTTTCCTAATGTGTTTCCCAGCGAGGCTTCTTTCTCTTTTATGTTCAGTTAAAAATCATTATTATTTATTTTGATCAGCCCATGGATTCTAAATAGTAATGAGTATGGTACCCTGTACTAAGGATGGTTCCCTCATTCTCATTTCTTTGTAAATGAAGACCATAGGTCCATATTTACAGGTGATCAAGACCAACTCCCTCATTCTACAAATGGGAACGTTGAAGTCCAGAGAATTAAGTAACTAGCCTAAGGTCATACAATTAGTGTCAGAGGCAGGGTTTCAATCCAAATTAGTGTTAGGTTGTATAGTGGTTAGAGGGTACCTCCTGTATACATTAAAAAGGCAACTGGGTGGCACAGTGGATAGAATGCTAGATTTGGAGTTAAGAAGACCTGAGTCTGAATCAGTCCTCAGATATATATTAGCTGTGTGAGTTCTTAAAAAGTCACTTATTAACCTCTTGAAGTCTCAGTTTCCTTATCTGTAGATATTACCTATCTCACACAGTTGTGATGAGAACAAAATAAAATAACAACATGTGAAGCACTTTGCAAATGATAAAGCTCTACATAAATGTTTATTATTGCTATTTCTTCTTTTAAAATGTCTAATTATTATTTGTTATTTGTATTATGTTACTTATTACATTTCATATATTTATTATTATTTTATATTTGCTACTATTTCATATTTGGGGAAAGGAATAAGCATTCATATAGTCCTACTAAGTGCCAAGTATTGTGCTAATGCTTTTTACAAATATTTCATTTGATCTCAGTGTTTTGTTTATAGTTAAAGATTAAAATATCATAGTTGAGAAGAATGGTTAGAAAATTTATCAATTATCTTTCTACTCATACTTAGTTCCTAGCTTATTTATGCTTTGTATTGATTGGACTTGTTTTCATATCAAAACCTTGAGCCGATGTTTTTGTGTGAAATTCAGATATGTTTGTAAGATCCAAAGTAGTCACTAATAGCCTGTAATAAATATGTAGTTAGGTAAATATGAAGGGAATGCCTTGTTTGCCTGAATTACAAACTGGATGGTTTTTCTTTTTACTAATTGTAGTTTCTTTCTACTGGTCTCTGTTCTTTTTACCTTGGGTTCCTGGGCAAAATTGTTGATGGAGTAGTTCAGGACAGATTTTTGGAGTGCGACTATCCTTTAAATTTTGTGAGCTCTGTGGCTTAGTTCAGGTCTCAAACTTTTAGTGAGTGCCGTGAGATGCACCGTGACCATGCAGGTTTTTTTCCTCCTCCAGTAAACCCCTGGCCTCCACTTGCTAGTGTACCTTTCTTTTTTTTCTAAATGCTCCTCCTTGCTCATCAGGCTCCCCAAACCAAGATTCCTGGGGAAAAACCATGGGGTCTTCTCTGCATCCTTTATCCTACCCTGATAATCGCACACCAACCTTCTAATGCAATTCTTGTACAAACAGCATATTTGCCTGCTAAGCTCCTTCTTGCTTAAAATTCTTCTCTGGACAGTGACTCAGTCCAGCTTCCATGGCTGTGGGATTGGCCGATCCAAGTTGCTCTTTGCAGTCTCTCTGATCTCTAATCTAATCAGCCTTCATTTTGGCCTCTGAAAACCTGAGCCTCTATAGGGGCATCTCTTCATTGATCCTAACTCTGTCACCTCAGGATCCTTTCCTCAGCCTTGCTGGCTATAACCCAGGAAATCTTATGCTCCCCATCAAAGCTCCCAGTGAGAAATGGTTTTTCCTTTTCTGGATCCCAAAGTCTCTTCACCTGACGTTTGACCTCAGGCCTTCACCCTTCTCTGTAATTCTACCTTCTCTCTTACAAGCTGCTTACCTTCTTACTTCATCTCACCCCTTAATATGACTGATCCTTTGAGTTAAATTCTACAAGCTGCATCATTCAGTCATTTTATTTATTCCTCGATGGATTTCACTACCTGTTGCATTAGATTGTGAACCCCTTGAGGGCAAGGACTACTTTCTTCCTTTCTTTTATCCCTAGCACTTAGCACAGTGCTTGGTACAGGACAGGTACTTACTGTTTGTTGACAGGCTTACTGACTGACACCTATATTCCTCCTTGGCCTCCCTCAGTTCCGCCCCCCCATCCCCAAGTCTGACCATCTTCACTCCATGGTATCTTCCCTTAGACTGCTTTCTTCTCTAGTTTTGAGTTTGAACTTCTTAGAGACCAGCCCCTAGAATAGATCCTCACTGAGCTGAAGTGACATACAAGTCTGTGAATCTATAGACATTAACATCTTTTCCTTTTCTTCACCTCTATATCTAGTCACTTCTCCCACTCAGCTTCCTAAGGGATCCTGCTTGGATGGATGAGGGTGGATCCCAAAAAACTATAGTATTTTATAGCTACAATAAAAATTTTGTGGATGTGTAGTATATTATCAACATGTGCTCACTCATCTATCTGAATAATTAGACTGGCCTCATTTTACCCCACTATTATTTTGTGGTCTCCACAAAGCAACTCTAAACACTTCTTATTAGTCACTATGAGGTAACTCAGAGTCTAATTGTTTTTATAGCCCCCTCCATCTAATGTACCAGTATCACAGAAATATTCTTTATCCTCACTGCACCCCTGAGCCTATTTATAAAACTCCAGTTTTTGAAACATCACTAGTATAATAATTTGAAAACTAGGTCTAATTCGATTAGGATTGTTTTGTATCATGCTATATATACCATGTATCTACATGTAAATGCTTAAATACCTCCCCAAGATGACTCTTTATTATCAGAGGTAATTGCTTAACTGTGGGAAGTGTTTGTGAATGCACCTATAATACAGATGGTGTTGTATCTGCAGAGCAGTGGCCTATAGGAGTACATGACTTGTAGGCTAAGATATAGAAATATTCTTTTCACATGGAAGGTCGATCTCATCTGTCATCATATTTCTTGGCTATGTTAAAGTGGGATTTTGCTTGAAGTATGGTAGGCATTTGGGAAGCCCATGAACTCTGTCAGGCTTTATGTGCCATTTAAGTCAGCATTTGGGTGGGTTGAAAACTAGATGGGAGATTCAGTCTCATTACATAATGATTAGCAGGGGAAGGTCACTGAGGCTCAAAGTTACTTTTTTGTATGTTTTTATACTTAATTCCTGCACAAGAAGCTTTGGAAGGTTGGAGCCAATTATAGGTATACCCTTCATAAGGTTTCTGTGATCCATTTTTTCCCCTCATGGTAACATCAACACCTTTGTACACAAACCCAACCACTCTAGGTTCAGCCCAGTCTCTCATTCATAATAGGCACAATAGTATAGTGGAAAGAGCCCTGGACCCAGTGAGATCTGTGATTGAATCTTTACTCATTCATTCAGTGGCTGTGTAACCTTAGGTAAACCACTTCCCCACTGTGGGCCTCAGTTTTTTCTTCTGTAAAATGTAGAGGGTGGCATAATTAATGACAAAATTCCATTTCCATTTTTACATTGTGTTCTGATATTAAGAACACTGTTCCTCTGCACTAACTGTCCCTGGTCCTGTGGTTTCCCCAGCATGTGTTTTCACAGAGTGATTAATGACATTAAGTGGAGATTAGCCTAGACTGGATGTTTTTAGGAGTTTTAGAGAATTTTTCTGTTGCATGCCTGAAGTATATGCTACTGTGCATTGGGAACTGATTTGTGTCAGTGAACCCCTTGATCCCTATAGATCTCCGTCTACTTTTGGCTCCATCCTTTTCCTGCCTTATGGCTGAAACCTGGCACCTTCGCCAATAACCAGTTCCTGGCTTCAGACTTAGATAATTGCTGCCTTTGCTCCTTTGGGAATTCCTTTGCCCTAAATGTAAAACCTTCAAATAATTTAATCTTATTATTGTGAGACACCAGAGTGTAATACTGATTAACTATAAGCGTTTGTCTATATGTGGAAAACCTAAGTATTAATTTATATAATTTTTAGATCCATCCAAGTACCATAGATAACTTCTAGTCCAATCTTCTCATTAATGAGACTAAGGGAAAGAGGGAGGATGTTTTACTTAAGGTCCCATAGGTAGTGACTGGTAGAGCTAAGAGCAGAGTATAGGCCATCTGACTTCCAATCCAGTCCTCTCATGATGCCCTCAAGGACCTTATATTCTAGTGGGAGAGATAAGCATTCCCAGAGATGACACAATTAGAAAACCAGGCAGAATATAGAGATCCAAAATGTTTGGTAAGACCTTTTTTAATTTGGATCATGATGGTAGCTCATGGAAACCATGAACTCTCCTTAAGGAGGCTTACCGTGTACGTGTTATCCTATTTTCAAAGCATTTCTTGGTGATTTAAAAAAAATCCATTTGGAGAGTGACCTTGGCACTATAAGGCGCATGGAGACTGTTGAAAACTATTGAGGGCTGCCCCCCAGAACTTTTGTTTATGTAGATTGTATATATTGATGTTTACCACATTAGAAATTAAAACATCTTAGTATTACTGTGAAAATAGTTTTGACCTTACAGACCCCCAGAAAGAATGTTGCTGAACCTAGCTTTAGAGTTAAGAGAGAAACTTTGGGTTAGAGACTGTGGATTGTGTTCATCCAGGGCTCAGATTGCCTTAATTCTCTTATGTTTTTCATCATGTTTATTTCTTGCACCATAGATTGAATTTGATGATTTTTCTTTATTCATCCCATAAAATTATGGAGTCATAGAATGTCAGAGCTAGGAGAGGTCATCTACTATAGCACTCTTATTTTTATAGTTGAGAAACCTGAGGCCAAGAGTGGTGAAGTATGGTCCCATCCCTAATTTGGGCCAGGACTGGAACCCTTCCCAGTCTAGTTAGGGTTTCCATAGTATCTCTTGTGAGACAAACCCAGAAGTAGGCCATCTCTGAGATTAGGACCTTATTTGCTAATGGAGTAGTTTATCTGGGGAGAAGATAATTGGAGATGCAGATCCTTACGGGTGAAAGGAAGCCAAATAAGCTTTGTACTTCCAAGTGCCATTTCTCCAAGCTAGTAATATAAGTATTCAGGTACTAGACACATTGAGAACAAATAATTCCTGCTTTGGTGGGGCCACAGGCTCTGTAGAAAGAGGAGAAAGATGCTTCCTATGTTTCCAATTTTTAGTTCAGATTTCAGAATTTAGAGCCAGGGGTGGGGAGCCTGTGGCCTCAAGGCCACATGTGACCCTCTAGGTCCTCAAGTGTCACTCAAAATGTGGCCTCAAGGTGACAAGTTCCCCACCCCTGGCATTGCCCAGAGGAACTAGGAGGAAAGAACATGAATAGAATAGAGATTTATTGGTTGAATGACTCTTTGGGGGTATAGTAGATGGGAGGAAATGATATTGATGGGTGATATGTGGAAAATACATAGAAAACTTTTTTCTTATTTATAGGAAAAACTTTGAAGTAAGCCAAAGTTTTCAAGTTTTCTACCTCTAAAGTGAAAATTTACTGCTTATCTCCTTCTTACATGGGATTGTGTTGGTCTTTGTATGTGGTACAACATTGTACATAACAGTGAGTGCCTCCTGCTCTCAAAACAGCTTTCATAGCCCAATGGTGTATGCCATTGTATACCAGCCTCCTTGTCCTAGCTTGTTCTCCTTCGGTCTTACTACCATCACCATCAGTCAGCAAGCATTTATTAAGCATTTATGTGTACTAGGAACACAAAGACAAAATTTCTTGACTTCAGTGAGATTTCATTTTGATGGGAAAGGGCTGTGTGTGTATGTGTGTGAGCACACGCACGCACACAAGGTAGTTTTGGAAAGAGGTTCACTAGCAGCTGGGAGTATCAAGAAAGGCTTGACGTAAAAAGTAGTGCTTGGCCTGAGTATTGAAGGAAGCCAGGTATTTCAAGAGATGAAGATTAGGAGGAAGAGTATTCCAGGCATGGGGACAGCCAATGAAAAGGTGTAGAAATGGGACATGAAATTGTTATGCACGTAAGGAGCTGTTACTAGGTCATTATAGCTTGGCCACAGGTGGTGAGGAGGTGAGTTAATGTATAAGAAGACTGGATAAGTAGGAAGGGACCAGGTTGAAAAGCACTTTAAATGTAAAACCATGGAGTTTATTTGATCTTAGATGCAGTAAAGAGCCACTGGAGTTTAGTGAGCAGTGGGGGACATGGAAAGATCTTCACTTTCAAAAAAGTGCATTTGGGGGCTGTGAGGAAGATGACCTGGAAAGTGAAGAGTCTGGAGTCAGAGAGACCCAATATTGCTGTTGCAATAGTCCAGCTGAGAAATGATGAGGGCCTGAGCTCAGTGGCCACCTTGTGAATAGGTAGGAGGGAATGTATGCAAGAGACCAAATGAAGATATAGATGACAACATTTGGCAGCTGAATGGAAATATATGAAATGAGTAAAAGTGAGGAAGATGACATCTAAGTTGTAGATCTAAGTTGTAGATCAATAGTAACAGGGAGGTAGGGTGGGTGGGTGAGGGGAAAATGAGTTATGTTTTGGACTTATTGGGTTTGAGATATCTATTGAATGTCCATTTGGAGATGTCTAATAGACAGTAGTGATATTTAACTAAAGCTTTGGAGAGGGGCTGGCACTGGATATATCCATGATCATTGAAATGAGGAGGAATCATTAGATAGGCAGGAGGAGAACTAGGAGAAAGCAATGTCAAGAAAACCCAGTTAGGTGAGTGTCCAGGGGAAGAAGGTGATAGCAGAGTCAGATACTGCAGAGATGTCAAGGATATTTATGCTTGAGAAGAGGCCATTATATTTGGCAATTATGAGATCGTTGGTCGGGAACTTTGGAGAGAGGAATTTCATTTGAATGATGAGGTTAGAAACCAACTTACAAGGGCTTAAGAGAGTGAGCAGAGAGAAGGTGGAGGCCCAAGTGTAGAAGACTTTTTCAAGCACTGTGGTTCAGAAAGAGAGGAGCGATATAGGATGCTGGCAGGAATGGTGAGAACTAATGAGGTTTTCTGCTTTGGGTTTTTGTTTGTTTGATTGAAGAGACTTAGGTGTTTTTGTAGGCATTAGAGAGGAATCAGTAAATAGGGAGAGACTGAAAATTGGAGAGGGATGGAATGATTATGGTGATCTGCTGCAGGAAATGGGAGGAGATAGAATCATAAGGTTTGGTTGTAGAAGGGGTTGCCCTTTGTGAGGAGAAGGTCACCTTGTCATCAGATACTGGATTGTTGGAGAAAATGATAGGGGGGGCACAATCATAGGATCATAGATTTAGAGCTGGAAGGGACTTCAGGTGCCATTTAGTAAAACCCTCTCATTTTACATATGAAAAAACAGAAAAGTTAAGTGAGTTGCCCATATCAAGGGTTGTGAGATGAGGAAGAGGGTATCAGTTAGATCTTGTAATTCTCTAGCCCTTTTTCACCTGAAATGGACTTACCTGTTCTTTTAGGTCCCAGAGGATCCCCTAGTCAGTCTGACCAGTGCCATTGGAAAAGGTTGGAGGTAGTATGGTGTAGTGTGAAGAGGTAATGGGTGAGGAGCCAGAAGGCCTGGTTTCCACTAATCCTCTCTCCATTTATGAGCTACAACAGTCAGGACAAGTCAGTCACCTACTTGATCCTATTTGCTAATCTGTAAAATGGGGGAAACAAATCCCTATCTTGCTGTTCTCACAGGATTAGTGTGAGGATTAAATAAAGTAATGGATATTGAATACAAATGCAATGTGATATTATTGCAGATCATAGATTTTTTTTTGTTGCTCAGATGTAAATATGGATAAATTATGTAAAAAAGGATAGAATTTCTCAGAATGATAGAACATTAAAGATAATGAAGTTCAACCTTCTCACTTTATGGATGAGTAAACTGAGGCCTGGAGAGATTAGTGGCAGAGCTTTCTCCATCTCCCTTTGGTTGTCTAAACTGTTAGTGATAGTAGTATTGAAAATTCAGGCCTCACATGCTGACGGCAGAAGGTCACTATCTATTCTGTTTACATGAAGGGCTGATTTCATGGGTTCCAATATTGTCTGTGTGGTTGTAAACAGCTCCATTCTATGTGGATGTGACACATTTGGGTCTCTGCCATAAAAAGCTGCCTCTTCTCATATGGCTTTCTGAGTGAATGGTTAAACACATTTCCCTCCTCCTCAGCCCTATGGTTTCTAGAGTGATGAGATTGCTGTCTCTTTGCTTTTATTCCAAGTGGTACATGGGGCAATGAAAGATGCCTGCACCAGAGCTGCTAATGCAATGCAAAAAAGTTCCCAATATATCACGAGTCTGCTCTACAGCCAAAGATGTATGGTGAGGAAATAGGAGATGACAAGAAATAGTGAGAATGCTCACACTCAAGGGAGCTGGGCTCGGTCTGTCAGGAGTTACTGCCAAGGATTTCCCTCCTTCCTTGAAGTGAGGGGTCAAATGAATTAAAGTGGGTTGCAGACTCACTGTGCTGGGCAGGGCTGGGCTGGGCCGGGCTGGGCCGGGCTGGGCTGGGCTGGGCTGGGCTGGGCTGAGGCAGAAGGGGTGGGGAAGGGAGCTTATGTTGTGGTGGGTGGGGAAGGAACAAGAAAAGTTTTCCTCTGATCTCCCTTCCCTAGGGGGTATGGAGAGAATCAAAGCCCTGCATTTAGAGTCAGAGGACCTGGATTAAAATCCTTTCTCTATTATTTACCAGCTGTTTAAACTTTGGCTTCCAATCTCTGGGTGTGTTCTAATTCCTTGTTGGTATGACTTAGATTTGTGGTGTCAAACTCAAATAGAAATAGATCCTTGCAGACTTAGATTTGTGGTGTCAAACTCAAATAGAAATAGATCCTTGCAGGGTGCATATTGACTTAGAAAAAACACAAATTAACATTATCTATGTTGTATTATATTTTTATTAATTTTGGTAAATATTTCTCAATTACATTTTAATCTAGTTCTGCAGTTTTTGAGTTTTGTTGGCGGCTGGCACCTCTGGAATAGGTGATTTCTGTCTGGAGCAGATGGCTTGTTTTACCATTTATATTTTGTGATCATGTGATTGCAAAATCAATAGAAACAATTTTGAATTGAGGAGGGCAGAGTAGATTGGGAAGGGGGTGTGTGTTCTTGGTTGTTTCTTTGTCAAAAGTAGTAGAATAAAATTAATGTTTTTTCTCAAGTTCCAGAAAAGGACAAATTTAGCCCTGATTTGGTACTATCTTTTGGAGGCGCTTGGGGGAAGGATTCCGGAGGTTGGGGCCTCAAAGGAGAAAAGGGTTGAAGTGTAGCATATTTGTTCAGGCTGTTCACTCACTGGAAGAGGTATTTACAAGAGGTCTTTACTCATCTTTGCCTTGGAAAGCTGACAACCTGGGTAGCAATGGGCTTCAGAAGATCTGAAAGTGAGCTTGTCCAAATCATTTTTGTTATTAGCCACAGTTGCATGAGCACTGAATAAAAAAGTCATTGAAATTTGAAATGCCATTGCCTTAACTAGCTCATTGTAAAGCTAGATCTGTGCCAAGGGCACTTGGTTTTACTCAGGCCATTATTACAGTTTCAGAGATATTCCATAGCTGGGTGAATGAATGGTGGCTGGGATGGGGTCAGACATAGGTGATGAAATGGAAATTAACTTGGCACAACTCAGGCTTTGCCTCAGGCTTAGGCTTAGTGGAGTATGTTAGCTGTCTCTGCCCCTGTAGAATTCTGGCCACCTGGATTTGCTCCTTTCCTTGGACCCGGGCTGCTGTCCGCTGGGGTCCCATGCATGTCACACTTCTCTTCTAGGGCTCCTTCCCTCTGGGATGGTCATGTCCTAAAGACTTATAACACGTGGGAAGCCTGGGGATCACCGTAAGAAGCAGCATGGTGCAGGGGAAGAGAGCTCTTGTTTTGGAGTCAGAGGATTTAAGTTTGAACCTCTTTCTGTCACTTAGCTAACTGTATAACCTTGGGAAAATCACTCATTCTATCTGAATCTGCTTCCTCATCTCTAAATGAGGGCATTGGTCTGGCAGCTGTCCTTCTCTCCTGGCAAACTCTTTGGGGGCAGAGACTGTCTGTCTCACATCTCCCTAATGCTGAGTAAACAGAGTAAGTACTCAATAAATGTCTGCTGATGATTATGAGAACAGTTAATGTTTCCTTTCAAATGAATAATCTGCCCTCCCCTCCTCTCTTGCTCTCACTAACTGACTGAGGTTCTCCACCTCAGAGTCAGGATGTGTTGGGGCACTGAGCTATCCTTCTAATTAGAACCTTGGAGCTGATTAAACTTCCCTTTCCTTGACATTTCCTGGGCACTAAGGAGAGCACTCCCTTCCTTCTTGCTTCTTTGATCCTTGGGATTGAAAATTGCCTTCAATTTAGGAAAACCCCTTTCTCCTGTTTGTTACCTGTTCTTGTGCTTTCATCCTTATCTGATTTAGGTAGAGCTGGGGCTTTGCAAACTCTTGCCAGAAGGTCAAATCTTGCTTGCCTCCTGTTCTTCCCGTAACCTGCAAGCTGGGTTTTTTATGTTTTTAAATGCAATAAAATTTTATTTAAAAATATAAAAATCATTTTTAGCTCTTGAGCTATACAAAAACAGGAGGTTGGTTTGCTGACCACTGATCAAAAGCCATCCCAAATCTCGATTGTTTTTTGCTCTCCCTTTTCATTATGCCCTCTGGGACCTTCCTTTATTTAAATATAAATGTAAACACATATATACACATATATAGTATGAATTTAACAAACAACCAACATGAACATTTCAAGATAAAAATAATAGAAAAGAGTATTGTATATAACACTGCCAACTTCTGTTATGTATAACTTTAAAAAAGTATATCAAATTTAACAAGATATTAAGAACACTGACCTACTTGCCTGTATCACCTTCTATACTTTTTTCTGTTCTGTGTATTTTTCAATATTTCATTGATGCTTTTCTTTCTTTTCTTTTTTATTTCTATTGATATTGTTACTCCAACTCTCTAGCCCCCCAGCCATATCTAGTAATAATAAGTCAAGCAAGACAAATCATTATGTTGCCTATGTCAAAAAATCCATGTCTTGTTTTACCCCTTCTGTCCATGACCTGTATGCCAAGAAGTGGGTGCCATGAATCATCATTAGTCTTCTGAGGCTATGATTGGTCATTGTTTGATCAGAGCTCTGAAGTCTTTCAAAATTGTTTTCCTTAAATGCTGTCCACATCCAGAGAAAGAACTATGAGTTTGAATGCAGATTGAAGCATACCATTTGCAATTTTTTTTCTTCTGTTGAGTTTTGTTTCCTCTTTCTGGTGGTTCTTCCTATTGGTTGTAATCCTTACTTACAACATCACTAATGTGAAAATATGTTTAATAGAAATGTATATCTATAGCCTATATCAGATTTCGAGCTGTCTTGGGGAGAGAGATTGGAGGGGGAGAAAAATTTAAAACTCAAAAGTTTATGGAAGTGATTGTTGATAAATTAAAATAAATTAATAAAAATTTTTTTTTAAAAATTGTTTTCCTTTATGTTGTTGTGGTAGTTATATAAATTGTGCTTCTGGTTCTGCTCATTTCAATCTGTATTAATTCCTGAAACTCTTTATTGTTAACAATAAAGGAGAGTTGTAGGACAATAAACTTTTCTTAATAAGAATCATCATCATGATAGCTAACATTTATGTAGTGATGTAAGGTTTGCAAAAAAAGTACTTTATAAATTTCATCTCATTTGATCCTCACAAGTACCTGATGAAGTAGGTGCCTTTATTGTCTTCATTTTACAAATGAGGAAACTGAGGGTGAAAAGTTAGTAAGTATCTGAGGCAGGATTTGAACCCAGGACTTCCTGTCCTGACTCCAAGTCCATCACTCTGGACAGAGGGTGTCTGAGGTAGCATTTGAACTCAGGTCTTCCTGACTCCAGACCCAGAGCTCTATCCCTTGTACCACTGGGCCATCTTGAAGCCTCACGAGCCTTTCTTTCATGACCTCTATATCTAGTCTACTTCATCTAACCTCCCCCAACACCAAACTGAATTTACCCCAGGTGCTGAAATTCCTATATATGCTTTGGTACCATTTACTACTGAGGCTGACCCTGAGCTTAGAAAGGAGGCCATAAATACATAGCCTTGAGGCCAGAGATTGTAAAGGTTAGCACTTAGTACTAGCACTTAGTCTGCAACTGGTAAACCACCAGCAAATCTGTAAAGGGCTAAATCAGATCAGTTATCTTCAGTGTGCAGGAAAAAACCCGTGCTGTGATCGGTACAGGAGCCCAGGGCCTCTAGGGTCCCCAGTGGTTCATTAGCTGCTAGGGTCTTGGAGTATGGTCTTTGAGCTCTTGGTGCTTCCCATTTCTCATCTGCAAGATCAGGCAAACACTGCAGGAAAAAGGTCTTGGAGAAATCAGCCTCTCTCAATGCGAAGCAAGGTTTATGAAAGGGCAGTTCCTTGTGTTAGATCAGTGCCAGATTTTTAGATTGTTAAGCAACCCATTAGCAATGTCTCCTGCCTCCCTGACTTAGAGATTCATAGCCAGGTGGACTCATACATTGTAAGAGCAGGAAGGAACCAGAGAAATAATCTAGCTCAACTTTTTCATTTTACTGATGAGGAAACTTGTCCTGTCAAAAACTAGGTTTGGGAATAATGGCAAGTCCTCTTAAGTTTCTATTTTGAGCGGTAATGACATTGATAGACTTGTGAGTAAAGTTTGATGGCTGAGACTGCTCTGAAGGAAAGTTGTGTTTTTTTTTCTTCTGTCAGCTGTTGTAATATATTGGGGAAAAGGAGTCCGCAGGAGTTAATTTTAGGACCTAGTCTGAAAATAACAGATTAGGTTGGACAGAAGAGTATTAGAAATGGCCTTTTCACTTCAAGCTAGGTGGCACTGATGAAGGAGAAGCAAAGGAAACCTGTGAGAGGGTGGGGGCCTGGCTCTGCTCAGTAACAATGACTGGCTTAGATACACACCTAGGCACTTTGAGAAAACTAAGTGCCAAGCCAGTTTAGTAATATACTGATAGCCTCACCTTCTGCTGATGTCCTCAGCCTTCCCGTTTCCCAGAACCAGGGAACCCTGAACTCTGGAAGCTCAGAGAAGTCATTTTAATTTATTTTTGTCCAATGGAAAGCTTCTCCGTCAGTGTAATTGGCTATGTTTCATAGACTCTTGCTAGTTCCTGTTAATACAAGGTTTTTGTACTTTGTTTGTTTTTGAGGAGGGATGGAAAAGGGATGTGCCCAAATGCCAGCCAGATGGAGTATGAAGGTTTGAGGGATCCAGAAGGAACCTCTGTCATAGGATCTTTTTTCTGCATAATTGAATGCATACCTCAGCTCTTGGGCAGTCAAGCCCTGGAAACTGGTCAGGCCTCATGTGTGTCTCTGTCTTAGTGGCCAAGGAAACTTGGATTAGGGGCAGCAGTAATAGTACTAGCAGGGCATTTTCCCAGTAGATCGTGAGCAATCTGCCCTTAGAATCATAGAATACTAGAGCTGGGAAGTGACCTTGGAGAACATCTAGTCTGGTCTCTTCATTTCACAGATGGGGAAACTGAGGCCCCAAATTATAAAGTGACTTGCTATTAAGTCACACAGTTTCTAGAAGGCAAAGTTAGGGCCTGAACCAAAGTCTTGTGACCACAAATCCAAGAGAGGGGAGAAAGAGGAAGGAATAGGATTTATTTAGTACCTACCATATGCCAGACACTGTGCTAAGCACTTTATAAATATCTCAATTGATCCTCACAACAACCCTAGGATGTAAGTGCTATTATTATCTCCATTTTACAGTTTAAGAAACTGTGGCAATTGTTGTTGTTGTTGTTGAGTTGTTTCAGTTGTGTCTAACTCTTCTTGACCCCATTTTTAGTTTTCTTGGTAGAAGAGTGGTTTGCCATTTCCTTCTCCAGTGGATTAAGGCAAACAGAGATTAATTGACTTGTTCTGGGTCACGCGGCTTGTAAGTGTGTGGGGCTGGATTTGAACTTTGGTCTTTCTGACCCTAGGCCTAGTACTCTATCCATTGCACCACCTACCTGCCTCATCCATGCTCTTCCCATTTACCAGCTTTCATTTTTATAGGGAAAAAAGGAATAGATAAAAGTGGTCTGAGTCCTTGGGAACTTTAGCACCCATTGTCTCAATATTCACATCTTATAAAAAATAACTTGGCACTTAAATTTAGCTAGTCCTAATACTTACCTAGGACAGCTAGGTGGTACAGTGGATAGAGTGCTGGGCCTGGAGTCAGAAAGACCTGACTTCAAATCTAGTCTTGGATACATACTAGCTGAATGGTCCTGAGCAAGTCACTTAACCCTGTTTGCCTCAGTTTCCTCATCTGTAAAGTGAACTGGAGAAGGATATAACTTGTGGTTATTTCCTGTGTTCAGTTTGGTTTTCCCTGCTTTTTAAAGATCTTTATGGGCAAGGACTCTGTTTTCTTCTTTTCTTTTCACAGTTCGTATCACTGAACTGGGTTCATAGTAGGCTCTCAGTGAATTGATTGACTGATACCGTCCTGGCCTCATGAAAAGGTACTGCTTTTTGTAGGTCCTTCGGTTCTGACAGTAAAGAGCTGTTTGTTAATGATGATTAATGAGCATTTGGTGAATGTCCACATAATTCAGAACATAACTTTGGAGAATAAAAAAGGCATGTTGAGCATAACCTTGAAGAAAGAAGCAGATCCACCTCTATTCTGGTCTTCAGACCCAAAAAGTTGGCATTTCATCTCAAACCAAGAAATGCTCATGTTCACACATTTGTACATATTATCTTCTGTTGGACATGGAAGGTGAGATCTTTTATGTTGGTTCCCTTCCATCCTTATCACAGGCTGTCCCCAAATGGAGTCATAAATTGGCCTGTTTAGAACAAAGGATTTACTTTGGGGAGCAAAAGAGTTAAGATTGGACAGGGCTAAATTAGGACTCAAAAGTCTGGCAGAGGAATGAGGACTTGATATAACAGGGAACCACTCAGAGTTTTTTAACTGGACAGAGAGAGAATGACTTGGATGCCATAAAGTACAAGTTCTATAAGGTTTTTTTTTTTTTCTGTAATTATTTCAAGAAGTTACTTAGTCACCAATGTCAGAAAATGGAAAAAGACTGAAGTACTCATGATGAGTTGACAGTATGTCCACACAGTTGAGTCAGGGAGGAGCAGGGCTGGATGACAATGTCTGAGTTTGGGCATGGAAGATGGTGGGAGAAGCTGTGAAGCTATGGGGACACTGTGAAGCCTTTCTTGGGATAGAAATTGACATTTACTCTAACCTTCTCCCCATTGGAAAGTACCTTTTTCTTTTTCTGTGTGTCAGGAAAGAGATCATACTGTAGGATTATTTAGAGCTAGAAGGGACCTTATGATCATTCACTCCAACTTTGACATTTTAAACACTAAGAAATGGTGGCATAGGGGTAAAATAGGTAGCAAAGCTGAGATTCAAATCAGGCATTTTGATTCCAAATCTCCACTAAATGCTACCTCCCTCAGGGTCCTAGCTATACCTTGTAGATAAACTGTTTGGCATATTCCATATATGCTTTTGGTTTTTAACTTCCTATGTACACATTTCTCCTGCCAAGAGAATGTAAATTTCTTGAGAGGAAGCAATTGTTTTATTCTTTCTTTGTATCTCCCGTGCTTAGCATGGTAATGGGTACATGAGTGTTAATCAGTGCTAGTTGGATTAAATTGGAGATATCAGAGAGTGAAGTCTAGTTATGTTAATACACAAAGCTGCTAAAAAGGCGATACTAGAGTCTTGGCTCTGAAGAAGTGGACATTTAGGGGACATTTAAAATGATTTATTTTAGCCTTAGGGCAACTAGGTGGTGCAGTAGGTGGAAGATTCTTCTTCCTGACTTCAATTTGGGCCTCAGACACTAGCTGAGTGACCCTGGGCAAGTCACTTAACCTTGTTGGTCTCAGTTTCCTCATCTGCAAAATGAGCTGGAGAAGGAAATGGCAAATCATTCCAGTATCTTTGCCAAGAAAACCCCAAATGGGGTCACGAAGCATTGGACACGACTGAAACAACTGAACAACAACAAAAATTTTAACCTTAATATTAACGATCGATAGAACTAATTGATTGGATTGACAGCTATTTACATCTAAACAAATGAATTTCTACCCATAAAGATAATAACTTCTCAGTTGTTCCCTCTGTGTCCATTCACTTCTTTGTCCTTTTATGTGGTTGAACTCAGTATGTTCTGGTTGCGGCTTCTGCTTTTTTCACTGCATTATGTTATCAGGTTCTTCCTATGGTTTTTATATTCTTCATACTTGTTCATCTAAAATTACATTATAGAACTTCATTGCATTAATGTCCAACAGTTTATTTGACCATCCCCCTGTTGTTGGATAGTAAGGTTGCTTCTAGTTTTTTCATAATCGCAAATAATGCTGCTATAAAAATCTTGGAACATTTTATGGGGCATTTAATGGGATCCCTCTCTACCCAGTGCTGGTCTCAGAAATCAAGATTTGGTTGCAAGTAAGGTCATGTCTATGGTGACCTTCTGGGGTCTACTGTTTGAAGTTGGCCTCAACAAAGCTTCTCTCCCCAGCCCTTTCATTATCCTCACCTACACCTGGCTACTGGGAGCAGGGACCATGCTTTCATTTCAAAGTTCTTTTATCATTGGAATGTTTGCCCTGGGGTCTCCTCTCTCCTGATTGGTACCTGTCTTATCTGGCTCATTTTTTGAGGCAGGTCCTAGTCATGCTTCAGGTCACTAGATCCCTACTCCTTGACCAACTTCTCAGTAGCCTCACCAACCAGCTACCATGTTGTATCTATGATCAAATCAATAGAGCTGTGACATAGTTCCTAGAAGGGATGTGTCAGTTTGTTCCACCCTGGGCTTATTCTGTATATTACTATCCCCACCATCTTCTGACCAACATGTCCTTCCCTGGCCACCACTCCTTTATGTTTGTTGTCTCCTTGTATTATATTAGCTCTTTGAGAACAGAGACGATCTTTTCTTTGTTTTTGTATCCCCCATTCTTAGTACTTTACTCATTTTTTTTTGCTCAGTCATTTCAATCATGCCCAACTCTTCATAACCCCCGTTTTCTTGGCAAAGATACTCAGTGGTTTCCTATTTCCTTTTCTAGCTCATTTTACAGATGAGGAAACTGACCTGCCCAGGGTCACATAGCCAGTAAGTATCTGAAGCCAGATTTGAGCTCAGGAAGAGGAATCTTCTTGATTCCAGATCTAACACTCTGTCCACTGTACTGCCTACTTGCCCTACTTTACTCATAGGAAATAACTAATATGTACTTTCTTTCTTTTCATTCAGAGAAGAGAAGAGGAACATCTACAATTCTGTTTTAGCAGTTGTGACAAAATTTTGCCTGCTTTTTCAGATGGACTTTCCAGAAGGGAAAGAGAGATACTATTCAGTGCAAATATAGTTAGAGTTACTTGTCTGGGAGGCTGTCCCTGGGCACTCAGAGCAGTGGGTATTTATTTATAAAAGTGATGTAAGAACACAGGTACTGGCTTATATTGGGTGCTTAACCTAGAGGACTCTCCAGTTACTTTATCAATGCATTGATTCAGCTTTTAAAAATATTTACTGACTTGCCTTCTATTAAGTGGTATAAGAAGTCCATGGCAGGGCTTCTGTAGCATGAAACTTAGTCTAATTGATATGAAAAGATAAATGTACCATGAAAATTTAAATAGGAGTCCAAAGATAGCACAAGACCTCATTTTCAAATGCCAATTAGTGGGCACAGTCAATAGGTACCATTAATTCATACTCGGAATACTCAAATAGAACTATGATCTCATCAATGTGGGAGTTTCCTCCAGTCAGTGTAGCTCATCTACACCTGCCCACCTTGTATGATTCTTGTCCATGTCTGTTTATAAATTCACCCCAGGGTATTTGAGGCCTTCCATGATTTTTCTTGACATTTGTTTTGGGGATACCAATGGAGCATATGGGCTATTGGTTATCCCTTGCTCTCATCACATGATCAGCCTACTCACATGCAACATGTGCTTTTATTCTGAGTGATGCTCATTACTCATTCTTTGGAGACAGTAGCAATCCATGTCTCATTGAGACTACATGGAAGGAAGATTTGGATGGCTCTTTGTTTCAGGAAAAAGTTTGGGATCATTAAAAGAACACTGCAACTTCCCAAATGCAATCTAACTTGCTCTTCTTTGCCTTTTCAATTTTGGACTGACCAAATTTTCCTTATGCAGTGTCTGTCCGATGTACATGCATTGGTGGATATGTTCTATAGGTTGTCTGTCCGGCTGCATGACTTGGTCTGGATAATAGTCATTCTTCATCCATTTGGAACAATGCCATTCATTCATAGAAGGAGTAATCACTGTGGGTTGAATGGCCAAAGAAAGACTTGTTTCATAAAGGAAGTAGAATTAAATATCTAGATTTTTAAAAAATTTCTTCATTTATAAAATAGGGAGTCAGAATGAAGGAGGAGAAATTTGCCATATCAGGTTGTCCAGAAGTTAAAATAACTGATATCTTTAAATATTTCTGGAGAGCACTGGGGATAAATGAAACTGTACCAAATTGGGATACTAGAGTTCTTAGTCCCTAAATCTAGGTCTCTGTCCTCTATAGCAATGGCTTTTCTGGACATTTATTTTTTCTAAATCTTTAAGCATGATTATAAAACAAAAGAATGCATTTATCTCTCAATTGTAGACTCTTGAAGATGTTGTTTAATCTTTCTGAGCCTCAGTTTCTTTATCTGTAAAATGGTAGCAATTTCTATCTCATAGGGATGTTTTGAGGAAAGTGCTTTGCAAACTTTGAAATGACATATAATATATTATCATTGAACCTATTTTTCCCTTCCCTCTTCTCTTATCCTCTCTCTCCTCTCCCCTGTTCTCCAACCTTTAAAGCCAAGTTTTTGTCCAAGTGGAGATAATTGTGTCAAATGTGAGATTTTTAAAAATGACATCTAATAAAAACCTGAATTACCTTGGGTGCTTGAAGAATTTTTTGTGGGGAAGGGGTTATGTTAAATTTAATTCTCTGGTTAAGTGAAGGTTAAGAAGAAAAACCTTTTAGTTTCAGGATTGAAAATCTTTCCAAAAATGTATTGGCCTACTTTTATGCTTTAGTAAGTCAAGTCTAATGAACATAATTTAGTCTTTTGTTGATTGAAGATTGATCTTATTAGAGTCTGAGGGTCATCGTTCAGAATACCCCTTCTCATCATATATTGTACTTGCCTTCTGACTTGCCTTCTATTAAGTGGTATAAGAAGTCCATGGCAGGGCTTCTGTAGTATGAAACTTAGTCTAGCTGATATGAAAAGATATATGCACCTTGAAAAGTTAAGTAGGAGTGCAAAGGTAGTTGTTTGAGAAAATGGAGGACATTGGGTTAACCATGGATTGATCCCAGTGCATATCCTGTATTTATCATCTATCTATATCTATCTTTATGTATTTGTTGTTGTTCAGTTATTTCAGTGGTATCTGACTGTGACTACATTTGGGGTCTTCTTGGCAAAGATACTGGAGTGTTTCGCCATTTCCTTCTCCATTTCATTTTACAGATAAGGAAACTAAGGCCAACAGGGTTAAGTGACTTGCCCAGGGTCACTCAGCTAGTAAGTGTCTGAGTCTAGATTTGAATTCAGGTCTTCCTGACTCCAGACTTGGGGCTCTATCTACAGTACCAACTTATCTGCCTGTATGTTTATGCATGATTGTCTTCATGTTGTCTTCTCAATTAGATTATGAACTCCTTGAGAGCAGAGGTGTTGTTTTGTGTGTGTGTGTGTGTGTGTGTGTTTGTGTCTGTTTTTGTATCCCCAGTGCTTAGCACAGTGGTTGATACAGAGTAAGTGCTTAATGAATCTTTGTTGACTTGACTTGAATGTCCTGAACATGAATTTAAAAACAAAACTAAACTAAATTCCGATATGACTTTATTTTCTTCTGATTCCTTTCTTTATCTTGAAAATGCAATACAGCAAAAAAAATTCTGATGAATCAGTGGTTCAGGTCAATTGTGTTACAATTATTTTTAGCAATCTTTGCAGGTTTTGGTCAAAGAAAATGGCTAGAAACTGTATATGAACATGATGGGGACATGGTAGGGATTTTGAAAGTTTGCCTAGTGTAAGTTCTGTTTGAATATATTTTTAATTGGAATGTTCAAAGAAGCTTAGAATTTTTTAAAAAATCTCAACTTCACAAAACATTTATCTCCTACTATGTGAGTGCCTAAGGAATTATGAATGTAGTAAATTTGTTTTCAAGTAACTTTTCTAATTTTTTTTCTAAATTTTAAAGAAACTTTTCAATCCAAATTAAGAATGATACCATCCCAGGCTTCAGGTGGCAGAGAACTAAATGAAATAAAATGAGAATATTTATAAAAACCAAAATGATCTAAATGCTAGCTGTTATTATTATTAATAGTAATAACAAGGTTAAGATAGAAGAAATCTAATTTTGACCAGCTAAAGACATTCATAAAGCTTTATGATTATATTTTTTTCTTTTTTATGCATATTGTATATATCTGTATTTCTTCCCCTTTTTACTTTTGTTATGATGGAGGAAGGATATAGGAGCACATAGTTCCAGACCTAGCTCATATACATTCTTTTTACATGTCCTATGTCAGAAAAAGTGCCTTCTCTTGACTGTATTTTGTCACATTTGTGTCTTTGCTGGTGTTAGCTCTTGTGTCTACAAGGCCCTTGTCCCCAAATACTGACAGTTGAAATCCTTCCCATCCTTCAAGGATCAAGTTAATTGCTATCTATTTCTTATAGCCCTCTCTCTCCCTCCTAAACATAATCCCAGGGTGTAGGGTGTGTTTAGGGAAGACTAGTAGCTCTGGTGTGAAGGCTGCAGAGCCCTTTTTGGGACTGCTTTCCACCTTTGGTATCTACTTGTTCCACCTAGCTCTCACCTGTGGCTTCAAGAAGCTATAGCATGCACAGTGGCCACACTCTGGTAAACTGTTTTGGCAGAAGGGCTAAACCAGGTCAAGGGTAAACAAGGGGTTTCAGACCCATTGCTGAGTTAGAAGAGTGTGTACCCCAAGCATGTGAAGACTTCCCTAGTGGAATGGGCAGATGAGAACAGTTTGTTTCAATGGCCATGAAGGCAGCTGAAGCAGGCTCAGTGGAGGGCTTAGAGCCTGGTTGGACATTGAAGATGCCAAGGTCATCCACTGCAGCTTGAGCCATCACCAGTCACCTTGATTCTGTCCTGCCACTGGACTGTGATAACTCTGGAGGAGAGAGTGAGGCCTGTGACTTTGTGCAATTCTGCCTCACTTAAATCCAATTTACGCATGAATCAGAGGACATCACCCATTCCATTTTACCATTTTACCTATCTCAAAGTCCTGTGGCGACAGGCAAATGACGAAGCAACAGGTGTGGATACACTGGGAACTGTAGTCACAATTCTGCACACAGGCGGCCCAGGCCATAGGGTCGTTTTTCACTGGAAGCAGCAGTGGGATTCAGCAGCCCCCTGGGTGTCTGAGCAGCCTTTTAAGGATTGCACTACTCACCTCCTGGTATGAGGAAGGGGCTAGAAAAGATGCCCTAAAAATTGTCCGCTTACCCAACCCTGGCCCGATTGCCGTGGCAGGTGGGGAATCCCACTCTGCGCTTGAAACACGAAACAATGTAAAAAATGCCTGCAAAGACGATTCCACTCACCATTGGCACATGGAATGTGTGCACACTTAGAGACAACTCAAAATCCAGTAGATGTGAAAGAGAAACAGCTTTTGTTGCAAGAGAACTCAGCAGGTATCATATCCAAATAGCAGTCCTGAGTGAAACAAGACTGGCAAATGAAGGTCAGCTTACTGAAGTTGGAGCTGGATACATTTTTTTCTGAAGTGGCCGCACTGAAGGATGAAAACTAGTGTAGGTTTTGCAATCAAAACTAACCTAGTCAATAAGCTTGTATGTCTACCAAAAGGAGTGAACATCAGGCTTGTGACAATGTGATTGCCACATACAGGAAGATGTCATGTCACCATCATCAGTGCCTATGCTCCCACCATGACGAACCCTGATGAGGTCAAAGAAAAATTTTATGAAGACCTGGAGACCCTTATCGTCAATGTACCAAAAGAGGACAAGCTTATAATTCCGGGTGACTTTAATGCTAGAGTGAACTCAGACTGCCAGACTTGACGGGGAACTCTAGGGAGGAATGGAGTTGGAAACAGCAACAGCAGTGGTCACTTACTACTGAAGACTTGTGCATCTCATGACCTTCTTATCACCAATACTGTCTTCCATTTACCTAAATGCAATAAAACTTTGTGGATGCATCCTCAAAGCAAACATTGGCATGTAATAGACTGTGATTGTAAGAAGAGACAGACAGAATGTGAGAGTGATGAAGGCAATGTGTGCTGCAGAGTGCTGGACTGATCATAGACTTATCTTCTCCAAGCTAAATGTTTGCATTCAACAGAAACAGCATCCCCAAGGCAAAATGACTACCAGAAGAATTAATGTCAACAGATTAGAGCTTTTCTCTGAGCAGGAACAGTTTGTTGCTAACTTGGAGGGAAAGTTGAGCCAAAACACAGTTGGCAACAGTGGAGCAGAAAAACAGAGGCAGCTTTCGAGATTTGGTATATAGCCCTTCATTTGTTCATCTGGGTCAGAACACTTGCAAACATCAAGACTGGTTTGATGAAAATGATGGGGAAATTCAGAAGTTGCTAAATGAAAAACGAGAACTGCACAGGGTTTATCAGCAGGATAGTTCCATCTCTAAAAAGGCAGATGAAATTCAGTTTTATGCTGATAGTAACAATCCAAAGTGGTTTTATGATGCCCTCAAGGCTATTTATGAGTCAAAGAGCTATGATATATCTCAGTTACTCAGTGCTGATGGAGCCACATTGATTAGTCATAAGGACATGATCCTGGAGAGATGGACTGAACACTTCCATAGTGTTCGCAACAGACCATCATCAATCAATGCTGAAGCCATTGACCATTTACCTCAAGCTGAATTTCCAACTGAAGAAGAGGTTTTGAATGCCATTAGGCTCCTTTCATGTGGCAAAGCACCTGGTGCTGATTCTATTCCAACTGAGATTTACAAGGGAGGAGGTCAATTGCTCATACAAAAGCTGACTGAAATTTTCCAGGTTATATGGCAAGAGGAGATTATCCTCCAGGAGTTCAAGGATGCCTCCATTGTTCATCTTTATAAAGGTAAAGGAAATAGATTGTCCTATGACAATCACAGAGGGGTCTCTCTCTTAGTCAGAGGTCTGTGTACAATGTTTGTAGATCTGACCAAAGCCTTTAATACTGTCAGTCACGAGGGCTGATGGAAAATTATGTCAAAATTTGGTTTCTTGAAGAAGTTCATCAGCATTATATGTCAGTTTCATGACAGCACGCTTGCCCAAGTTCTGGATAATGCACAATGCTCTTGTGCTTTCCCAGTCACCAATGGAGTGAAACAAGGATGTGTGCTTCTCCCATACTTTTTAGCATGATGTTTTCAGCCATGTTGTGAAATGCTTTCAATGATAATAAACATGGCATCAAGGTCTGCTGCCTCACTGATGGTAAATTCTTCAACTTGAAAAGATTACAAGCCAAGACCAAAATGGAGGGAGTGTTGGTGCAAGATTTTCTGTTTGCAGATGATTGTGTGCTAAATGCAACCTCTGAAGCTGAGATGCAACAAAGGATGGATCGATTCTTTGCTGCTTGTGCTAATTTCGGTCTAACAATTAACACCAGAAAAACACAGGTGCTCCATCACACCATCCATATGTGGAACCATCAGTTACAGACAATGGAGAAGTTTTGAATGCTGTGTATAAGTTCACTTACCTTGGTAGTGTACTTTCAAGAGATGTACACATTGATAGTGAGGTTGACACATGTATTACCAGAGCTGGCTCAGGGTTTGGGAGGCTCTGAAGGAAAGTATGGGAGAGAAGAGGTATTAGATTGACTACCAAACTGAAGGTCTACAGAGCCATTATGCTGACTCATTATTGTATGCCTGTGAAACCTGGACAGTATACCAGTGCCATGCCGGGAAACTGAATCACTTCCATTTGAATTGTTTTAGGAAGATTCTGAAGATCACCTGGCAGGATAAGATACTGAGGTCCTTTCTTGAGCTAAACTACCAAGCATTCAAACTCTGCTTCAGAGAGCACAACTCTGATGGGCTGACCATGTTGTTTAAATACCAAACATATACTTGCCAAAAAGACTATTTTATAGAGAATTCACATGGGGCAAGTGTTCACATGGTGGTCAGAAGAAGTGATACAAGGACACTCTCAAGGTCTCTCTTAAAAACTTTGGAATTGATTGTGTGACATGGGAGACACTGGCACAGGACTGCTAGACATGGCTTGTCCACATCAGAGAAGGTGCTGTGCTCTATAAGCAAAGTAGAATTGAAGTATCTCAAGAGAAACACAGGATACTCAAACTTAGAGAATCTACCCCAAAGGTTCACAAGGACTATTTGTGCCCGACCTGTGGTAGAACATTCCAAGCTCGTGTTGTCTGATCAGCCACAGTTGGACACACTGAAACTTGACTGTAGCACAGTGATGTCATTTTGGTCCTGTTTGAAAACAAAGGACAACAACAAGATATCCCACCTGTTCTCTGAACTTTCATAGTACTTTAGACTTCTCTTATATACATTGACACTCTGCCTTGTGTTATTTTTATTTGTGTATGTCTAATTGTCCCCCAATAGATTATGAGATCATTAAGTACACAGACTTATGTATTAACCTATGCATCTCCTTACTAGTCTGGCATGTGAGCCCCAATATTTCATTAGCACTCAAGTATTTTACTATTTAATTGATCTGTGATCTCCTCAGTGGAGGGGGGAGGGTATTCTTTACAAAGGTGTAGATCCATAGATAGGGCTGAATCCATGCTTTTCCGTCTTGTATGATCTTCCATGTATCTTCCATTTCTAATCTGCCCACTGGCCTAGAGCCCTTCATGTAGGTCTTTTTAACAATTGGTGGTTAAAGATGCAGGACTCCATTATTTTCCTGTTGTCCTTCATTCTCCTTAGGTGACTAATCCACCTCCTTCTGTTAATTAATCTCCTTTATTTCTCTCCATTGACCTTTGGGCTACCTATAGTTTTAATCTTTAAAATATTTTGGTGTTTCATGATTTATACCTAGGTAGTATTACCATCATTGATAATTTTGGTGTTTAAAACATGAGTTTTTGTTTTAGTGAGTAATTTGGGACAAGTAAAAGGAGCTGTCCAATTTTCCGAATTCAGTTCAGATTATTCTCTTGTTTCTGGTGAGTTCTGGGGCCAGTTCATCATCCATCAGCAATGTTTGCCTGAGATATAGGTATTTACTAATAGATCAGATCAATGGAATGCCCATTCAATTACATATCATAGTTTGTTCTGTAGACTCGATCAAAATTGAATTTAACTGAATAGTGCTGGCTAGGAGTGTTAATAAAGCAACTTAATGCTTTCTCACTGATTAGTTCAGAAACATCCTTTGGAGATCAGGTTAAAGGCTGAAGGGAAGCATCTGGCAGATGGAAAATAGCTTGCAAAAGCTTCTGATGCCAAGCTAGCCTGAAGCATTATAGTTATGAACATTTTTCCAGGAACGTTTCAGAAAGAAACTAGGGTGGAAAGCCAGTTTTAAAACAAAGAGAGTGTTAACTGTTAGACATCATTAAGATGGGTACCTAGTTATACTTAGGTGTTTGCATTTTTTTAAATCTTACCCTGATCATGTATCATCTCTTAAAAACATTGATTAATAATGTATTGGAATGCTTATGTCTATCAATTCTACCATAAGTTAAAAAGTACAACCAAGTGGAAAAGCAAGATAATGTTTCTGTTAATCCTGGCTTCAGCAAGCTTAGTTGTTTAGATCACAGTGCTACCACTACTTGCCTGGTGCCTGCTTATGCTAATCATGCAAAGGATATAGACAGGAAAAAAAAATCCTTCTGAGTGTTACCTGTACAAACTAAACTTGCAAAATGACCCTAAAGCAATTTCCTGCCTTAGGCAGAATCTTAGCAGAACCTTGAAACCACTGAGAACACTTCATTTTTAAAGGTCTTTAGAGAAAAAAAGTTTCCCTTAAGTCACTCATTTCCGCATTTTAATACTGTTCACTGTTGAGAAATTCTTCCTCATGACTAATCTCATCTCCTCCCTCTTAAATTAAGCTCATCCCTCCCTTTGTTGCATTGTTTGAATTGAAAGAGTTGTTGTATTGTTAATAATTTTTCTTGCTTATTAAGACTACTTCACTGGAAATTCTCATAATTTTTTAATAGAAGATAAGGTAATGATGGAAATTAACTTACATATTGTCTAGGGTATAGATACCAGGTGGAGGTGAAATTATGAAGATTCAGCATCCAGGCTCTTTGATCTCCATCCTATCCCTGTGTTGGCCATGTTCTGTTCCTCACATAAATAGATGCCCTTAGCAGCTGCCCTTCACTATTTCCTTAAAATAGTATTGATAGTGCATAGAATTGATTTAATGTCTTTGTGGGTTTAGCTATCAGTAAGAGCTAACAAAATAGAGAAAAACCACTTACAAAAACCATCAATAAATAAATTTTTTTGTCTCTCCAACTCTAAATTGTGGGATCATATGACATAATAGTGTGTGAAGGTGACACTACTCATTCAATGTCAGTAATGTGACTCTACTGGTAAAGGCTTTGCTCTGAGGCATCCACACACTCTTCCTAAGTTCCATTTTGTGATGTAATGGCCTGCACCTACCAGTCAGGTTGCCTTTGTCAAAGATACCCTCTGTGAAGGCAGAATAGGGCAAAAATAGGTCTATATGGAAATTGAACTAAAAGCCTTGACCTCTTTAACATTGTGCCTTAGTAGTTGTGCAAACACAAGGAGATCTTCATTTTCCAAGAGTAATTGATACCAGAAAAGGTCACAATGTGAATCCATTTAAAATGAGGACCCCCCATTTCATAGTAAATAATGGGGAGCAAAAAGGGAAAACTTAATTAGAATTTTATTTTGAAAAATGAAACAAAATTAAGAACATAGTTATTTTATTGGTTAATACAGTTTATGTATGTGGTAATTACAACTATGTACTATTTTGTTGTTATTGTTGTTTTGTAGGCAATTGGGGTTAGGTGACTTGCCCAGGGTCACACAGCTAGTAAGTGTCAATTGTTTGGTCTGAGGCCGAATTTGAACTCAGGTACTCTTGACTTCAGGGCCAGTGCGCTATCCACTGCGCCACCTAGCTGCCCCAACTATGTACTATTTTTAAAGGAAAGAGCAAGCCACTCCCTTATCTTTGCCAAGAAAATCCCATCATGGAGTCATGAAGAGTGGGACATGACTAAAACAACTGAATAACCACCACCACCACAACTATTTTAAAAAATGAAGAATGAAACAAATGTTGATTTTTTTAATTTAATTTTTTTAACCAAGTAACACAATAAAATATCCTTCACTTCATGCTTGATTTTCCCCTGCCCCATCATAAGGAGGACATTGTTGCAAAAATATTTGAAGGCTACATCAATTTTTCCCAGTGCTTCTCTCCATCCCTTGATAGTCACATCATCCTCTTTGAACACTTACAGAAAATCAACTAGGAACTGGTTGAAAATTAACTAAATAGGGATTGTTGTGGATAGATATTAATGTTAATGAAGGATGTTTAAATAGGAACTAATTTGATAAGTGGTCAATTTATTAGTAAATATTTTTGTGTTATGATCACTTTCATTTGCCTCAGAAACTACTAGAGTGGTGTAGTACATAGAGAGACAACCTCTGATTCACAAAGACCTGAGTTCAAGTCTTAACTCTGACCAATTCTGGCTAGTCATTTAACTTTAAATGACAAGGAAACTCTCCAAGATGAATTTGTTGGACAGTTGCTGATCTGCATTGGCAGGATGAGTTTAATCACCAGGAGTTCTGATAAAAGTGAAATCACGGGTCCCCACTACAACAAAAAGCAACCTCTTCATTGTGTCTTGGGTAATATATACTAAGATAACAGGTCTAAAAATAACTAAAAATAATTGGCAGACTGTTTCAGGAAGTGGAAGAGATAAGATCCTGGCCACAAAATACTGCCATTGAATTCCCTAATTTAACGATTCTGTGCTTTTAATTTTATTAAGAAATTCAATTAAGCAAGCATTTACCATGCACCTATTATTTGCAAGGCACTATGCTGAGGGATGAAAGGGAATGGAAATTTGAAACTGTTCCCCACATCTCCTTCTCTAGTTCCCCTAATTGTAGAATGAATGTCACCTGAAAATAGGTTTATGATCTGAAGATGCAATCAATCGATAAAGCCAAGGTGATGACCTAACCACTCCCTCCACCCCCAGTTTTCAAAACAACCATTTTGATTTTAGTACTTGGAAAATTAAGTTACTACTGCTTCTAATGAGAGATGCTAGGTTTTAAAAATATGTCTTAAAATATAGAGAGTGGACACAACTCTCTGAGTACAGAGTAGTTAAAGCTAATATCTCATTCTGTCTGGCCCTCCTTAAGGATAAAGTGATTTTTTTACATAGGGCTGACTAATTTGGGCCACCGAGCCAAACCTTCAAGGCAACTTAAACAAGCAGGGTTTAGAGAGACCCAGAGTAAGGACACACCTGTAGTCCATGAGGATACATAGTCATAGGTGAGAACCTCAATTATTTGTCTTGTGAAGCATTTTCCGAATGAGGCATTTAAAAAAAAAAGAAACACACCTTGCTCCACCTGTTATGGGATATGAGCTGGCCAAACTATATTTCTTGCCAAATTTTAATTTTTATACTAAGTATAATGCTGATTGTTTAGCGCCTCTTCCTATGTTTTTATAGTGTAGACTCATGTCTACACTAGAACGTAGCATTACTTTTTAAGTTTCCTTTCTCCAATACAATTTGTGACATCAGTTTTTATTATTCATCCCTGCTTCCTGGATTGCTCACACAATTCTGAAGAGCTGTATGTAGTCCTAGGACTGTGTGTTGGCTACGCTTGTGCTAGGTGAAGTTAAGGAAGCGATTGTTGACTTGACAAGGGTCTTTTCATACACTTAAACACAAATATCAATATAGATTAATCACAGGGAAACAAAAGGGCATTTTTTGAGCTCATTTCATCTTGATGAGTGGTTTGACAAAATATTTTCTGGTCCCCGGAGCCTACTTCTCTTTTCAGAACTTGGGTGAGACTCGGATGATTCAGGCTTGTCCTGTTGGGAGGCTGAAGAACAGAATTAGCAAATTTCTGTTATGTCTGTATGCTCGCAAACATTTGACCTTAACTAACGTAAACAATCAGTCATAGAAGTATTAGAACGTGAAGGGCTTGAAAGATCCTCTTGTCCAGCTCTCTCATTTTACAGGTGAAGAATGCCCCAGAGAGTTAAAGTGATTTGCCTACGGTCTCATGGTAACAAGATCTGGCTGCTCTGATGTCAGTAACAGTGCTCTTTCCGATATACCATGCTGCTTCTCAAAAATGATTTTTAAAAACTATTCACTGTTTTTCAATTTCCCTTCTCTATCCGTTTTGGGAGGGGTCTATTCCCTTTTTGTACACTTGTAAATAAGTCTCTTGTGGACCCAAGGTACAGTGACTTGTGAAATATCTAGAATTTAGTAGTTACAAAGCCCAATCTATTTTGATCACCTTTCATAAGCATGATCTATTTTGATTACCACAACCCTGTGAGATAGTTATTGCTGGTATTATTGTCCCTAGTACAGAGCCTGATGCCTTGTAGGTACTCAAGAAATCCTTGCAGATTAATCTCTACTTTGTAGATGTACTAACTGAGCCTCAGAGAGGCTTAAGTGATTTTACTAAAATCATACAGAGTACCTATGTATTATCATACCCAAGGTTTTAATTCAGTTCAACATGTCATACATGCAAATGCTAAGTGAGGGACAGTGTTTGGTTCTGGGCATGCAGAAATATAAGGAAAAAAGACAGTTCTAGTAGAAGGAGAGATGACATATTCCCAGATTAGTTTGATAAAGGGTAGAAGATGTTAGGAGCAAAAGAAAGATACAGAAAGAAATACCCATGAGAAAATTTCAGGTTGGAGAGATTGCTATCAACTGTGGAGATCAGGGGAGTCTTCTTGGAAGGGGAGGCACTTGATTCAATGTTAAAGTGTTGTTTTCACTTTGTTTCTCTGCCTCTTGAATGAAGCCATAGCATTTTGGAACTGGAAGGGACCTTATGGTCCCTTGGACCATGGGCATTTGGCCTATGGAAGGCATCTGCAACTTCCTATGATGCCCCTGGTTGCCAGTGTATATTAATCTTACCTATAGATGAGGAGAGGTCAATGATTTTAAACCCTGAACTCTGTGTTTGAGATATTCTGACGGCTCAGAGTGGACGGAGGTTGTTTCCATGGGGGCAAATGTTTGAAAGCCAACTTCACCCAGGGTGACTGGGATAATCTGTAAAGCTGTGGCTTTTGCCACGTGATTGGGTAGGTAACTTTTAATTAATTGCCCAGGCTTTTGGACCTGGATACAGAATCTGCCGGCAATACTTTCTTTGAAAGCCCATAAATTGAACTGCAGAATGTACCCGTCTTGGTCTTCAGCACATGAATCATGATCCAGGGGGAATTTCAAGCTTTATGATTCCTCAGCACTATCTTTCTGTTTACATAAATCTTCATCTCAGTTACTGCTTTCACAGGCCTGTCAGTAGGCTGAGGTTGAACACAAGGATCTGAATGTGGGTGAAAGCTACCTGGAAGACCTAGCTTTCTGATTCTGTACATGACCGTATCTGCCTAAGCTCAGGTACTAGCTGGTTCAGTGATTAACTGAAATTCAGGCAGATCTGATTCGTGACCTTGGTGGAGGGAACTTTGGTAAGAGTGAACAGATTGATACGCTTGTATTTGTAAGAGAGATACTGGGGACATTGTACTTGGGAAAGGGAGAATACAGAAAGGGTGGGACGGCTTCCTTAAAACAGGTTTGGAAATTCCCATAGTCCAAGTCCCTAGGCAGAGTTCCCAGGTGCTGAGGCTTCTTACTTTACCATGGAAGAGTATTTGAAGTTCAAGTCATTCTAAGCAGCAACATGAGCATATTACGTGTCTTCCTTGTACTAAGACATAGGAAGTGGGGATACAAATATAACAGGTGAAACAGTCCCTGCCCTCAGAGTGTATGTTCTACTGGGAGGATGCCACATATTTGTTGTTGTTCAGTCGTTTTTCAGTCATGTCTGACTTTTCATGACCCCATTGGGGGTTTTCTTGATGAAGATGCTGGGGTGCCATTTTTTTTCTCCAGCTTATTTTACAGATGAGAAAACGAGGCAAACAGGGCTAAGTGACTTGCCCACACAGCTAAGAAGTATCTGAGGCCATATTTGAACTCAGGAAGATGAGTCTTTCTGACTCCAGGCCTGGACCTCTCTGTTGTCACCCAGTTGCTCCCCAATATGTTCACTGATGAGTAAATAAAAGGTAGATAGAATATAAATATAAAGTGACTTGAGAGCAGGGCACTAACCACTAGGTAAATCAGAAAAGTGCTCTTGGAGCCAGTGATTTGATCTGAGCTTTGAAGGGAGCTTTGGGATTCCAAGGGGAAGAGAGGACAAGGAACTGCATTCCAGTCATACTGGTGGAATCTCATGTTCTGGAAATGTCAAGCTGGCCATTGAGGCTACACTGTAGTGTGTGTGTGTGTGTGTGTGTGTGTGTGTGTGTGCATGTGCACGTGTGCTTGTACGTGCGCGCTAGGCAAAGCAATGTGGAGTCAGTTTGCAAAGGAAGTCGAGCTAGATTGTGAAGAGTTTAAAATACAAAACAGAGGGGTTTGTATTTTATCTTAGAGACAACAGGGAATCACTCAAGCTTCACAAGCAAGGGACTGGCTGCCATGGCCAGACCTGAGCTTTAGGAATATCATCTTGGTAGCTAAAAACTGCCTCAGTTTTTAGTTTAATTTAACCATAATTCTACTTGGTAGTTTTATCAGTGACAGAGAGGACATATTTACCAGTTTAGTAGATCACAGTCATAAAAATTTTTAAATCAAAAGGACCTTTTTTAGCCTACTCTCATTTTATATAAAACTGTGGTCTGGAAAGGCTACATGCTCAATGCCATCCAGTAGTAAGTTAGTGACAGGGCCAGGATGAGAATTCCACGTTGGGGAATCCTAGAAGGGAATTTCTGTATGAGGTTGCCCTCCCCTCCAAATATCTTTGGTGATTTTTAGTAACCATTGCAACCCTTAAGCTTATAGGACTAGTGCCCTAAATATTGACCTCTAAAACCCTGAGATTGTGTTATGTTACTTTTTAAATGTCTTTTTTATTTAAAAAGAATGGAGAAACATGCTCCAACAAATTAGTGTGACAGCAATTAAATTCACATATCAACTCTAGGACATTTATGGTTCCTTTGTATTTCTTATGCAAGAAGGTTAATCATCCCTCTTAAAGTACTTTAGTACTGTGTTTTTCATACTTCAAGTTTGGCAACCAACCGCAGATTCATCCTCCTTGTTTTCCATAATGCCTTTAGAAATTAAGACCTCTTCTGTATAAGCCAGGCTACGACTGAGTTTGTGTGGCAAATTGTTTGATTGTTTTATCCCAAATACAAACTGATAAACCAAGCAGATTCCTGGAAGAAGGTCTTGGTGGTGGAAGGCTGAACAATTAGGACAATTTTAGGCTTGGTTTTATCACTTGCTCTATGTGTGTGTGAGTGTGTGTGTGTTTAGGGGCAGCTGGGTGGCACAATGGATAGAGCACTGGGCCTGGAGTCAGGAAGGCTCGTCTTCCTGGGTTCAAATCTGGCCTCAGATACTTACTAGCTATGTGACCTTGGGCAAGTCACTTACTCCTGTTTGCTTCAGTTCCTCATTTGTCAAATGAGCTGGGGGAGGAAATGGCAAATCGCTCCGGTTTCTTTGCCAAGAAAACCTCAGATGGTCATGGCGAGTAGGACATGACTGAAACAGCTCAATTCTCAATTGTGAGAATCAAAAGAGTAAGTAATGATCATCCCTCTGGTTTACATAGCGCTGAAGCCTTTACCTATATTATCTCATTTGATCATTATTAGAATGGATGTGAAAACATTTGGAGAGATATGAAGTACTCCGCAGCATATGGTATTTGTGATCGTTGTGAGCACGTGAAGTTGTTAGGATTTATGGGTTTGATATTCTCAGTTTTGAATTTTCTTATTGCTTTCTCGAAACATCTGCTTCCCTAGTGCCCCACACTAATCATACCTCCCCCACCCCCACTTTCCCTCTCCCTGCTACTGGAAATCATTGAAAGAAGGGAGTATCACTTCTTGGTTGGAATCAAAGCATAAAGAGAGGTGTCAAAATAGATTAAGACCTTAACAACCAGACTTTCCTTGTGTACTCGGTGGAATTGAAAAGTTTTTTTTTTCCAAATTCAGTGAGCATTTATTGAAAAATGAAGTTTTAAAGTGAAACGTAGGTAGCTAGCCAAAGTATTGTGTATTTTAAAGTCTCCATTTGTGCATAAATCGCTTTCATTAATCTTTTCCTGCCTCATTCCCCTTACCTGCCCCCCCCCCCCCATTTCAGTACTTTCTTAAATCAGGCTTCTATAAATGTAGAGAGTTTCCTACCTACTTTTTATTCCTATTTATTTCTGTAACTACTACTAATTAGAGATCAGTGGTTGAGTTGAGAACTGGAGAGGTGAGATGAGGTGTGAGCACTATTCATTGCCTCCCCTAAAAGCCTCTTCTTTTCTACCTTCGCCTTTCTGCAGGGAGGTAGGTGATGATCAGGATGCAAAGGTGGATGACTGGTCAAGGTGGGGTGGGAAGGGGCAGTAATGACTCAAATTCTCTTAATTCTTGTTCTTTTACCAAGAACCATGTAGTACGTAAGACCATGGGCAAACTTGACTCATAGGAGTATTTTCAAACATTGGACTGAGTTTCTCATTCACCTTTAGGGTAAAAGACTTTTGATTTAAAACCACCTTCAGTTTGGCATTGCTGCTGTTTGCAGATTCCTTCTAAGAATGGCAAGAATTAACACAATGGAAGGGGAAGGGGGAGATATCATTACCATCATCATCATGGGCAGTGGAAAGAGAGGTGAACTTGGAAGTCCTTGGACATGAGTTGGAATCCTGGTTCTGCCACTTAATGCTTGCATAACCACAAGCAAACCATGATCTTTTTGGGCCTCCCTTTTCTCATTTGTAAAAGGAAGGGCTGGCTTTAAGGGCCCACCCAGCTCTAAGTCTATGACCTCATAATTACACATTACTTTAGGATTTACAAAGGGTTAAAAAGCCCATTTAGGGTCATTAAAAACCTCATGAGTTAGGTAATACAAGTGTTATCATTTCCATTTTAAAGATAAGGAAAAAGCGACTCAGAGAGCTTAACTGACTTACACACAGTCACACAGGTAATAAATGTTAGATCACAGTCAGGAACCCAAGAAGGTGAAGTCACTTGCTTGAAGTTAAACAGGCAGTAAGTAGCAGAATCAGGAACTGGACCCAGGACGCTGCCTGATGACTTGGGTTCTGCCTGTGTTATCCTTCTAGTCAAACCTACATGTTTACAACTTGAGGAAACCTCTTAACACAAAAGAATGAAATCTTAGCAGTAGAATTGATTGGATTGGTGAGAAGTCTCTGGGGAGGTACTTTGGGTTAGGAACACTTTCCTAGTACTGCTCAAATTAATCATTCTATCTCTAAGGTTGGTGTTGTCCATGTATCTCCCATAATCCATTGTTTCACTTGACTATTCAGATTTCCGGAAGTATTTGCTTCCTCACTGCAAATGCTATTAGTGACAGTTCAGGCATGATTATATGCAGGCTTTGCTGGTCTTCAAATTATACAGGGTCCACATACCCAAAATGGTGACTAGTCATATACAGAGAGATGATGATAAGCTACAAGAATAATGCAGGGCCAGTATAGAAGGAGAAGAGAATAAGGTTAAAGCTGGGACTTTGAGGGCATACCTACATATGGGGGTCAGGAGGTAAGGAAAATCAATGACAAAGAGAGGAAGTTAAGAAATAGGAGAAAAAGGAATCATTAATTTTTTAAAATAATGAGAGCTAACATTTATATAGCACTTGCTATGTAATGTTTTACAAGTATTATCTCATTTGATGCTTACAGCAACTCTATCTTCATGTTACAGATGAGGAAACTGAGGCAAACAGGGGTTAAGCGACTTGTCCAAGGGCACAGACTTGTAAATGTCAGAGGAAGATTTCAGCTTGGGTCTTCCTGACTCCAGATCCAGCTCTCTGCACCATCTAGCTGCCTCATTAATTCAACATGCAAATTTAAAATCCTGTTATATGTTGGACATTGTGTTGGGTGCTGGGAATTCAAAGACAAGAAGAGTGTCTGTCCTCAAGGAACTTGCATTCTCTTAAGGGGAAAGAATGGTATCTATAGAAAAGTAAATTGAGAGACTGAGGAATGCACTAGTGCCAATCAGGGTAGCCTTCATGTGGAAGTGGGGATCAGAGCCTTAAAGAAGCTAGGAATTCTGTCAGGCAGAGGTCAGGAGGATAGAGACCTGTCCTTCAGAAGCTGAAGAAAGAGAAATGATCCAGGGGAGGGGGTAACTTGCAGGGTTAAATGGTACAGGAAAGTCATGGAGGAGGGACTAAGAAAAGGCTATTGAATATGGAACTTGAGGTCATCAGTGACCTTAGAGAGAAAAAAGTTACTGAGTCTAAATTCAGATGGATAACTCCATGAAAGAGGCAAAGTGTCATATGATGTTTTGTGCAGGGAAAAGGTTACTGTTGAGATGAAGAAGGCAAGCTTCCTCTTGGAAATGGCATTTGAGATGGTGTGAGTAGGTAAGGATATGTAGAAGGAAGGCATGGTAGGCATATGGAACAGTGAGCAAATTTCACAGATCTGAGAGGAAGGGGGTGAAGGGTAGTTCAGCTTGGCTAAACATAGAAGAGGAGATATATGAGATAGAGCTGGAAACATAGGGAAGCCTCAGACCATGGAATGCTTTGAATGGTGGGCAAAGAAATCTGAACTTAGTAGTAATAGGAAGTCATTAAAGAGAATTGAGTAAAGGAGTTACCTGACCAGATATCTATGCAAAAGGAAAATCATTTGGCCATTATGATGGGATGAAGGGGGAAAGAGTAGAAATAGGAAGACTTGTTAGGAAGCTGTAACAGTTGACCAGTGGGATGGCCATATGAGTCTACATGCCAGGAGAGTGAAATGGAAATACTAAAGGAAGAGGATGATTGGAAAATATTTGTGGAATGTATTTGAAATGACTTGGACATTTTTCTGAGAGATGAGAGGAAGGAGTCGAAGATAATTCCAGGGTTATGAACATCAGGGATTGCATGGATAGGGGTGAACAAAAAAACAGAAAAGTGAGAAGTAGATTTGAGAAGAAAGATCATGAACATTTGATTTTGGATATGTTTGAAGTGGAGAATAATATCTAGGAGCAGATATCTTCTAGGTAGCTATAGAGATGGGTCTGGAGCTGAAGGTGTAAGGACCAAAGATAGAAATTTGAGAATTCTCAGAGCATCACGTGATCTAGGGTCACTTTCTCAATTCCCACTTACATTGTGGGGTTAGATTGCCCAGAGAGAAGTTTACTAGTACTCTCCTCATTGTTCTGAGGGTAACCATAAAAGTCTAGTTTCTAATACTGTCAGCTTTAGAGCCCCCCACTGGTATGCTCCCCATTAACAGTGAGTCAGATTCCATTAACTTTTAGAAAAGGGGTATACTGAGAAGGTATGAGTTGAACAGTTGATATAAAACATTTTCTCCAAAACTGAGATTCACTCTCCTTTTGCACACCTAAGGTTCCTGGTGAGAGAGAGGCTCAAACTTAATGTACAATGGTAGTGAGGCACATACACAGAGAACACATATGTTGAAGGAGTATTTAACAACTTCTGGCCCTGGAGATCCTTTTTCCCCTTTGTGGAGTTCTCGTGAGGGTACAGGGTGTGCCATCCCTGTGGTGGATGATTTATTCTCTTGTGTTGCTGGGCTGGATCCTTACAGACTCTCTGGACAGGTGGCTCAGCTGGGCGTGGCCTTGTAGGGCCTTACATAGGTTAATCTGATGCTGGGTGGGTCAGGCAAGCTGCTCAGTTACCTCACTAGTTTCAGCTCTCATTCAATTTCTTTCCTACAATCTCCCCAGACCTTACCATGTTCATCAGGTTATGGTCTCATGAAATTGTGCTTTCATTTTTAATATGTAAATATTATTTAAAGGGATTTCTATCAAATTCTATTTATTTATTTAATATGTAAATATTATTTAAAGATAGGACCATGCCAATGCACTAGGAAGCCATGTATATTATGTATGAATCATCCATTGCTGTTCAGAATGAGGGATGAATTTCTAGGGAATTCTTAGTGAGGTGTGAGTATAGAAAAAGCTGGAGTAAATGAGAAACCTTCTTCATAGAATTATGGAATTTGTTTAGAGCTAGGTGGGACTAGACATTTTCTTGTGTTACCCTCTCATTTGCCATATGGGGCTACAATGGTTGTCACTTGTCCAAGTTCAGGCAGCACAATAAGGGACTCTTCTTGGTATTACTTTTTGTAACCATATATAGTTTTAATGCCAAAAAGGATGCTATCCATGTTGCATGATAAACTAAGCCCCATTTATCATAGTAAAAGCTGTAAAAGTCCAATTTGGTGGACAGTAGCATACAGTGGGGAGATTTTCAACCCTTGTCTTGGGTGCACCTATATCTATCTCTTCCTGGCTTCTGTGCAACCTTATTTATGTCCCTATTAATTATATTTGTTGATACAGAGTGAAGCATTTTTGGTTTAATGATAGAGATGAAAAAAGCAGATTAATTTATTTTATTTAAAATCTGCATATTATAATAGCTATTTATATAGTATACATATAATAATATATAATTTAAATATAGTAAATATATCTATATTATATGAATAATAGCATTATATAGTCCTTTAAGATCTGTAAAGTGCTTTACAAATATTATTATCCCCATTTTGCAGATTAAGAAACTGAGGCAGACAGGTTACGTGAGTTGCCCAAGGTTACACAGCTATTATGTGTCTGAGGCTGTATTTGAACTGAGGTCTTTCTGGCCCTAGGCCTTCCACTCTATCCATGATACCATTGAGCTGCATAACTATTAAGTTTATAATTATCCAAAAAAAATCAAATATGCAAAATAAGGCTTAAAATTGCATATAAAACCCTAAACATATTGTGTGACTATTTTAATGAAATACAAGCAACCAAATTAATAAATCAACAAAATGACACGTAACTTTCTTCCCTATCTTCTATTCTATTGTTTTTTATCTATCTACCTAGCTGCCTACCTACCTATCTACATATCTTGTTAGCTATCTGTGTGTAAGCATATGTGCACGTGTATATATAGCTGTAATCAATGTGTGTACAATTATAGTTCTGCTGAACTCGCTTTTTATCACTTCACATAGATCTTTCCAAAGTTTCTTATATTCTTCATATTAATCATTTTGATGGAACCTTACTATTCCATTATATGAGTACATCATAATTTATCCAGCCATTCTCCAGTTGTTGGTTATACAGCTTATTTCTTTGGATTCGCAGACATATGTTATAGTGACTATGAAGATTTCTTGTTCAAATAAGTCCTTTATGTCTTTTCATCCTTATCTTTAGGATACAATCCTAGCAATATAAGCACTGGGTCAAAGGGCCAGTTTCATGCCTTTTGTATGCATTCTCCAAAAAGTTTGCAACAACAATGTAAAAGAATACTCATTTTTTTTTCAGTATCATCAGCATTGGATTTTCTTACCTTGCTAGCATTTGACCAATTTGCTGGGTGTGAGGTGATGTCTTAAGGGTGTATTGTTTTTAATTTTTTGGGATTTTGAGCCTCTTCTCATCTTTTGTTACCTATTTGTATTCTCTTCCTCCTAACAGTCTGCACTTGTCTTTTGGCTATTACTCTATCTGGGAGTGTGGATTTACACTTTTACAGATCAATTTCTTTATAGTAGGAATGTTGATTGTAAAAGGGATTCAGCAATATTAATGACAGAGCCTCTCCACCCCCCCCCCCACTCCCAATGTGCAAGAATTTAATGAGGTTTTCTTTAACAAGAAAGTACTTTTGGGGAACATTGTTTAAAATCTATTTCATTTTGATTCACTATGGCCTAAGGGAAGATAGTTTAGCCCATAGGGCACAAGACTGTAGGATCACCTCTGGTTCCAAGTGAGTATATATCCTTGTGCTGTAATGCCCTCTTACCACAAGACCAATCCAAGCCAGGTAGTAGGAGTTCCCAGCTCCTACCTTGTAGGGTCCCTCTTCCAGAGCCTTTGAGGGCAGAGTCTATTTGTAGGAAGAATAAATGACTGACTATGCAGTATGATTTTTGAGAGAGCGTTGCAAAGCCATATATTCCAAATTTTCTCCCCTTTCCACTGTCTTGCCTATAATGCCAACAATTTCAGTCATTTGAATCAATCCTTTGGGTTCACCGAATTGTTTCCTGAACGTCCCTTTTAAAATGCTACTTGGGAAAGTAACATGTCAATTTGCTGACACAGTAATATGAATTATTATTATTATTTTTTTTTTTTAGTTTTCAACATTCACTTTCGTAAGATTTTGAGTTCCAAATTTTTTCTTTCTCCCTCTCCTCCCTCCTCCCCAAGATGGTAAGCAACCTAATTATAGGTTATACCTGTACAATTATATTAAACATATTTCCACATTGGTCACGTTGTAAAAGAAGAATCAGAACAAAAGGGAAAACCATGAGAAAGAAAAAAAAAAACAAAGCAAGTGAAAATAGTATGCTTTGATCTGCATTCAGACTCCATAGTTCTTTCTCTGGATGTGGGTAGCATTTTCCATCATGAGTCTTTTGGAATTGATATGAATTTTTATTTTAACAGATTTCAATCTAGACCCTGATGTAACAGGACATGCTTCTTGAATTCTTATATCTGCTTTTTGTAGTCTTTCTGACTCCATTTTTACTAGGTTGTCAGTTTCTCCATGCTACATTTTTTAAAAATCATCTATGCCCCAACTTCTCTTCTGCAGTGAAATAGGAAACCAGATAACCTAGTTTGTTAAGCAGCTAAATGGTGTTGTGGATAGAGCACTGGACTTGGAGAGTCAGGAAGGACCTGAGTTCAAATCCAGGCTCATATACTTATTAGCTGTCTGACACTGGGCAAGTCACTTAGCCTCTGTAAGCTTCAGTTTCCTCATCTGTAAAATGGGGATAGTAATAACACCTACCTCTCAGAATTGTTGAGGATAAATTGACATGTTTGTAAAGTGCTTTGCAAAACTTGAAGTGCTATCTAGCTATGATGAAATCGAGGTGATGATATATAAAAGTAGAGCAGTGAGGGTGCCAGGCTTGCTTTTGAATGGAGTGCATAGGTTTGGTGATTGATTTTTGGCTTCTTAGAAGCCTTGCTCTCTTCTTGGTCTTTATCATGTTCTAGATAGTCAAGGTTGCCACTTATCTGGGTTCCAAATAGTTAAAGTGTTACTCCATGTTGTTTAGATTCCTTAGCCCCATCCTGGCCCAAGTGAGAGTTTGGAAGCAGCTGAGACAGTAGATATGCTTCTTTTCTTTGGTAGCTTCTGTAAGTAGCCTTTTCTAAGTTTGTATTTTCCGATGGATGAACGTGCAGAAGTAGACTGAATGGTGAAACCTCTCTGTCTTGGGTGTTTGTTGTTTTTGTTCAGTCATGTCCAATACTTCAGGATCTCATCTGAGGTTTTCTTGGCAAAGATACTGGACTGGTTTGCCATTTCCTTCTCCAGCTCATTTTACAGATGAGCAAACTGAGGCAAGTCATACAGCTAATAAGTGGCTGAGGCTAGATTTGAACTCAGGTCTTCCTGACTTCAGGCCCAGCACTGTATATGATGCCCGCCTTGGTGGTTTTAAGTAATGGCTATTCAGCTTTAATTTAGGAAACATTCAGGTTACCTAAGAGTATGACAATCACAATACATTTAGAGAGAGAGAAATGCATTTTTAATTCATTTATTTTATTACACACCTACATGCATACAATGAACGCCCGCCTCTCTCCCAAGAAATTTATTGTGTTTAATTGCCTCCAACTCATGTAGATCTCCCAGGCTGCTAATCACCAGGCTCCCTCTCCCTTGGAGACACTTTACTGGCTATAACGGAAAGGTGAAATTCCCTGGAAATATTTCGAGTGATAGCAAAGGCATGGATTTGTGGGAAACTTTGGTCTTCTAAAGCTCTAATCTTATGACAAGTTTCACTTCTCTAATTGCCTGACTATCCCTCTCATGTTTTCCTTCGTGTACTCCGCGAGTCTTTATTGAATTGGCAGCTGTTATGAGCAAGGCACTGTGGCAGATAGAGAAATGAATAAGATGTTGTTCCTGTCCTCCAGCAGCTTATACTATAGTGAACCAATCCTTAAGTAACTCTAATGCATGGTGACATATTGAAACAGCATGTGAGTGATAGAGGGCTTCAAGAAGTCACTGTGGATTGAGTATGGAGGGGACATGGAAGATTTTTTTTTGAAAGAGATAGGAATTAAGGTAAATTCTGTAGGATGGATAGGGGTGTGTGTGTGTGTGTGTGTGTGTGTAATGGGGAAAGAGAGAATTGGAGAGGGGAGAGCATTCCTGGAAGGTTGATTAGCATGAGTATAGGCTGACTATTGGTCAGCTGGTGGCATTATAAACTCTTGGTGTTACACAATCTAAATTGGAACCACTTATAAATTCCTTTCAGTCACATTCATTTCTGCTCATTCCCATAAAAGTTGTAAAACATCTGATAGAGTATCAGCGATCTAAGTGAAGTAAGCCTCTTTTATCAGGCCCTAGTGGAGGCTGAAGCTTATGCTCTAAGAAAATGGCAATTAGTTTCAAAATGAAATTTCTTCCCTGAGTTATGCCCACATTAGCTGTCTAATAGCAACTTTTTGCAGTGATGAAAAGTACCTTATTGCTCCCCCCCCACTCCCATATTTTGCTTTGTATTTTGTTTCATATAAGGCATCTAGGTAGCACAATAGATATAGTGCTGGAGCTAGAATCAGGAAGACAGGCAGTTCAAATCCTGCCTCAGACACTTTCTGTGTGACGCTGGGCAGATCATGTAACCTTTCTGTTTGATTCAGTTCATCATCTGAAAAATGAAGATAATAACAACTCCTTCCTCCCAGGGTTGTTGTGAGGGTCAAATGAGATAATATTTGTGAAGCACTTCAGAAACCTTAAAGTGTACACAAATGTTAGTTATGATAATGATTTATAATATACATACATATACATGCATTTTTAGAAATGCATAAAAGACATGAATTTACAAAGGAAACCAAGTATACTGAAATACAAATATTAAAATATTTTAAAAAAACACACAAAAGATAACAAATCCTACGTGAAGATGATTTGATGGATTTGATGATTTCTAAGTTCTCTTTTAGTTCTAGCATTCTGTAGCTCTATGCTTGTGCTCAAGAGATTGATAGCCTGGAAAAGACCAAACTTAGTTACACAAATACACCTGCTTCTGAATATAAGTGAAATATTTGCATTGAAGATTTATGTCCTGGCATCCTGGGGCCTCTTCCCCTTTTGTATAGTGTTCTCCAAACTGGACTAAGCATGTTTTTAGTGTGTTTTTGGGACTGGATTCCAAAGACAAATAATGGTGACTTCTTAGGTTATCTGTGACTCTTAACTCTTCTGTCTCTCAGCAAATTCTGTGAGATGTCATATTTTGGGTTTACCCACAGAACATAAATGTTCTATGGGTTGGGACAAAAGCAAGCTCAGCTGTTTTTCTTACCTTTTTGTTATCGTTCAGTCATGTCCAATTCTTTGTGACCCCATTTGGGGTTTTCTTGGCAAAGATACTGGAACAGTTTGCCATTTCCTTTTCCGGTTCATTTGAGAGATGAGGAAACTGAGGCAAACAGTTAAGTGACTTGCCCAGGATCACATAACTGACAAGTGTCTGAGGTCAGATTTGAATTCAGAAAGATGTCTTTTTGACTCCAGGCCTGGCATACTACCCATTGTGCCACCTAGCTGCCCCCTTTTACCTTTTAACTTGGCTTAAGTAGCTTAGAGAAAGAGGGAAAGGAGTTGCTTCTTTGGGAAAAGAGGCAAATCGTGTGTGGGGTGGGATGGGGGTGGGGGTGGGAGTGGGAATGAGAAATCCAGTCAAGAGGCCTTTCTTGCTCTCTGCTGTTTCCTGGGTCTTGCTGGTCCCTTCCATTGAGCAAACTAGAGCTGACAGTAATTTGAGATGTTGATTGCTTACCAGGAAAGGTCAAAGCTGAGTTCTCCTGAGATTCATGTGGTTACTAGTTTAGAGCGATTTAGAACAGTTACTTAAATTCTCATCTGAGGTTGACCAATAGGGTCAAACTACATAGACTCTTCAGGTCCTGGATCACTAGCCAGAGGTTTAAGGGTGACTTGTAGTCATGGCTCTTTGTTCCTCCTCCATCCCTCCCAAGCCACATGCAAATATCCACTTGATCCTTGCCTGCAGAAATTCTGCCCATTTGTCTGCTATGAATGCTCTATGATTTGGGGGATTCTCATCTCATTTGGGGGTAATCAGTTTACCAATTAACAAATAATTATTGGGTATCTACCAGATACAAAGCCCGGTGCTAAGTATTCTGAGAGCTGCCAAAGCAGTGTAAGGCATGGATGATTCTGGCCATCCCTGAACTACAGTTTGGCTGGTGAGCCAAAACTTACATAGGTGAAGGCTTTAGCAAATGGATAAATTACAGCATTTAAGTAAGTGCTAAATTCAGTGATACAGATTGTAAACACTAGTGGAATTCAGAGAAGAGGGAGTTCATGTGATTATAGAATGTTAGAGTTGGAAAGAACTTTAGAGGTCATCTGGCCCAATCCCCACCATTTTGCAGTCCAGAAAGAAGTGACTTGCCTACAGTCACATGGCTAATTAACAATTTGTTGTAGTCAATGGAAGAAAATATAGGGAGATAGAATATTTTTTTTCTAGTCTTAAAGTTTTAGTAGAAAGAGAAGAAAGGGAGAGGGCATAATAGCTGGAGGAAATAAGGTCAAGGACAAGTATTCTTTCTCAGAGGATGATGAAGGATTGTGGAGGGATTGGTTGGCTTGGAGGGAGGGTAGGTATAGGGGAGGAGTGATCAAGCTGGATAGGTAGAGTGGGCCCAGAGTATGGAACACCTTGAAAAGGCAGTAGAGAAATTTTGATGTCATTCAGTAGATGACAGAATCTTAGCAGTTGCTAACCTGTATCAGATTAGTCAATGGGATTGGGTCTGGGTAATAGTTCCAAGGAATTGGAGAAGTATTTTGGTATTTTATTTACCATCTGGCATTTGTTATGGAGAAGACCAAAGCGAAGTCTTGACATTATTGTTCTTTTGATCTGTCTAAATATTCTGCATCCTAAGCTAAGACTTAAGGATAATCAACAGGATTTATTAAGCACCTATATGCTGTACGAGGCACTGTGCTTAGCACTAAGGATAGAAAACAAATTTCTTGTCCTCAGAGAATTTATAGTCTATCTAGGGAAATGGCATGCTCAAATTTAAGTAAATTCAAAATGTGTGATAGTAGATAAAAAAGAATGGGGGAAAATACTAGCAACTGGGGGTATCATGGAGCTGAGCTTTGAAGAGGGCTAAGGATTTAGTTTACTTCTACTCATTTCCCTGTTTTTCATCTCTAAGATTATAAACTGATAAGAGTATTGGGTTGTAGTGTACTGAGCATTGGACTGAGAGGTCTCATTTCAAGCCCCAACTTAATCACAAACCAATTGTATGACCTTGGTGAAGTCATTCTAGACTTGAACATCCTTCTCTGTAGAATAGGGATCAGTTGGTAGGGTTGGTCCCTTTTGCCTCTGAAATTCTATGATGCTGATTCTCATAAACATACTTGTATAACACCTCATGCTTTATATTTCTTCTCCTAGCACCCCAACCTCCTGGCAAATCTTCATTTGTTTGCCAGCCAGCCAGAGATCCATCCACCTGAATGATGCCCTCAACTGCCTTTCTGGTGCTACCATTCTCTCCTGTTTACCTGGCTTCCCTATGCCAGGACCACTACAGAGCAAAGCCTACAGAACTTTTCCTCTTTTGCTGGTCCCTGATCACTGCACACCAGTCTCTTAGGTGTTTTAAAGAGGATTTACTAGGAAACTGAACAGGGGGAAGATACAATGTGGTAGAATGGGTTGTTAGAGAAACATATGAAAGGGGCGATAGTAACATATGTTGCAAAGATTTTTTTAAAGTTTAATCCTGATTCTTAGCATCAACAGAGCTGACTTTACTTGGCCTCCTTCCTGTTTAGTTTCTTTCTGTTTGGTTTTGGCTAGAAGTGTCAAACACATGGCCCCCAGCACTCTCAAGTACAGCCAGAACCAGATTAAAATGTAGTCCCTATCATATTTTCGTGTGCTGATGTGTTGATTAAAAATACATACATATAAATAAGTGGTTTTCTAAGTCAATATGTAGCCCACAGGGAACCTCACATATGGTTTCATGACCCCCATTTCTGTATAAGTGTGACAACAATGGTCTTGGCCTTGATATTGACAGTTCTATTTCCCTAGCTGTGGATTTGGCTGGCTAGACTGTTCAGTCTTGCCTCTAGAATCTATTGTATTGGCATGAGTGTAAACCACACTCCTAACATCGGATCTTCTTTGAAAGGAAGGAATACACTGGAAAAATATCTCTTGCTATAGGCCACAATCAGGTTTTGTGCAAGACAGATGTGAAGAAAATGCTATTATCTATTTTCCAGCCAATTGTACTTTTCCAGCTTTTATTTAGGGGGTAGATAGGAGAGAGGAGCTTGGGGGATTCTTCTCAGGATAGTTTATTTTAGCTCTTGGATACAATCTGAGAAAAAGGCTGCTTACCTGCCTGACTCTACATGAGAAAGACCCTTTCCCTAAAGTGGCCCCAAAACTGTCTCCCTTGGAGCTTTAAGCTTTGGTGCATCTCCCTGCTCCCTTCCACCATCAACCCCTGGATACTGTCTCTGTCACAGTCCCTGGCTGGTTAGGTTCTTTTCTTCTGGGGGGCAGGGGGAGACATTATTTATTTAATTGTTTTACTTTGTTACAGAAGAGCTCTCAGAATGGGGCAATCTACAAATATGTGAAAACAAAACACATTGATAAAACTTTCAAAAAAGTTGGAAAAAGGCATGCCTAGGTATCACAAGGATCTAGGCAAGGAAGGGAAATAAACCATATGAAGGAGCAGTGTGCACGGCAGTGTGAATAAATGCATCAATCAGTAAGTGTTCATTAAATACCTGCTATGTACCAGGTACTATCTAAGTTGCTGGAGAGACAGAGACAAAAAGTAAAGAGTTTTTGCCCTGTAGGAGCACATATCCTTTTTTTTTTTTTTTTGGATTGTGCGTATTTAATAAACATTAGATGATGAGATGTTGCAGAAAAATATGCAACAAGAAAGCAACCTGATCACTGGAGAGAGAGGGAAAAATGTTGCTGAATTAATACAGTTTTGTTTAATTCTTTGTGAAATGTTTCTCATTTAAAGACACAATTAGAATACACATTTTAACATCCAAACTGAAATTCAATATATACATTTGCATATATGTATATGTTTATCTATGTGTATGTGTATGTATACACACATTTAATATTCATTTGACTTGAATTCCTTTACTCATGCTTAATGGATATCAACTTTTCGGGCTCCCCCTCTCAACTCTTTTTATATCTCATTTTGGATTTTCCTATAAAAAAATAAAGTCTCCTGTTTTGTCTGTTTCTGGGAGCACTTTTCATGAGAAAAAACAAATGCTTTAGGTTAATTATTTTTAAATATGGTTACTTTCCCATTAGAAAGGCATAGGTAGAGTCAATGATCAGTGACTTCACTTCCTTTCAAAATCACAGAATTGTAACTATAAGGGAAATTTTTCTAAATATTTAGTCATACTGAATAAATTGAAACAAGGCTCTGAGAAACTTCAAGGTAAAATGGAATTTTTTTATAGCTAAACCAAAGGATTTGTAAAGATTAAAGAAACAGAAGACCTGGTTAGGTTCTTGATTGATGGTCACTGCCTTTTCTACCTAAAAGCCATTTGGGGAACACATTCTTCAGGTCACTACTAAACAAACTCCTTGCTATTGTAATAATATTGTGATAATATCAATAATATTAATAATAGCCAACATTTATAGAATATTTTAAGGTGTGCAAAGTACTTTACATATCTCATTTTCTTTGAGCCTCACAACAACTCTATGAGGTAGGTGCTGTTATTATCCCCATTTGATAGATCGGGAAATTGTGCCTGAGAGAAGTTGAGTGACTTGCCAAAGGTCACCTTGCTAGTGTCTGAGGAAGGATTCAAATTCAGGTCTTACTGTCTCTGAATCTAATGCTGTCTATACAATGCCAGGCTGCCATCAGTTAAACAGAGCTGGTGTGACGTACTTCAGAAACACTTGAGACTGTGTTGTTTCCTTCTCTCTCTCAGCAAAGAAACTGCTTCCCTTACCTCAGGATTCTGCTGCCATGCAACTCTTCTTGTCTGGGAGTGGATTCTAAAGTTAACCCTTTGTTTTTTTTAGCCCAAATTAAAAGAATGCCTGCACATGCAGCAATTTCAGCATCATCTCCCTACTACTTCTCTCCCTACTCACTACCCCTAATAATTGGTCAGGGTCATTTTGCCAGGAGTCTAATGAAAAGGAACTAGTTGATGGGAGAAATTACAGGTACACTTCCTCCTCCCCTCCCCCATCTATGTACAGATTTGATTGTGGACTGTGGTTGACTCAGAATTGCTGAATAATTAGAGTGATTCATAGTTCATGCAGAGAATGTAAATGGACATCCAGAATTGCAACAAATAATAGAGGGAAAAAAGGGTTTTTTCCCTGCTGTTTGAAATTTGTAAAGTGTCACATTATTACCTCCTGTCCCCATGACAAATTGGTTTCTGTACTAAGCTCACCGTCTAGCTAAATGCTTCCAAACTGCCTGTTGCCCCATAGTTTCTAAGCCACAGATGCCTATTAAAACACAGTCCTGCCTACATTGCCATAGAAGAAGAATAATAATTATGATGATAATTGAGCTCCTAGGTGTTCAAGGCACAGCCTAAGTACTCTGTGGGATTTTGGATGTTCTTGGATTGTGGGGGTGGTACTAGGCTAGGAGACCATTGAGGGGGAGTTGCAGCTTGCTGATGAAGTTCATGAAAGATGGGGGTTGGGCAAAACCCATGACGACTCCCACCAACTTGCATCTTACTGTGATTTAAGACAGTATTTGGTGAAGGCATTGTTAAAGAGTGGCTGTGGCTGAGTCTACTTCTTTCATTTTGTCATGTGCTCTGACTTACTCATTCAGCACACGTTTAGTGAGGTCTGTGCTGGGGTTTTGGCAAATAGAAGACCAAGACAAAGTTCTTCCCCTCTCTTTCCTCCCCCCTTCCAAGAACTTACAACAAGGGAGAGAAAACATGGGTGCAGGTAACTCCAATGCAGGGGACAATGTGATAAGGTACAAAGTATAATGGAAATTCAGAGGAAAGTCATCACTTCTGGCTGGGAGTGAGGGGGGCAGTGATAGCTATATAGATAGTGCTTGACTGAAAAGAATTTTCTGTTACTTGCTTCCGAGACCTGGCCTGTATACAGCAAGTTCAAGGTTGTAGTTCCAGAAACAGCTGTTATTCTACCTTGGAGAGAACTCTTTACCTTCTGTTAGAGAATAGAGGATCATAGATACAGGCTTGTAAGGGACCATAGCGGTGATGAAACCCATCCCCATCACTTTTTAGATGCAGAGACTTGAGAAGTGAAGTGATGTACCCAAGGTCAAATAGGTTGTAAGTTGCAAAGCTGAGATTTGAACTTTTTTTTTTTTAGCTACCAGTATTATCTTGTGCTAAATCAGAATTTGTATCCCCATGTGGCCAGATGTAGTGTAAGTGCTTTAAATGGGTTTTTTGTGGAAAATTACTTTTAAGAATATTGAAAGGGACCTAAGGAAGCAACAGAGGACGATTTGCCTTAGTGCAATATTTCAGAACCTTTCCCTTAGTTAATTTACATTGCCTTATTTAATCAATTCAATGTTGTACCATAGCATTATTATATCCATTTTACAGATAAGAAAATGGAGGTCTAGAGAGTTCAAGTGGCTTGTCCAAAGCCTTGCTAAATAAGCAGTAGTTAGGATTGCAGCTGAGGTCTTGTGGCTCTGAGTCCAATGTTCTTTCCATTCTGCCATGTCCCTCTCAAAAAGAAACAACAACAACAACAACAACAACAACAACAACAACAACAACAACAAC